>NW_027186296.1:41440806-41454983 GCF_028583685.1 Petaurus breviceps papuanus
CTGTTAGTCAGAAATCAACAAGTCTATATTAAACACCCACTGTGTGCTGGGCTCTGTGCTAAGTGCTGGGGATATAAAGACAGAAATGAAAACAATCCTCATCCTCGAGAAGCTTACATTCTGTAAGGGGAGGCAACGTAGAGACAGAAACAGAGAGTTTTTTCCCGGGTTGGGGGAAGCAGTAGCAATGGAGGAGGTGGAGAGGGTCAGGAAAGGCTTCAGTAGGAAGTGTGGCTCTTCGCCTAAGTTTTCAATGAAACCCGGGATTCTAAGAAGCTGTATTACATTCCAATCATAAAGAGGGCAGGTGAGGAAAAAGTAAGGCCAGTTTGAGTGATGACTGGACATTTCTTGAAGGGGAATACCATATAATAAGCTTGGAAACAGAAGTTGTGAGCAGGTTAAGAAGTGATTTGAATGCCATATAGAGGAGTCCTTGATCCTAGAGGTAATAAGGAGCCACTGGAGTTTATTGAGCAGGACAGCAACATTATCGGACCGATACTTTAGAAAATCACTTGGCAGCTGTTGGAAAGACGGATTGGACACGGGAAAGATGGGGTAGGCGGATCTGTTAAAAGGCTATTGCAAATAGTCCAGACTACAGGTGATGTTGACTTGAATTAGAATGACTACCGTATAAGTGATATTCTGATAGGTGTGATCCCCGAGAATGAAGATACTAGCCCGAGCAAAATATTTAGGCAAGTTTTTAGGTGGTCTTCTTCCTCCATCTATTGCCCCACCCCCATCCCTTTGTCTCATCTTCTTTACCATTCCTATCCCATCATGCATTGCAAAGCATTGAATGACATTTACATTCCATACTATTCTAGTTTGTGCTGCTATTCTTTCATTCATGTGAATATTATAGCACAATTGTTCTTATTAGGTGGATGCCATATATTTTGACATTTCATTAAATTCAGTTGAATATTGTGTCACTGTCTTTATACTGCTGCTCTCTAATTGGTTTATATGTTTCATGACTGCTTCCAACTAGATAGATCATAATCCTCTTGTGAGTGTTATATATCAAGGCCAAAGTACTCATTGCTGAATTTGGGGACCAAAAAAATCTTAGTTATTATAGCTCCTATTTATGTTGAATTTGCGAAACTCTTTATATACATTTTCTCATTTGATCATAATAACCCAATGAAATAACTACTTTTATTATCCTCATTTTATACTAAAGAAACTAAGGCTGAGAAAGGGTAAATGATTTGCCTGAAGTCACACAGCTAATAAAAGGTTTGAAACAGAATTTAAAGGAAGATCTTTCTGACTGTAAGTCCAGTGCTTTACCTGTGTGATTTTGGGTAAGACATGTCACTTATTTCGGTCTCAGTTAGAATGATGAAAGTGGATTAAATAATCCCTAAGATCCTTTCTAGCTCTTAGATTGGATCATTCTAAGATGGGTATCATGTCCTATTTCTTCACTCCCTTTCGAGGTCTGCCCCATAGATCAAAGCACTTGATCATTTGCAAGGTAAAGTTGCTGGTGAAAAGTGCTGTTATTTCCTTGATCACACAGTCAAATGCATTAAAAAGAGGATGAGAAGAGCAACCTGGAAAACCATCCCATGTCAGCCTAGACTCTTGTTACATGCGACTCTCTGTCCAACCCTTTCACACAAAACTCCCTTAGGGGTCTTATGTTTCAAATTCTCTAAGATTCAATTAGTGTCTGATCTTAAATGGACACATTTGCTACATTTATATAGAAGATGGATATTGATAACATGACAAAAAAGAATGAGCTGGGTCTAACCCTCACCCAACAGCAGAACACAAAAACACTATGCTAGACTAGGAAGTACCATGACAAAAGGGGCGGTTAGGTGGTGCAGTAAATAAAGCACTGGTACTGAAGTCAGGAGGACCTGGGTTCGGATTTGGCCTCAGACACTTAACACAAAAAATAGGCCTGTGACATTGGGCAAGTCACTTAACCCCAATTGCCCTCCAAAAAGAAAAAAAAAAAAGATGTGCCAAAGAGAAAAATCCAAAAAATGAAAACAAATGCTGAATTATTTCAAAAAACCCATTATATAGCAGAATTCCCCCAAGGTAATTTAGGGGATTTAAATTTTCTGATTCTTCTCCCTTTAACTTTTTTTTTTTTGCCTCCTTAACTCATTTCGTAACAGACAAATGTTTTCTTTCATATAGAAAGAG
This sequence comes from Petaurus breviceps papuanus, assembly GCF_028583685.1. Taxonomy (NCBI): domain Eukaryota; kingdom Metazoa; phylum Chordata; class Mammalia; order Diprotodontia; family Petauridae; genus Petaurus; species Petaurus breviceps. The sequence continues at coordinate 41,442,991 of NW_027186296.1, forward strand.
GATGCGGCTGACCTTTAAGCTGTCTTTCCTGTAATGATGAGGTTTACACTAAGTTATCCACTGTCTTGCTTCCAGTTCTGATTAAAACAGATATTTGCAAGGATGCTAGCTGGGTTTGGGAAATTTACTTTGAGGCTATGAGCCACAGTTTTTGTTCACATTTGAATCCCAAAATGGTATTGAACCTGTGACCTTGACCTTATTAGGACTATATCCTAACCAAGTGGACTAATTGAATCAGACATTAGGGTTAGTAGCAGCCTCTGGGCACTGTATGAATCAATAAATGTTAGCTGGTGATGCAAATGCAGATTTCCCATCCACATAAGTTGTTAAAGAATCACTACTAGGGTCAACAGAGTCTACTGTTAGAAGGTTGAAGATAAATCACTGCTCTATATTTTCTGTAAAAACCACAATATAAGAAGGGTGTTCAAGAGATCTTTTTGGTTTTTTAATTTAAAAAATTGATGATCAAGCATTTTTTCCTCCCTCCTCCCTTCACTATCCCCCTAAAAAGGAAAAAAAATCATAATAAACAAAATAAATTCCCATATTGGCCAAGTTCAAAAAGATGTCTCAAGAGATCTTTTTGGAGGATTCTGCTGCTTTAATCAGATAATTATCCCATTTTTCAAATTCTCCACTGAACTTGATTCCATACCTGTTTTAACTACTCATAGTCAGTGTTTCCTTCTCTTATTTAGAGCTTTTCTTACTGTAATTTAAATCAGTTTTGGGTCTCCTACTCAATAGCAAACACTTTCTGAGTGTTTCCTAACTTCCCAGATGGAAAGTTGATGGTTTTAAAGAGCATGCTTTCTTTTCCTTAAATGGTATATTATTTATTTATCCATCTAAATGTTGTATCCCTCAGTAGAATGCAAGCCCCTTGAAGTCAGGGACTGTTTTAGTTTGTTGTTCTATTCCCTGTGCTGACCACCATGCCCTGCACATAGTAAGCCCTTATTAAATGCTTGTGGATTTGAATTCCTCATATAACATTCAAAAACTTAAAGAGTGTTGGTAGGCCAACCATAGCTTCCTTCTTTATAGGACAAATCATAGCATCATATTAAAATTTAATTTGTTGTTTTACCTAATTAAAATTCCTTTTAAAATATGTATAACAAAACTGGATGCTGGATAAAAGCCTAACAGTATAGTAAGAAGACAGCTTTATAATTCATCCATGTTCTATTCCTAATAATACATTTGAATATAATGCTAACTTTTAAAATGCCATAAAAGATTTACCTTTATTTACTGTGCTTCCAAAGGATAATAATAATACCTTCAAAAATCCAGTCTGTGCTCTAAATATTATTCTATCCTGGTATCTACCTAGTTCTTCCAATTCCTTTATATTTGTATATGTGTTTGGAGGAAAGGGAAGATTATTCTAAGTAAATAATTATACATCTACATACGTACATAGATATAGATGGTATAGATATAGATATAGATAGATATGTACACAATAGCTTCCTAACTGGTCTCCTTGCCTCAAATCTTTCCCTTCTCCAGTCCATCCTCCACATAACTACCAAAACAATCTTGCTAAAATATTCTGCAACTCTAGAATTTTTGGAGGTTCCCTATTGCCTCTAGAATAAAATGCAAACTTCTCTGGTTGACATTAAAGCCTGTACAATCTGGCATCAACCTTCCTTTTTAGACTTATTTCATATTGCCCCTCTTCACATATTCTCTGGTCCAGGTAACTTGGCCCATTTGCTTTTTCCTATATATGACATTACATCTTCTTTTTCAAATTCTTTCCAAAGTCTCTTCCATTCTCAGAAGGAACAAACACCCTTCTTACTTTTGCTTCTTAGAATTCCCAACTTCCTTCAATACTTAACTCACGTGCTATCTATTACATGAGGCCTTTCTTTTTTTTTATAATGCTTTATTAACTTCTGATTTACATCATTCGTTTCTGCCAGATTTTGAGTTACAAATTTTCTCCCCCACCCATCCCCCCAAAACAGCAGTCCCACAGGATATCCCCACCTCCAATCTGCTCTCTCCCATATTTTCTCCCATACCTGTTTCAACTTTTCCAGTGGATCTCTATGCCTCAGTGCCTGTATATCTTTTTTTTTCTTAATAACATGTAAGATGGTATTAATAATAGTATATATATATATACACACACATATATATATATTTGAATATTTGATTTTAAAACTTTCAATTCCAGATTCATTCCCTTCCCCCCCTGCCACCCACCCCCACTGGGGAGACAAGCAGTTCAGTATAGGTTGTACATGTGCGGCTAATGCAAAACAATAACATAGTAGATGTATTGTAAAAGACTGACTATATTTCCCTCCCTCCTATCCCACCTCCCACTTGTTCTATTCTCTATTTTGATCCTGTCCCTTTTCAAAAGTGGGTGCTTCCAACTTCCCTCTCCCCCAGCCTGCTCTCCCTTCCATCATCCCCCCTCACATCCCCTTCCCCCCTATTCTCCTGGAGGGTGAGATCCCCTATTTAGTGTGTATTTCCCTCCCTCCTCAAGCCAGATTCAATAGGAATAAGGTTGACCCATTCCCTTTTGCCTTCCTATTCTTCCCCTCCATTGTAACCATTTTCCCTTGCCTCTTCTGTATGAGATAGTTGCCCCATTCTGTCTCTCCCCATCTCCTCTCATTATATTCCTCTCACCTCTTAATTTCACCTTTTAAGTATCATCCCTTCCTGTTAAATTGGTCCCGTGCCATCTATCTGTGCATACCTGTAAACGTATATACACACATTCACATATGTATTCATATGCCTGCATACATGAGGCCTTTCTTGATCCTCCCTGCTGTTAGTGCTTTCCCCATCCTGAAATTACTTTGTATTTGGGGGGGGAGAAGGGAGGGGTAGGAAGAGGGAGGAGGGAGAGGAAGAGGGAGAGAGGGGAGAGGGGGAGGGAGAGAGAGGGAGGGAAAGGAAGAGGGAGAGGGAGAGGGGGGAGATGGAGAGAGAGAGAGAGAGAGACATTTACCTTTTAGAGACAGTTAGGTGGTGCAGTAGGTAGAGAATTGTGCCTGAAGTCAAGAAAACCTGAGTTGAAATGTGGCCTCAGTACTTACTGGTTGTGTGACCCTGGGCAAGTAATTTATGTCTGTCTTAGTTTTTTCAACTGTAAAATGGACATATAAATAGCATCTACCTCCCAGGGTTGTCGTGAGAATCAAATGAGATAATATTTGTAAAGTGCCTGACACTTTATAGGTTCCTAATAAATGCTTGTTCTCTCCTTACCCGTATTATTTAGTGTACACATTGTATCACCCCAACTCTGTCCCCTGAGTAGAATGAAAGCTTGTTAAATCAGGGCCTGTTTTATTTTCTTGTCTTTGTAGCCACAGTCCAATACAATGTTTTGAACTTGGTAGGTGTTTAATAAATATTTGTTGAATTATTACCAATAACTAATTTATCAAAATCACTTTGAATTCCAAATCCTCTAAAACACTTGTTATCTTTAAGGACTTTATCCCCATAAACATGCTATTTCCTTTATGTTCCCTCAACAGGATCATCTTTAAATGGTCGATCAGGAAGGGACAAATTACATATGTTCTGTCCATCCACAAAATTTATTGTTCATTATTAAACAAATATTTATGGAAAGTTTACTATGTGAATAGCATTGTGAAGAGTATAGATTATAAAGTATAAGACATGACTTCTGTCCCCAAGAAGTTAAGAACTGAAAAAGAAAAGAAACATACAACTGTGCAGTTCAATATGGCTAAGTGGCCTTGGAGTCAGGAAGACCTGAGTTCAAATCCACCTTGCACACTTACTAGCTGTGTGATCCTTGGCAAGTCACTTAACCCTGTTTGCCTCGGTTCCTCATCTGTAAAATGTGCTGGAGAAGGAAATGGCAAACCACTCCAGTATCTTTGCCATAAAACCCTACATGGGATCACAGAGTCAGATGTGACTAAACACTAAACAACAGAGTTAAATTATAAGACAATGGTACAAGATAGTACATGACAATATAGTATCCCCTAAATTAACAAAATATCTGAGATCAAAGACTTAAAAATATAGCATTGGCAGCGTGATATGGATTAGATGATAATTGACTTGTGTGGAGTCGCATGTGAAACTGGTTGAATGATAGACCAAAAGAAAAATCATTCTTGTTTGTTGTTCTTCATTCATTTCAATCCTAACTCTTCATGACTCCATTTGGGGTCTTCTTGGCAAAGATACTGGAGTGGTTTGCTATTTCCTTCTCCAGTTCATTTTATAGATGAGGAAACTGAAGCAAACAAACTTAAGTGACTTGCCCAGGGTCACATAGTTAGTAAGGGTCTGAGGCCAGATTTGAACTCAGGAAGATGTCATGCTGACTCCAGGACCAGCGCTCTATCCACTGTACCACATAGCTATTAAGAATATTCATTAACATTCTATTAACACCTGAAAAGAAGGTCTATAGTAGAATTCTTCAGAGATCTATATTCTTGGCCCTGCACTATGTAACATTTTTATCAATGATATGTCTAAAGACATAATTTGCCTACTTAACCAAACTTGACATAAAGGTAGGAGGAATACTTAACACAGTGGATAACAATTAGAATATAGGAAGATAGCAACAAACTAAAACATTGGGCATAATCTAATAAAGAGAAAAATCAGTAGGAATAAATGTAAAGACTAAAACTTGGATTCAAAATATTAACATTACAGAGGTTAGATGGGGAACTCATGTTTCAGCAGTGGTTCACCTGAAAAAAGTTTGAGATATGTAATGACTATAAACTCGGGATGAGTCAATAGTGTGATAAGGTAGTCCAAAAAATTGTAATCTTAAATTACTTTAGGAAAGGCATATTATTTTTAAAAAAACATGGCAGTCCACCCTGGTGAGACCACATTTGAGCATCGTATTTAATTCTGAGTACTTCATTTGAAGGACATTAATAAGCTGGTGGATATTTAAATAAGAGTTACTGTGATGATGAAGAGTCCTGACTTCATGTCATATGAAGATGAACTGAGGCAAAAGGGAATATCTAATCTAAATAAGAGAAAACTAAAAGGAAACAAGATTCCTATCTTCAAGCATTTGGAGAACTGCCACAATGTGAGCGGGTAGACTTAGTCTTCTTGAACCAGAAGGCAGAATTAAAAGTAGTAAGTGGAGAGGCGGCCAGGTGGCTCAGCAAGTTAGGGCACTGGCTTCAGTGTCGGGATGACCGGGGGATCAAATATGGGCTCAGATACTTAGCACCACACCCAGAAATAACTGTCCGTGTAACCTTGAGCAAGTTATTTAACCCTGATTGCTTAAAAAAAAAAAAGTAGTAAGTGGAAGATCCAAGAAGAAAATTTAGGTTTGCTATAAGAAATAGCTTCCTCACAATTTGGGATATCTAAAAATGAAATGGACCACTTTGGGAAATATTAGGCTCCTCCTTAATAAATGTTTTTAGGCAAAAGCTATATAATAACTTGTTAGGAATGTTGTAGAGGGAATTCTTCTGTGGGTATCAACTATTACTAGGCGGTCTTTGAGGTCCTTTCTCATTCTGAGATTCTATGATTCTGAACAGAATGGGAAATTTCCTGTCTCACTTGTGCTGCCTTAGGGGTGAGGTAGCTAAGGAGAATGAGGCTATCTTGGTTACTAGCTTTTCAAGGGTTGAGGTGAGGTTCAGTGAGAGAAAAGGCAATATTCTTGGAAGCTGCTGTGTTTCAAATTCCTCATCTGGAAAATGGGGCTAATAATGCTTTCCTTACCTGTTTCACAGACTTGTGAGGAAAGTATTCTATAAACCTTAAAGTACTGCATAATATATGAGTTATTACTATTACCCAGTCCATGGGCATATGTGACCTTTCTGTCTCAGAGAAATGGGAGATCAGCTAAAGAACTACAACCTGTCTCACTGGAATATCAAGGAAGGTGGGAGTATTACATCCCAGGGTGGGTATAGCAGGTAGGGAATTTGCATCTTATAATGAGTCCCAGTATCTCCTATATCATTTCTAACTCTGGTAGCAGGGTTTCTAGCAATAAATTGTATGATTGGAATCTAGTCAATTCATTAACAGAGGTATTACTGATTACTAAATCCCAAATGAATGGTATAAAGAATCCATACTATGAATTCAGACTTAAGGGCTAGAATGGTTAAGAAAAGGAGGAAGGACTTGAGCTGATCCTTTAATCTATGGCCACAGTAACACATAGTTTTATGGAGATTTTTAGAGTATGTATGAAGTAGGCCACCTACATTTAAATAGATTATAATCCAGGGGGAGAATCTAGATGCCATCTAGATTACAACATACCCAAACTGAAATCATCTTCCCCTTAAGCCTAATCCTCCTAAATTCTCAATTTCTGTTGAAGGCACACCATCCTCCTAGCCACTCTCAAGATTCAAACATTGGAGTCATTTTTTACTCTTTTTTTCTTCTTCACCTTCCATATCCCATCCATTTTCAAAGTCAGTTGATTCTATCTCTAGAATTTCTCTTGAATCTATCCCTTTTCTCCATTTTCACTGCTGCCACCATACCTCAGACCTTTACAACTTTGCTCTTGAAATACTGTAGTAACCTCCAAACTAGTCTCCCTTCCTTCCACCCTTCTCTAAGCAATTCTCCACATAGTTACCAAAATAAATTTCCCAATGCAAAAAAAAAAATGACCTTATCAGTCTGCTGCTCAAAAAGTTCCATAGCTGCTTATTGTCCGCAAGATAAAAGGCAAAGTACTTGCATTTATGACCCTCCAGAATATGACTTATACCCATTTTGTGCCTTATTTCACATTATACTCCTATTACAATAGTCATGGCAAGAGGTAATGATAGGGCTTAATGGAGAGTGGCATCTGCATGAGTACAGAAAAAAATGATGTGTATGAGAGACATTGTAAAAGTAAAAATGACAAGATTTATCAATAGATTGGATAAATGGAAGACAATGAAGTTGTAGACCTGGTGTATAAAGGTATAAAGGGGTATAATCTGATCTCATCCTGCCCTTTCTTGTATTCATTGGTTTTGAAAGACTAGTTGCCCATGATTAGAACCCATACTTCTCTATCTGTTAAAAGCTTTCTTTCCTTTTAAGTCCACTGGAAGTATAACTTCTTCCATGAAGCCTTCTCTGATCATCCTACCTTCCCTTTACCACACTCAAATTTTTGTAGAGCAATTTGTATGGAGGTGTCTCCTTTCTCCCTATCTCCTTATCACATTCTACCTTGTATTATATCTATCTGAATAAATATAATTATATATTATTTTCCAATCCCTCTCTAAGTAACCTGTCAGTCATCAATAACATTTTAAATTGTATCATTTATTTTTAGCATTCTTAAAAAAAATGAATACCAAATTCTCTCCCTTCTTCCAGCCCCACACACCCATTGAGAAAGCAAACAATATGATATCAGTTGTACCTGTGAAATTATGCAGAACATTTTCATATTAGCTATTCAATGAGTATTTATTGAGTACTAAGCACTGTACTAATCATTGGGTTTACAAAGATAAGCAAAAAATAGTTCCTGCCCTCAAAGAGCATACACTCTAATGGAGGGGACAACATGCAAATAACTAAGAGCAAACAAGATATATGCAGAAGAGGTGAAGATAATCTAAATTAGTAGCTCCAGGAATCAGAAAAAAAATTTCCTGAAGAATGTAGGATTGAAGGAAGCCAAAGAAGCTAAGAGATGGATGTTAGGTGGGGCAGAGCATTCCAAACAATGGGAACAAACAGTACAAAGGCAGAGAGATCAGAGATTCCTTGTTTGAGAAAGCGAAAGTAGTCTAGAGAGTTGGATTTTAGAGGTGTGTAGGGGGTGGGGGTGGGGTAGAGTAAAGTGTAAGGAGGCTGGAAAGCAAGAAAGGGGACAGAGAACAAAGAACTTTAAATGCTCATCAGAAGATTGTATATCTGACCAAGCAGGTAACTGGGATGACAGGGTCAGACTTATGCTTTAGGGAAATTCCTTTGGTAATAGTGTGAAGGATGAATTGGAATGGAGACAGATGAAGTAGGGAGACCACTTAGAAGGGTACTGCCATAGTCCTGGCAAGAAGTAAGGAGTACTTAAGGGAAGATGGTGTCTGTGGGTAGAGAGAAGAGGATGTATATGAATGAGAGATGCTGTAAAAATAAAATGGATTGACTACATAGAGGACACTGAGGTTGCATATCTAGGTGACTTTGAGGATAGTGGTAGCCTAGATAGTTGACAGAGAATTTCAGAAAGGAGAGTTTTAGGGAAGGGGAACAGAATTAATTCTGTTGCGGATATGTTGAGTTTGAAATTTCTAAGACCAATATGATCAAAAGGCAGTTGATAATGCAGAAATGTAATTCGGGAAAGAGATCTAGGATCAAATATAAAGATCTAGGACCCTCTACCTAAAGATGATAATTAGACCCATGAGAATTGATGAACTTGACAAACAAAATGACAGAGCAAAAGAGAAGGGGATCCAGAATAAAGACTCAGGGACAATTCAGGGTTAGTAGGTTTGACCTGGAGAAAGATCCACCGATAACATAGGAGAAGAGAGCAGTATCACAAAAATATAGAAAGGACAGAGTAGGAGTTCAACTATATCAAGTGTGACAGAGATGGTAAGGAAAATCAGAATTAAGAAAAGGCCATTAGATTTGACAATTAAAAGATCATTGAGGGGCTGTTAGGTGGTGCAGTGAATAGAACACCAGCCCTGGAGTCAGGAGGACCTGAGTTCAAATCCAGCCTCAGACACTTAACACTTACTAGCTGTGTGACCTTGGGCAAGTCTCAACCCCAACTGCCCTGCCTTCCCCCCTCCAAAAAGAAAAAAAAAAGATTATTTATACTTTAGAAAAGGTACTTTCTGTTGAATGATGAAGTTGGAAGTCAGATTGCAGAGGATTTAGAAGAAAGGGAGAGCAGAAATAGAAGTACTGATTGTAGATGGCTTTCTTTAGGAATTTAGCCAATGGGGGTGTGAGAGGGAGAGAAATGTGGCTGTCTTAGATGGATAGACCAAGGAAGGTTGGGGTGGTTTTTTTTGTATCTTTTTTTATAGATAGTGGAGATAAGGAAATTTTTATAGGCAGCAGATAAATAGGGAGCCAGTAGATAGAAAGAAACTATAACTTTTCCGAGGGTAGAAAAAGTGTCATTTTTCATCTTTGGATTCTTAGCCATTAACATAGTTAGGTGTTTCTCCCCTCTCTAATTCATCCTTTACATAAATGTCAAAATAATCTTCTTGAAATGCAGGTCTGACCATGTCACTCCTCTCTTCCCTACTTCCTCTAAGATAAAATATAAATTCACTACCCTGGCATCTCGGCTTCAGTCAGCATTTTGAGCCTCATTGCACACTAATCCTCTTGTTAACTTATCATTTAGCCAAACTAAACTACTGCTTGGTTCCCTAATCCAGTTTCCCTTTCCCACCTTCATACATTAGCACAAGTTATACAGAGTGATACATAAATCACAGATGGGGAGTCAGTTTTTAAGCATTTATTTTGTTCTATCATCTTGTACTAATATTACACTTATTATAACAATGGCCTTGAAGTGAAGCATTTTTAGCAGTTATCAAGGAGATCTTTCCAGAGGAAATGGAAATTGTTGGTATATGAGAATATCTGAGGGAGCATGGGACTTGAAGAAACTGGCTGTGATTTGAATACATTCCTAACCAAAAATTCTATGCTCAGTTCATTGAGAGACTTATTTTCTTTCTAAATGTATCTCCAATGAAAAAATAAAGGTCATTTCACAGACTGTTGTTTTACCACCGTTATAGCTGGGTTATAGGTATCCCTCAATGTAAGTTTAAAAAATTTATTTGGAAATCAGTCATTGGAACTAAAGATTCTTTTTCCAACAGAAATTATGTTATACGTGGTGATTAGTTTTTTAGGTCAGGTCACAAAAGTTTATTTAGTTCACAGTGTAACTGTCAAAGATTTGAGCTTCAGATTTTTCACCAGTAAAATGGGGTAATACAATCATATAATCATAGATTTAGAAGTGAAACAAATCTCAAAGGTTATCCTGTTCAATTGCCTAATTTTATAGAAGAGCAAAGTAATGCCCAGAGAGGCCAAGCGACTTGCTCAAGAGAAAGGGAAAGGAAAAAAGGGAATAAAGCATCTAACATATTCCAGGAACTGGGCAAAGTGCTTCTTTTATAAATATTACCTCATTTAATCCTCACAATAACCCCTTCATGATAGGTACTATTATTATCCTCGTTTTATGGATATGGAAAGTGGGGCAGACAGAGGTTAAGTGACTTGCCCAGAGTTACATAGCTGATAAGTGTCTGAGATCAAATTTGAACACAGGTCTTTCTGACTCATTCCATTCACTGCACCATCAGTTACCCCCTTATATACAAGTAGTAAGTAGCAGAGTTAATATTTGAACCCAGGTCTTCTGACTCCAAATCTAGGACATTAAACCTACTTCACAAGCCTTCTGTGAGGATCAAATAAGATGATGTATGTAAAGTACTTTGAAAACCTATATGTTCATTATTATCATTGTAGCATCTGGGTCATACCACTCTCCCTCCCCACCAACTCACAAGGTGGGTCCCTCAAAGGAGGTTTTTGTTGTTGTAGAATTGTGTCTGACTCTTTATGATCCCATTTGGTGTTTTCTTGGCAAAGATATTGGAGTGGTTTGCCATTTCCTTATCCAGCTCATTTTACAGGTGAAGAAATTGAGGCAAAGGGGGCTAAGCAACTTGCCCAGGGTCACACAGCTAGTAAGTGTTTGAAACTGGATTTGAACTCAGGAAGATGAGTAGCTGCCCCAAAGATGGTTACTCTAGGCTTAAGTTTATGGTACACTGTGAGTCAGCATTAACTTTTAACAATAAGTCACAAATCCCTACTGATGTATTTAGTTTTAATCTTCAGCCAGAAGATACAAGTAGTTCAAAGCAAAAATATGTAATGAAATGGTATAAGAAAAGTAGTGATAAAACATTTTCCATTTTGTTTGTTTTGAGGGTCTGTCTCCCTATTTTGCCCAAGTCAGAAGGGTAGCAGCCACTCACAACTGATCCCAATAGTGATTAACATTGAAGCTTTAATCTACTCTGTTTTTCCAACCTGGGTTAGTTTGTCCCTCCTTGGGGAGCTTGATGGTCACTGTTTTTGGAGCTCACCATATTAGTACTGGATTTAGTGTGGACACCTGAGTGACTTTAGCCCAACTAAAGCTTAAACTCCAAACTCAAGCAATCTGATAGCCTCAGGCTACCCAGCATTGGAGAATACAGGATTGTACTAACATGCCAAAGTGCAATAAAACATTTTTCCTATAAACTTTGACATATTCTCTCTCTCTATGGGGACAAGGTATGGCAAGGTAATACATCTAAATGACACATGCAAAAAGAGTGTATATGTGGAGGAACAACTTATGCTGCCAAAACTATAGGGCCATTAATTCTGATAATGGCATCACACTGAACTTGTCTCATTGTGTCTGCCAGACAACACTCCACTAGACTCATAGTTTTCTCTAGATTCTGGGTTTGTGGCAGTAGAGCTTTCCCTTGTTCCCAGCTCTTGACTTCAGCTGAAGTTCTTGACCATAGTTATTTATAAGAAGAATGGGCTCTGCCATGCTCTTTCAGTTTAAATCCCTAAACTTTATTTATAATTAATATATTATATTGTAAAAAAGCAACAGCGTTTACCTCAACCATGAGACCAACAAAAACCCTCCCTTAAAAAAATAAACTGAGCTTTTCTTTCCTTCCCTCCCTTTTTATTTCCCTCCTTCCCTCTCCCTTCTTTTTTCCTTTCTTAGCTCCTTCCTTCCTCCCTTCTTTCCTTTTTTCCTTCCTTCCTTCTGTCCCTCTCCCTTTTCTCCCTCTCTTCTTTCCTTTCTTGGCTCACACCCTCTCTTGTTTCCCACTTCCTTCCCTCACCCTTCTTCTCCCCCTTCTTCCTTCCCTCATCCTTCTTCT
>NW_027186296.1:41454993-41509004 GCF_028583685.1 Petaurus breviceps papuanus
TCCTTCTTTACTTCCTTCCTTCCTTCTCTTCCTCCTTTCCTACCTCCATCCTTCCTTCTTTCTTTTTCTTTCTCTTCCTTTCAATATTTCAGTAGTGTTAGTAGAGTTATTTTTTTTTCCTTTTTCTCTACTCTCAGGGTAAGGATCAGTGAGGAGCAAAAGACTTTCCTGGGGGGTGGTTAGTTGGTACAGTGGATAGAGTGGCCCTGGAGTCAGGAGGACCTGAGTTCAAATCCAGCCTCAGACACTTGACACACTTAATACCTGTGTGACTTTGGGCAAGTCACTTAACCCAAAATGCCCTGCCTTACCCCCTCCAAAAAAGCACACACACAAAAAAAGACTCTTCTGGTCTAGTCCTCCTGGACTAGGCAAGGAAGCATCCCCAGATAAATTGAATAGCCCAACCAATTTGCACTTTGGGAGGCTTGAAGGAATTTCAAAGATAATTGGAAAGAAATCAAGATGCTTTGTCAGGCTTCTCACTGTATCTCAACCTATTTTCAGTGATCAATACCAGCTCAAAGATAAGAATAAAATGTTTTCCTAATTCCTGGGTGACCTAGAGATCAGCAGGAACCACAAAGTAGGCAAGAGCTTTTAGAGTCAAGGTGTGTCTCTGTCTGGCACTAAATTTGAATTATAAATGAGGTAGAACATAAAGACAAGGAAATTCTTGTGCTTTTCCTTTTGCAGTACCAGTGAGGGATTTATAAAAGAGAAGAATTTTTCACTGAAAAGAAAAAAAGCTAGCAAAGTACCAGAAGTACAAAACTCCTTTGTGTATCACACTGTTTTTCCATGAGTTTTACTTATTTTCTTTAACTTGGAGAAGGCTCTGAGACATAGAACAAAGATGGGAAGCAATACCGACACCATCTTCTGAGAGTATTAGAAAAATACAGGAGTGTCGTGGGGAGTGGCACTAACACCACCTAATGGGAACTATGGAGAGCTTCAGGATGAGCCTACTCACCAAGAACTTAAGAGCAACACCTGCTTAGAACAATAATAATAATAATAATAATAATAATAATAATAATACCATGAATGATTGAGACCATACAGGTCTTTAGAGGTAAGTTGCTCCTTAGTGGGTATCATTATTTTCCATGAGTTCTATTGGCTTTCTCTACCCCACAAATAAAATTTTTCTTGAGTTTTATGAACTATATGCATACAAGGGGAGTTGTGATAACACACTGAGTAGTAACAGTGAGTTTCCCAAATTTTCTGGGCCAGAGCAATCTACTGGAGAAGTGAGAAATCCTCCAAAGTTCACCTAGAATTTTTGAGTCATATGAGGGTCACAGTGGTTACATTATAATCTGATATTAGTGAGTCTATTGGTATACAAAAGATTGAAAAAAATTCAGGTTATTAAGTATCCTATTCTAAACAGCTAGAAAGTAACAAGTTATCTGTTGATAACTGCTAAAGATAGATAAGTCAGCAAACTCTATATAAGACATATATAAGTTGAGAGTATTTAGGGATGTACTGGTAATACTTGATGAGGGTGGTGGCGTCAGGATGTACATATGATAAACTTTTCAGTTTAGTTTACATTCTTAACATTTTCTCCATCACTTTTTAAAGTCTAGAGACAATCAACAAAACAATAAATCAAGCCCTGATTTGTAGTATTTGTAATTATCAAGGTGCAAATGCTCACAGTGAAAATTTAACAACCAGTTCTATAGAAACAGTCCAAAATGACTCCAGCACACCCTGGGTGCATTTAAGTTGGACTGCTTATATTCCATAAAGCAACAGATGTTTACTCCTATGGTACTCATATTTCTAAATAGCTAATGTAATGCAGAAGGGAAAAATAGAAAGAAAATTAAGTGTATAGTATTGAGAATTATTATATCATTAGTATAATACATAAAATGTCTTATGTGCAAATGTATACATACATATGTGTATATGTGTACACATGTGTATACAAGCATACATGTATGGCCCTAGAAAGTATTAGACCAGGAAGGGATCTGGAAGGTTATTTGATTCAATTCCTTCATTTAATGCAGGAGGAATCTATGACCCATACAGGGAAATTGTCTTGCCCAAGATCATTAGCACAGCTCAGGTCTAGTGATAGATACAGATATAGATAGATATCACTATCTATCTAGTGATAGGATCTAGATATCTTGATTTCTGTTTTCTTCTATTTTTTCATTCTTTCAGTTTTGTTTGACTGATTCTTAATGTCTTATAGAGTCACTAGTTTCCACTTGCCCAATTCTAATTTTTAATGAATTATTTTCTTCAGTTAGTTTTTGTGCTTCCTTCTCCATTTTGCCAATTCTACTTTTTAAGGAGTTATTTTCTTCAGTGTACTTTTTTTCCCTTTTATCAATTGTATTTTTAAATTTTCCTTCTACCTCTCTTACTTGACTTTTTAAAATCCTTCTTGAGCTCTTCCAAGAAGGCTTTTTGGGCTTGAGACCAGTTCATATTCCTCTTTGAGGTTTCAGATGTGGGTATATTGAGCATGTTGTTCTCTCCTGATTTTGTGTTTTGATTTTCCCTGTCACCAAGATATTTCTCTATGGTCATTGATTTTTAAAATTCTTCGTGCTTATGTTGTTTGCCTTTTTTCCTGGCTTTTGAATTTGATCTCTGCTTCTGGGGCCCAGGGGATGCTGTTCCAGACTTCGTGTGCTGGGGACTAGGGGTTTGATTACTGGTTTTCTGTGCTGGGGCCTCAGGTGCTGGCAGTTGGATGTTGTAGCAGTAGTTTACCTGGTGCTGAGCTGGAGGTGGTGTGTGCCTGGTCTTGATGCTTGCCTGCTCCTCCACCCTGGAGCTCAGGATCTCCCACTGGTCTGCTGAGGTGGGGCTTGCTGCTGGCTTGCTGGGATACCTCCCATCCTGTACTGGTCCCCTTCAGCAACAAGAGGGACCTTTCCCATTAAACCCCCTAGCCTCCTGAGGGAAAAGACTGCCTTTTGCTAGCTCCACCATTCCAGAATTTTTCATGGGGCAATATTCTCTGGATTTTTCAAGGTCAACAAGGGACCCTCCCTTGAAAAATCCAGAGAACGTTGCCCCATGAAAAATTCTGGAATGGTGGAGCTAGCAAAAGGCAGTCTTGCTCCTATTCTTACTCCTACTCCTGCTACTGCACAAACATACATACACACTCATCTAGGAGTAGGGACCTTAGCTAGAACCTTAACAATGATATTCACTCTTTCTCCTTCAAAATTCACTTCTGTGGTCCTCCATGTATCTTCTCCCAACTCTCTCTCTACCCCCAGATATCAGTGACAGCCAGTAATAATTCAATTTATTTGCACATAAGTGACTGTATGCTTGCTGCAACTTTGTCATCCTTCAGACTTCTTGACACTGGGGTTGGGCAACCCTTCCCCCAGTGAACTATTCCCTACTGATCTACTGGCTTAGACATCCCTATTTCCCCCAATTTAATTCCATTAGGCACTGGGTAGAATTGTTTTATGCATAGTACTCCATAATCTGTCTATGACCATCAAACTGATATTTTCTAGGACATCTGTCCATCCAATATGGATTATCAGAAACCCAAAGTCCCAGATATTTGCTCCCTTGCCAGTACTTCAATAACTCAGAAAGTTTCGAAGGGCCTGGTAAAATTTTGGCAGGCCCCCAAACTATTTAACTGTTTTACCAAGTTCTGCCATGAAGATCTTGAAGTCATTTTGAGACTCAAACTCCATTCTGCTACTTTGAATCCACCTCCCATTTTCTGGGTTCCCAATAGGAGGAGAAGGACAATTGTCATGAGCATGCTGACTTCTGACTTATCTCCTCCAGCCTCCCAACACTCTGGCAAGGCCGGACAACTTATCAGACTTTCTCAGAGGCATGCAGTGACTCACTCAAGGCTATACAGAGTGGTGCTGGGAAAGGAGCCCAGGACACCTAGTTCCTTGTTCTAAATAGCATTTAATACTCTCTTACGACTAAAACTGCACTTCTCTCTTTCTACGAAGTGCAAAGTTTCAATCTTCTTGGAGAAGCATGATTTGCATTTGTACCTAGTAGGTTACAAGGAAAATAATTGTGTTTTACATTTGAGTCCAAATGCAATCAGATTCATAATTCTGGTGAAGAACAACAATTCCTATTTGTGTAAGAGCATAAATGTAGAGCTGAAGGGGAACTTTGAGCTCATCTGGTTCAACTCTCTCATTTTATAAATGAAGAAACTGAGTTTCAGAGAAGTGAATTGACTTCCCCAAGAACATAGACCTAGTAAATGTCAGAGTCAGGGTTCAAAACCCTTGTCTATCATGACTCCCAAGTTCAGCAATCTTTTCATTATCACTGTCTCTTTACATATGAATATGAAAAAAATAAAATATTAAATCACCTTAGATCATGCATTTTCCTGGATAAACATTAGAAAGACCTTAGAGAGTTAAGGGCACCTAGATGATGCAGTGGATAACAGGCCTAGAACAGTCAGGAAGATTCATCTTTCTGAGTTCAAATCTGGGCTCAGACACTTACTAAGTTATGTGACCCTAGGCAAGGCATTTAATCCATGTTTGCCTCAGTTTCCTCTTTTATAAAAATGATCTGGAGAAGAAAATGGCAAACCATTCCAATATCTTGGCCAAGAAAACCCAAAAGGGGACACAAAAAGTCAGACACAACTGAAATGACTAAACAACAACAAGAAGACAGGGTTAAATGGAAAGCATGGCTTATTTTCCTCAACCACAGTCATAAACAAGCTTATCTGTGCAACTCTATTCTTACTACTGTTTTTTCAGCTAAATGGAAGGGGTGCTGAATGACAAGGTGTGTAATTAAGAAGTTGTATTGGTTTATTCACTTTAAGATCTAAAATTATAAATGATAGTGACAATTTAATCAGAGCCTGAAGCTTCATGGCTAAATAGGTTAATTATTTTGGACTAGTGTGAATAATCTGATTAAGAGAAACTGTTAATGAAATATCAGTCATAATTATTTTTGGATATCATTTTTCTGAGGCTTCAGCAGTTGTGTGGTCTGATTAGGGCCATTTAAAAGATGACCATAACACTGTACTTTTGCGGTGAGAAGCATTGATTGGGGTTAATATTCATTGAGGCTGTTTTAGAATTAAGAGGTTTCCATATGTCTCTAGAGCAAAACATTTGTGCTTGCCATCTGCTACTCAAGAGTAGTTTTATAGGGAAAAAAAATGCAAATCACTTCTTTTTTTAATTACTTTGGTGTTGCATGATCCTGTACTTGGAATTGGGAAATGGCCAATTCACTGCCATCAAAAGACAGTTGTTTATTTAGCCACTACAAATATTTCTTTATGAAACAAAAAGTCATGAAAACAAATTCAAGCTTAAAATGATTTTCTTCTTTTGAATTTGTGGCAGCTATTATTGTAAAATTAAATTCTCTGTAGCATCTTTTAAAAACCTGCAAGTTAAAGAAACATGGGGAGAGGGGAGTGGCATAGGAAATATATTTGTGATTTCATTGGTACAGGGAATTAACTCCTATTGAGGAAGCTCCCTCTATCAATGTAGATCAGCAACTCTGCAGCAGTTTGTGGTCTTAAAAAAAGTTATGTGAGATCACTGACTAGTTAAGTGATTTATTTGCCTAAAATCATATAGCCAGTATATATCAGAGGCAAGACTTGAATCTAGGACTTCTTAACTTCAACACCAGTCAATTACTCCCCTCCACCACCACTCCCCACCATGTCGAAGCTCAATTAAATTCAAGTGAACAAATATTTACTATGCACCTATTGAATGTGTGTGATGATGTGAAAATGCAAAGATGAAAAATGATGCAGTCTCTGAATTTAAAAGCAATATAGAGAGATGTGAAATATACATAAATAGATATGAGACAAGGTAGAGTGGGATGAAAGAAAGGCGAAGTGTGTACAGAATATTTGAGGAAAATTTGGGGGAGAAACAATTTTTAGCTTCAGGGTGAGATGGGATGGGAGATGCCTTCATGGAGATGATAGTACCTGAGATGAGCTTAAATAAAGAGGTTTTCACTAGTCAGAGATGAGGAGGGAGTGCTTTCCAAGCATGAGGAATGGTCTATACAAATATATATATATACATATACAGATGTATATGCATAGTTTGCTCTCAGAGAACAGCTTATGCAGTTTTATTCAATCAAATGGAACAAATCGTAACTATTGGCTGAAATAAAATTCTAAAATTATGTATTCTCCTTTCCAATAAAACTTCACTAATTTGATTTGTAGAATCAATCAATAAACATTTATTAATGGCTCCTATGTGCCAAGCACTTTGTTAAATCCTGAGGATACAAAAAGAAACAAAAGACTGTCCCTGCCCTCCAGGAGCTTACAATCTAATGGGGTACACAGACGATACTTAAAGAAAGCCAGAGATGTTTGTAGGTGAAGTTGATGAGGGAGAGTTCCAGGCAGGGGGACAGCTGGAGAAAAGTATTAGAGCAAAGAGATGGGGTGTCTGTGTCACTGGATTAAAGTGTAAGTGGTAGGGAAAAAAGTATAAGAGGAATGGAAAGGAAGGAGGGGGCTAGGTGACATCATTACATTTTTAGACCTAGGAAGAAAGAACAATCATCTAGTCTAACTCTCTCTTTTTGAGATGAAGAAAACAAGATCTAGAGAGTTTTAAGTGACATTACCAAGATAGGTGGTTCAATTCAGTTCAACAAACATGGGACACTTACTGTATGCAGGGCACTATGCTCAGGACTATTCTCTGTCAGTTTGATTCAATTCAATAAGCATTTTTTTCTTTATTTTAAAGTTTATTGATGTTTTTTGCTTTTATATCATAGTCATATGCTTTTGATTCCCTCCGGTCCATCCTTTATCTTTCCCCAAGTGAGTCTCCTCCTGTAACAAAGAACAACTGAGCAAGATCAAATAAAACTTCATCCACAGCTGACAACGAATGTAATATTCCATGCCCATAATGCTCCACCTCTCCAAAGAAAAACATGCACGTATTACCCCATTGCTTATATAAAGCACTATGTTAGGTTCTAACAAAATGAAAAATAGTTCTGTCCTTGGGGAAGTTACATTTTACAGAGGTATACAAGCAACTGTAACAGACCCACTGACCTGGGAGACGGGAACATCTTCTCAAACTAAAGGGGTCCAACTCTGGTCTCATTTGAACTGTGTTCAATCCTGGGAACATCTGGCCTCTGGGAGTCAGGCTTTCTCACATGACCTCTGGCCTATTATACTCCCTTCTTCAGAACAGAATTCTGGGGGCAATCACTTAAACAAAGTTGGGGTTTGATTAATGGATCACTCCTTTACACATGTTGGGTCTCTGCAAAGGGGTTAATAGGGTCAGTTCTAGAAAGAAATTCAATGTATTAAGTAGGTCAGGTATAGAACATATATATCTTCCACCCCCTCTCTCCCTTGTGGATGGGTTTTAGTCCCACCTCAAACATCCTGTTATATAGAAAGAGAAACACATATTGGCTGATCTTTTGCCAGATACTTAAAAAATGTCGGTAAAGGAACTTGTTAGCCCTTCCTCTCCATGCCTATATGGTTGATTCTGTTAGAGTTGAAGATTTGCTATTAAATTCCAGCCATCAATAGAATAAAGATGGATGATATCACAAATCTTAGAATGAGATCAAATCATCAAAAATTAGGCAGTGAGGTGGCACACTGAATGGAGCCTGGGCTTGAAGTCAGTAAGAGCAAGATGAGTTCACATCCTGTCTCAGAAATTTACTAGCTGGGAAAGTCACTTAATCTCCTCTGGGCCTCAGATTGCTCATCTATAAAATGAGAGGGTTGGGCATGATAACTGTAGGGGTCCTTCCTAGATCTAAATCTATGGTCCTGTGAAATCTGATTTTATTTTAACTCGAAAGTATAGACTTAAAGTAATAGGATCTAAAAGCATTATGCTAGATACATATCTAAATGAGTTTTATGGTCTCCAGAGTTAATAGGCTATTCATACATTCCTATGATGCCACCATTTATTCAGATTTTTTTTTTGGGGGGGGGAACACTGTAGTTTTGCCTTCAAAGCAAAAAAAGAAAAATAATCAGGTCAACTATCCATTTTCAACATTGCTCATTTCAATGAATTATTCTTGGTATTGTATCCTTAAGGAATAAAATTATGCCCTTGTCCTGGTGGGAAGTCTGTGGAAAATTCAGGGAACAACAAATGGCCCTGCTATGTACAAGCCATTGTGGCAGGTGTGGCAGATATGAGAATTAAATGACACAGTACCTGCCCTCAAGGAGTTTATAAATTAAATAAGAGTTGGCACAGTGGAAAGACCGCTGGATATAGAGTCTGAAAACAATGGTCTAGATTTCAGGTCTGCCCTCTAAATTCATGTATCAGTGATATCAGGCAGGTCACTTAATTTCTCTGGGCCTCAGTTTCCTTATCTGTTCAATAAGGGTACTAGACTAGATGACCTGTGTAAGGTCCTTTTCAATTTCAAAATCCAGTAGCATACCAATCCCTTCATAAAGAGATTCAGTCAAGACCCAGGTCAGTGGTAGAAAACGTCTTTCAAATATTCTTGTGGTGGATTAACCTTGCCCAATTATTGGGAATTGAGAGGTGAAGAGTGAGAGGATATCACTGAATCTCCATACAGTTTTTATTTGTAGACTATACAAGCTTATAGTCTTCAGGCTTCATGAGCAGGGAGGAAGACTTAAACATGGCTTGTTACCCTAAGATGTGGAGATGGTTTAGTCTTTTAGTTGAAAACACCGACTGGAAAAAAATGGCTGTTAGTTCAGCTCAGCTCTTGAATAGAAAGTTACATTGCAAGGGAGTAACAGAGTAAGGGGTAGGTAGGTAGGTGGCACAGTGCATAGAATGCTGTGTCTGGAGTCAGGAAGACCTGAGTTCAAATCTAGCCTTAGACACTTACTAGCTATGTGACCCTAGGCAAGTCACTTTACCCTATTTGCCTCAGTTTCCTTATCTGTCAAATGTACTGGAGAAGGAAATGGCAAACCATTCTAGTGTCTTTGCCAAGAAAACTCCCAATGGGGTCATGAATGGTCGACACAACTGGACAACAGCAACAAATAGAGTGAGAGCTAGAAAGCCAATTGGACTCTCCTGAGAAGGAAGAGAATCCAGATCGAAGGGACCTATTGACCTGGGCCATAGGGGAGGGAAAAGATGTAAAAGAGGACCTCACCAGCAAAGGCCAAACTGGCCAAAATGATTTGACGAGTAGAATATGCTTCAGGTTCACCATCAAGAAATGGGAGGACCAGGAAAGGTAAGAGAAAGAAGAGCTTCTAGGAACCAAGGCATTAAAATCTCTACTGAGGAAGTGTGGGAGGCACTAAGGCCTGAAACCTGAGGGGAAATTGTTCTGGGGCACATTTAGGGAAGAGTCTTTCTTGCTAGGAGGTTTGAGGTGGGGTGGTGTCTTGTGACTACCAGTTGTTGGTTGCCAAGGTCCTCTGACCTCTGACATAGGCAGGCCTCGGAGAATAGAGAAGTGTTCAGAAGGTGTTGTCAAGAACATAGCTGTCACTGACCCTGTGACTCAGAGTCACCACTGCCATATGGCATACTCTGTGCCTAGGACTTTAGGCAGCTAAGCACACTGCCCAATACACACATTTTTCCCAGATTCACATAAAACACAGGTGACCTCAGCATAGTCTTCTGGGTAAATTCAACATTACGGGATCATAGCAGAGTAGCATAAGGAAAGTCTCCCAGCTCATCAAACTTCCCAGAACTACCACAGCATTGTGGGAACCCACAATTGGGTTTCACTTAGTTCTCCTCTTCTCCTTCCTGTCAACACACTCAGCTTTATGGACACAGACAATAGAAAGACCAGTTTAGCAATGCTAGCTCAGAATTCTGGACTTCCCCCCCCCCCTTTTTTTAAGAATCCTGTCCAGGGGCGGCCAGGTAGCACAGTGAGTAAGAGCACCGGCCCCAGAGTCAGGATGACCTGGGATCAAATCCGGGCTCTGATACTTACCACCACACCCAGAAATAACTGGCTGTGTAACCTTGAGCAAGTTACTTAACCCCAATTGCTTAAAAAAAAAAGAATACTGTCCATAAGCAGTCTCAGAGAGGGAGAGAGGCTCCTCACACTGAAGCTTCTTGGATGTAACTTCTCCCTTTCTGCTTTCCCAGCATAGTTACATCAGGCAGAAAGGACTTTCTCTGGCTATGACCAGTCAGGGTGAGGCAACTAGAAAATGACTAAACTGGGTAACTGGAGGAGAAACATAACTGACTAAGGTCTAGAATCCTACAGTTACAGTGTTCCACCCAGGGCAGGGCAGGGCTGACACATGGCTTAACACTAGGGTGTTAACCCACCCTAGTCAATGCTGGAATGGGATCCAAATCAGAATCATAGCAAATGGAAGCTGAAAGGCCAGACGAAGTCATTACCAAAGTTCCTTCAGAGTGCTGAAATCCAAAAGGTCCAGATGAGCAAAGAAAGTGGGTTCAAGAGCCCAGACTCAAATCAGGAAGTCAATATTGGACCAAAAAGGCAAATTGAGGATGTATTGTGGGCATAACTCAAGCTTTTTCTCTAAAACTTCAGTCCATTGCTCATGTATTTGAATTCCCTATCTCACCCCCTTCACTGACACCCCAATGAGTCCTTTGTACTCCCTCCCAATTCAGCCTTGCCAGCAAAGCAGTTGGCTTGGGACAATTCCCATAATTGAACAAAAGCAGACTCTGAAAGATTGAGATACAGTAACTTGGCCACCTTAATCCATAGCAAAAGAAATAGAACCGAATCAGAATCAAGGCCAAGATTAGGTATTAGTTTAGGTAAGAAGAGTAAGTCTGAGAAGAGTAACTTACTGGCCTTGTAGTTGGTCAGTATTAAAGGATAACGGTAACAATGATGTTGATGATAATAATAGTAGCATTATTATATCATTTTACACATTGAACCATTTAATCCTCACAATGACTCTGTGAGGCAGGTCTTCATCTGTAAAATCTCTATTTTACCTACGAGGAAACTGAAGCTGAGAGGTTAAGCAGCTCACGTTGGGTCAGATAGCAGGTAACTGTCTAAGGGAGGATTTGAACTTGGTCTTCTCCAGGTTCAGCACTCTATCTGCAGTGACAACCAGCTGTCCCTAGATGAAACTTAACTTTTTCATCACTTATGACACCCCCTTATCTTAGTATATTTCCATTATATTATAGTGAATTTCTCTTGCTGGGGAACAAGGAAAATGTGTATATGGGAGGAGGAAGACCTAAAACCTTCCCCTCAAGATTGAGGGAATCTGCTACATTTGATAATCCCAAGGGAAGGCAGGCTGTCGTGGAGAACACAGTATAGGGGAATCACAGCATTGTAAGGAAGATACATTATTCCTGTAACTGTCTAAAACTGTTAATTACCCATCAAGGCATAAAAGGTCTTCAAGACACTCTCTTGATGATGCTAATGATCCATGTTTGATGTGACGGTGTGAGATACAGCCCTGAGGCTCCTCCCACCCCCAACTTGGAGAACCCAAAGAAAGATTATTATTCTGTCCGCAAGCCTCAATTACCACCCCCCCACCCCTCCACACCCATCAAAGAGGGTCATTGGATCATAGATTTGAAGCTGGAAGGAAACTTAGAGGACATCTAGTCTAATCCCCTTAGCTGATGGATGAAAAAACTGAGGCCCAGAGAAAAGTAAGTGAATTGCCCAAGGCAGCATGGGGAGTAGGTGGCAGAGCTGGGACTCAAGTTTAGGTCATCGGACCCCAAATCCAGTACATGATCTAAGAAGTTCTCTTGGAGACAAGAAGACCTGAATTCAAATCCTACCTCAGATACTAACTAGCTATGTGATGCTTGGCAAGCCACTCAACATCTCTAAGCCTCAGTTTCCTTATCTGTAAAATGGGGAATATAATAGCACCTACCTCACAAATGAGACCATATGTATTTTGCAAATCTTAAAGTGTTATCTAAGAGCTTCATTCTCATTCTTTATCTATTGACCCATCTATGGGTATATTTGTAGTGAAATAGTTTACTAAATGCACCAAGTAGAATGAGGGTATGAGGCAGGGAGTCTGATATTAAGGAGTGAGTATGAGGGAGGGAGGGAGGAAGGAGGCTTGAGTGCAAACTGTTGGTGCCAATTCTGTGTTTGGAGTGAACAAAAGGCAGGTTTTGGGGCATGTTCAGAGGGGTGAATGGGTTCTAGAGGGAGGCAGGAGCAAATATTGGTGGCTAGAGAGGCTATGTGTCTCTGAATCCTACAGAGACACAGTGATTTAGTATTTAGGGACAGTGATGACAAACACCCAGAAAATGTGAGATATACGGATGGATGGCACAGTTCTGAGCTGTTAATAATGTTCATGTGGGAAATGTGAACACTTAGGAACAAGACAAGGGAGAAGAACTTGAGTGTGAGTTTAACTAGTTGCACATGATCAAGTAAGTGTGTGTGTGTGTGCGTGTGTGCATGTGTGCAGTATAACAGTATTATTAGTCAGGGTTGCTGGGAGGAATCAGCAATGACTTCCAACCAAGATCCAAGGACACCAGAATCCTCAATGGCTGCAAATCTTCATCTTTTGGGAATAGATAAGACTTTTAGAAACAGCCCAAAGTCATTCAGATCTAAGTCTGGTGAGCCCGTGTGAGCAATTAATCTGGGGAATACCATGTTGGGTTAAAAATGACCAAAAAAAAACAAACCCCAAGGCATTTTGTTTATTCTTTTTGGGATTATTTTCTAAACTGGTATTTCTGTTTGAAGAATTACAAAAACATTCAAAGCAATGGCAAAACTTAAAATAAGTTGTACAGTTTCCCACAGAAAATATTTAAATTGTCTAGCTTAGTGTAGTGACTTGGCACATAATAAACACTTAAATGCTTTTATTTTTATTCATATTTAGAAAAATAAAAACACTGATATGGTGGAAAGAACACTGGATTTGGAATCAGTATAGATGGGTTTATGTTGTAATTAATGCTTCAGTCAATCAACAAATATTTATTAATTGCTTGCTGTTTGCTAGGTGTCATACTAAACAATGGAGATAAAACTACAAAGAATGAAATAATCTCTTAGCACAAGGAACTTACATTGGTAGAAACAAATGAGACAGAGAAAGTGATTTGTGAGAACATCTCCAACCCAGTCTGTGAAAAGTTAGAACTGGTATTTGGGGCCCTGACTAACATTGATGCTTTATTTTTCAAATCCCTTCTTTGAAATTATGCTGAAATAAAAATTTAAAATATTTTTATAAAGCCAGAGACTCATTTATGTTATATTAAGATGTCTTATGAATTATCTGACCATATATTGAACTCACATTCCATCTCAAACCAGAATTAGGACAATCATTGAGGTCTAATTTTGTGCTATAAATTTCCTCACTCTCAGTGGTTTGGATTTTATGATGACTAAGCTTTTATTTACCTATTTTTAATGTTGCTTTGTTTTTTATTCTGATATTTTTTTCCAATTACATGTAAAAACAATGTTTACATTCTTTTGAAAAATTTTTGAGTATCAAATTCTCTCCCACCCCCTTCTTGAGAAGGTAAGCAATTTGATGTAGGTTATGCATGTACAGTTATACAAAACATATTTCTATATTAGGATGACTAAGTTTTTAAGTGGAGTTTATGAGATGCATTTCTACATAGCTTTTCCATTAAAAGAATGGTCCTATTCTGTGTGCCATTGTCCTTTTCTCTGGAAAATTCCCAATTCCCAGAGAATAACAGGCAGTATGGGTATTAGGATCATGATGGTTCCCAGAGTTCTCTGCTCTCTACAGCAATCACCAGTTCTTTCAGATCTCTCTTCTGCTTTTCGTTAGTAAGGTACACCTAATATTCTCTATGTGTCCTTGTAAGGAATTCAAATCAGAGTAGAGGACAAAGACATACTGGAGAGGTCTCTGTCTTTGCTCTATAGGACCTTACATCCCAGAGTCCAGGGTCTCTCTTCCACCCTCAATTGAATTTGTTTTTAAAAATTCATGTGAGGGTGCTTTGGTGACTCGGCACATTTTTTGATGCTTTCCCTAGAGACAAAATTTCTGGTTAATGTTCTGCTAGTGAGTGATGTACAATAGAGTGGGATGAAATGGGTCAAGGTCTTGAGAGTCCAAATAATGGCAAAGTTGGTAGTCTGGCTGACTTACTTTTTAATTTGGGTCCAACAACACCAATACAACATCTGATTTAAGAGTTTATTAATTACAGTGACTCTTTAATTTATTAATTTATTTTATTTATTAATTACAAGTGACTCTTGGAATTTATAACCCTCTTAAGAGAACATAGATCAAGGGCCAGCTAGGTGGTGCAGTCAATAGAACATAGACCCTGAAATGAGTTCAAATACTTCAGATACTTATTAGCTGTGTGACCCTGGGCAAATCATTTAACCCCAATTGTAAAAAAAAAAAAAAGAGAGAGAGAGAGAGAGAGAGAGAGCAAAAACATAGATCAGAACCAAGTCAAATAATTATAGACAAAAGATAAAACATAAGATTTTGGTATGTGTGACATTTTGACTTGGATTGGTGGCTCAGTGCCTAGAATTATAACCAGCACTATGCAATTGGCACTTTGACCCAGATCTCCTTTAGCAGATTGAGACAAGTAAACCTAGAATTTTGGTTTTGGTTTAAACCTGTGATTTCATTAGTGTAGATAATTCCCAGTAAGGGATCCTCTACCAATACAAACTGGCAAAAAAAAAAAAAAAAAGTAGCCTAGGGCATTGGGAGATTAAGTGATTTTCCCAGGGCCATTCAGCCAATATGGATCAGAAGCAGAACTTGAACCCAGTCCTTTCTGATTCTGATTCAGGCTTCTATTCGCTAAGCCAGGAAGCCTCTTGCGCCTAGTTAGCAAGAATGATTAGTTTGAAAAGGAAGCTACAAGACTACTTCCTCCCACTAGTGACTGCACCCCAAATGACCTCCCTCCAGGCAGGCCCCAACCCATTTCCTCTTCCACATCTGCCTTCCTAGTGTTGGTCTTTTAGTGTTTAGGATCTCTGCCACAGGACCTTGTATCCCAAAGCCTGCAGTATTTTTCCCTTCAGATAAATTTGTCTTTAAAAGTTGATTCGACAGGTTCTTTTCTATACCTGGCTCTGAGCACATTTTGTGGTGTTTGCTCCAGAGACCAAAATCCCTAGTTACTGTTCAGCTGGTGAGTATTGTAGAACAGATTTTAGTAAGATGGGTCAGGGCCTTGAGAGCCTGAGTCCAAGTCTGGCCAGGTATTTCACTTAAAATAACAGGTAAGAAGATGCAGGTGAGAAGTACAAAAAAAGGATTAGACTAAGGGAGGTTATCAAATACAAGCCATAATTTTTTTGCCAGGAGTCAGTTTATACAGTGTAGGCTGGGAAGCTGACAGGTGCAAATTAACAACAAGACAGGAACAGACCAGGAATGTCAGCCAACACAGCAAGCAGGACTCAAGAAATATGAAGCATATTCAGTGGGACTGAGATCGATTTCATGGAGTAGGCTTGCAGAAGAGTATGTTTGCTCAAAGACTAAGAGTCTTGCTTTTTAAGCCCACTTCCCCCACATACCGTGTTTCCCCGATAATAAGACCTATCCCGAAAATAAGCCCTCCCCATACTGTGTAAGATTCCTCTAAAATAAGCCCTCCCCCGAAAATAAGCCCTATTGAGATTGCTACTGTAGTGAAGGTGATCCCCTGCGCTACACGCTACATTACAGTACCCTCTGTATGCACCGTCCGCCCCCCACTCCCCCCGGGTGAAACGCATGCTGCGCTCCGAGCTGCATCCAATCAGAGCTGCAGCAGTGAGCGCGTCATCCTGTTCTTCCCCAGTGATTTGCTTATTGAATAAAGGTACATTTTTTTGTTCACATTTACCTGTTTATTAAAATTGCTGTCAATGTTCATTAAAATAAGCCCTCCCCTGAAAATAAGCCCTCTGGTGTTTTTCTGTCCAAAAAATAATAAGACAGTGTCTTATTATCGGGGAAACACGGTAGGACTGATAAGACCCAGCTGGCCTTGACACAGATAAAAAGCATGCATTTAAATACAAAGTTTTACAAAACTGAGCAATGATCTCCCACTCTTGGTTTATAATAGGCTAATCTCTATACCTATCAAATAACTAGACAGTTTCTGGCAAGTCTTCAATTTTTTCCCCTCTTTCTCCTCTCCTCCTCCTCTTCCTCTTCCTCCTTCTCCTTCTCATCCTCCTTCTCTTCCTTCTCCTCCTCCTCCTCCACCCCCCTCTCTCTCATTTAAGTAAATTGAATTT
Organism: Petaurus breviceps papuanus; assembly: GCF_028583685.1. Classification (NCBI taxonomy): domain Eukaryota; kingdom Metazoa; phylum Chordata; class Mammalia; order Diprotodontia; family Petauridae; genus Petaurus; species Petaurus breviceps. The sequence goes on from NW_027186296.1 coordinate 41,471,287, forward strand.
GCTAATATCAGATGAGAGTTGACCCATGAAGAGTAATGAATAGCTTCTAGTTAGCTTCATTACTTGCCAATGTATACCCAAGAGACCAACTAGGTTCACTGGCAATCAGATCAGACCCACAGATCAACTAACCATCCCTAAACCCCAACTTAATGCTGCTACTACTTTCTGAGAAGTATGACTCTCAGTAAGGCAAGACAAGAACTTAAAAGATGCTCTACTTCTAGCAGAATGAGGTAACCAGCAGGTGTTTGAATAGTTAGAGCCTGTAACTGTGACTTCAGAGACCTGACAATAAAGTATGCCTCCCCTCTTAGGACAGAGAGGTAGATGGAAGGGAGGCTATAGATACAGGATAAGGCATAGGTTGTCAATTATGGACAATGTATTGATTTCTTTAGTCTACTTAAGCATCCTTGCTACAAAGGAAGATTATACTGGTAAGGATGGGGAGGAGGGCAATCATCAGGTATTTTTTTTTTAAAAAAAGCATTAATAAGTACTCTGCTTAAAGAGCAATTATTTGTAAACAATAATTGAAATCTCTCATCATTACAAAATGTTATCTATGAGCCAAGCTTGTAATCTGTATCAACATGGTGTCAGTGAAAATGGTAAGGAAAGTACAGTTAGGAGAAAATAGAATATGTTAGGTCTTAGTAATTAGATAAACAGGGTAGAAATGGATAAGTCAAAAGTGAGCTAATTAAAAAAACATATTTAGTATCTTATTTTTCCCCATTATAAGTAAAAAAAAATTTAACATTCATTAAAAAAAATTTAGTTCCAAATTTTCTCTCTCCCTCCTGTACTTCCCCCTTCCCAAGACAGTAAGTAATTTGACATAGTTTATAGATGAGCAATCATGTAAAACATATTTCCATATTAGCCATGTTATGAAAGAAGAAACAGACGAAAAGGGAAAAAATAAAGTGAAAATAGCATTCTTTGATCTGCATTTAGACTCCATCATCTCTGGAGGTGGATAGCATTTTTCATTATGAATCCTTTGGATTGTCTTGGCTCATTTATTGCGGAGAATAGCTAAGTCATTCATAGTTGATCATTATACAATATTTCTATGACTGTGTGATGTCGTCCTGGTTCTACTCATTTCACTTTGCATCAGTTCATGTAAGTCTTTCCAGGTTTTTCTGAAATCTGCCTGGAAGCAAATCTTTTAAGCCAGGATGACTGGGTTAATAATAGTGCCACTAACAAAAATGGAGAACAGGGTTAGGAAAATTAATTGATTTGGGAAGATAGAGGGGAAGATAAAATGAACAAGATATTCCATCACCCAACTCTGGCCATTTGCTTTGGCTGTACCCCATACCGAGAAGTTCTCCCTCCTCATCTTTTCCTACTGACTTCTCTGGCTTTTCTTAAAACCTAGCTAAACTCCCATCTTTACAGGATGCCTTTCCTGTTCCCTCTTAATTGTAATGCCCTCCCTCTTGTATTTATTTTCAATTTAACCCGTTGTTTGTTTGTTTCTTTTCTCTATTAAATTGTGAGCTGCTTGCGGGCAGGGACTCTTTTGCCTCTTTTTGTATCCCCAGCACTTAACACAGTGCCTGACACATAGAAAGGGCTTAATAAATGCTTATTGACTGACTGAAAAAGAGTTTAGTTTTGGATGTCAACTTTCAGGTGCCTTGCAGGACATCCTGGTAGAAATGCCCACCAGTCATTCAGAAATTTGAGAATGGAGCTTTCAAGAAAGGTTAAGTCTGGAGATAGAGATATGAGAGTCTTGGCACAGAGATGATTGATTGTTTAGCTGGCTAGAAGTTGGGGAAATCTCTGAATAGGAGTATAGAGAGAGATCAGGGAATGAAAACAGCCTTTGAGAATGCTCTGAGTTAAGGTATTACAGAAGAAAGAGCAAATTGAGAAAAACAGGAAGAGCAAGAGAGGCAGAAGGAAAAATAACTGAGAGAAGAGATTGGATTAATGTGGTAGGAGCGACATCACTGACATGGAGACCTGGCTAGTTTTTCCCTAAATAGGCAGTGAAAATGTTCTCACAACTTAATTGGGCCAGGGTGGTAAACTCATAGCTTCCTAATCACATCAGGCATAAAAAAACACAGCCCACAATGAGTGAAGGCCCTCCTCAGATTTGTTGGAATCCTTACTATGATATAAACATACCATTTTAACAGATATAAACATAACATTTTAACATCTCTCTATTCAAACAAAAGGAACTGTGTCCACCTGAATCAATGCTTTATCCTTGCTGAATATCCTTCTCATGCTATTGTTAGGGAAATTTTTTGTTAAATGTTTTGTGTAGTCTACAAGAACCTTCATTTCATTTTAGTACCAATCCTAAACCACCAGATTGGCTGCAATAGACCCGGCACAGGAAAATCAATCGACAATATTTATTTATTAAATACCTGTACATTGCAAAGAGCTTTGTTAAGTACTTTAAGAGGTTCCATGAAATAACTCTTACAGAGAAGAATCATACTTCTGATAGGGGTGGATTAAATGACCTTTGAAGTACCTAGAGTCTAATGACCCAACTTTGGCTATGCTCTGTAGACTTCACAGATAGATCTTGGTATGTTAATGACAGTTAATTTGAATTAGAAAGGAGAAGCAGAGTAATGTGTATCTTCAAAGAAATGTGTGAGTAAAAATGAAGATAGTCTGGTCACATGGTAAGAGCAAGGGATCTCTCATGGGCAACCTATGTCCTCCCTTGATATCTTCCTGATGTCAAAATAAGGATCAATAGGTGCAAAAATATTCACAGTAACACTTTTCCTTATAGAAAATTGGATATAAAGTGGGTCCTACTAATTGAGGGGTGACAATAAATTATAGTATATTAATATAGTGGAATATTATTGAACTACAAGAAATAATGAAAGGGATGAATTCAGACAAAACTGAGAAGACAAGTATAAACTGATGCAGAGTGAAGTAAGAAGAACCAGCAGAATAATTTATACAATGACTTACAACAATGTAAAAGAAAATAACTTTGAAATTTAAGGACATAGATCAATGTCATATTCAATCATAACTTCAGTAATGTGCCTTCCATTTCTTGACAGAGAGGTGATGGACGAGATAGACATATAGAATGGGACATACATTTTCAGATATAAGTGTGTGAATTTGTTTTGCTTGACTATACTTATTTATTACAAGGGAGAGTTTTTATTCTGAGGGGAGTGTTCTGGGGCAAACAAAGGGCACTGATAATGATTTTTAAAAAGATGAAAAAAAATAATTGAAAAATTTAAAATAGAGAACAAAATGAAATTCAGAAGGAGACACAGGGACAACTAGGTGGTATGGTGAATAGAGCATCAGCTCTGGGGTCAGGAGGACCTGAGTTCAAATGTGGCCTCAAACATGTAACACTTACTCTTACTAGTCATGTGACCTTGGGCAAGTCACTTAACACCAACTGTCCTGTCTTCCCCCCTCAAAAAAGAAAAAAAAAAGGAGACAGACGAGTTTGATAGTATTGGTATTATCATCATACAATTTACTACATACTTGTATAATGCATGTTCTCTATATCATATTCTTGATACATATGTTCTGGAGTGACTGTCTCAATTTCCACTCATGCTGACTTTTCTGCTTTTCTAGTTTTCCAGAGTTGGCTTATATGGCCCCTCATGATTCCCTGAGAGATTGGGAAGTGACTTTTCTAATGTTATATATTGTGATAGAAATTATCTGAGGAAATAAAGCAAAGAAGCACAGGGTTCAAACAAATCCTAGTCCTAACCTGGACATTCACCTGGAAAAAGAGGAAGCCCTTCCATTAAAGCACTAAGTTCTTTAACCAAGTCTTTGCTTTTGAGTCCTGAACCACAGTCCAGTATTCCTTAGTTTATTAGTGCAGTTGTCTAGTTGACAACCCAGAGCCCAACTGTTTATATGTAATAGATTATTCAGGCACGAGAAATAGGCAAATAGACAAAACAGACAAATACACAAAATATTGACCTGTCTCTGTGATTTTCTGTTTAGGACTATAAACAGGTTATTTTTCTTCCCATAGATCTCCATAGGTAAAATCTACTTTGTGTGTGCCAGAAAACTTGATATGCATCTTACCTGTTCATCCTTTTATTGTCACCATGAACTTTGACTGAAATTGTCTGAGGATCTCTTGATTAGCTACTGTTGCCAATCATACAATCAGTAATACAGATATAGGGGAAAAGCTTCAGTTTGTCACATTCCGAGTGCAGGCTTCACTTACAATAAAGTCAATGAGTCCTTTGCATCAGTTTTAAGTTACACTAGCTAGGTTTTTATTACATAAGCAGGATGAATGCAATGGAATTTCCAAAGGAAGGATAATGACATTTATATCAAAGTACAGATGACGAAAGGGGAAAATCTATACCTAGTGAGACAGGAAATTAGCCCTTTAACAACAGACCTGTAACTGATTTCTCAAGCTTGAGTTTGTAGACTCTAGCTTACTACATGACATATTAATGTTAAGTAAATGGTGGCAAGAAAGTTAAGCCAGAAATTCTCTTATCATAATAGCATAAAGCCCAATCAGTGTAATTCTCACCATGATTTTTGGTTGATATCAGTTAGCCAGACGTAATTAATTTTTAGAAAGGAGTATTTTCTAAGGTACTGTAGTAAGAAAAGTTGGTATGAAACATCTTCCCACCAAAAGTCTGTGATGCATGTTCTTCCACCAATACATATAGCGCCCAAAGGAAAGTGGGCTCAAACTTGGAGAGCACATGTGGCCAAGGGGTAATTCATAACTCCTAGTTGTCCCTTTTGCTTGTGTCCTCAATATGTTCCCTTTAGGTATGTTGTAAATTTTCTGCTAGCCTCTTTGTAGATGCTAGAATTTTATTTTCTTTATTACAACTAGTTTGTCCTTTCTTTATTACAATTAGTATATACTGCTGCCGGCCACGGTTGTCCTAGGGATGATACTAGGATGTGATGGGAAGATGGGAAAGCCAAAATCCTTTGGACTGACCCTTCGAAGCTCAGAAGGTCCTCTGGCCAAGGAGTAGGAAGGGTGAAACTATGGCAAAGGGCCAGGGCTCTGCTCTTTTCCTTTCCCACCCCAATCAATACCTTCTTAGGAGTTTAGTTAGAATGCCCTTTCTTCTCTACTGCTAAGACCTAGAACCTGGGATTCTGAACTGGTCTAATAGTTTACAGAAGATCCACTGGACATAAACAAACTATTTTCAGCCAATCAGAATAGATTTCCTGTTGCACTTAGGGATTGTTCAGACCACATTTATACCTAGTGAAAAATCTAGATGTTTTCTCTGTCTAAGATAGAGAAGACAAGATGTGATCTCACCTGATAAATGTATCTGACCTAAATGAAGTGGGATGATTTCAACTTTTGAAAAAAACAAATTGTACCTAATAGTGATTCATGCTTTTACATGCAATCTTCTCTTTTCTTTGAATATAGGGAAGTGTTAATGTTTATTTATGTTTGTCAAGTTCGTTTTTAAAAAGATAATATAATTTAAAAAATAAGAAAACAAATAAGGCCCTTGGCATTTTAAGTGGACCCCTGTGGTAAGCTTATGGAAGAACACAGTATCACACAAGATAGGAAATAATAAATAGGTTGTATTCTGTATCACTGAAGACAAATGGCTTAGAGATTCATTTGTATTGGATCCATCCAACTAAGTATTTAATTTTAACTAAGTCAAGCACCACAGCATTCCTTTGTATTATACCTCCTTTTCCTCTACTCTGGTCCCCATTATGCTATCCCTTTTCCAGGCGCCATACTTTAAAAGCTTGGTTAAGAACTGTGTATTTTTAAAAGTATTTAAAGTATTTATTTTTTAAAGTATTTAAAGAACTGTGTATTTTTTTAAACTGTGGAAATTTTTTAAAGGCTTGGGAGAATGAAATAGAGAGGAAATTGGACCATGCTTACTTAAAAGAAAAGCTCTTCATTTTAGCAAAATATTGTTTTTCTCTCTATTTCCTTCCTGCAAAAATTAGGGAAATAATTCAGAAGAATATCACAGAGAAAATGAGAAGCTTAACAAATAACTGTGAAGTACTCTGTAGTGTGAAGTCCTATGAAAATGAGAATAAACAATAGAATTTTCATCTAATATCCAAGTTATTATCATCCTTTTCATTTCTACTACCAGAACAAAAATCTCTACCTTTTCTAATGTGGAAATGATACGATTTACTTCAACAGCCATTTATTAGGCATTTACCCTGTGCAAGATATTGGGTATACAAAGATGAAAAGTTATAGTCCCTACCCTCCAGGATTTTACTTCTAGTAGGGGATGAGAAATGTACAAAAATAATAGCATGTTAGAAAATGATTAATTTCATACTTCCATACTTTCAGGGATCAGTGATCTCACTGATGTGAGTACTCCCTTCAGTAGACAAGATCATGATCCTTCCATCCTCCTATCTTATCCTGTGCTATTCTTATCATTAATTCAGTTAATCAAAGCAAGTAAATTAACCAAATCAACAAGCATTTATTAAGCAATTGCTATGTTCCTGGCATTGTGCTAGGTGCTGGGTCTTGACTTTGTGTAATGATCTATGTAGAATTAAGGAAGAAAGACACAAGTTATGCTCACAGAAAACTTATCTAATTGCAATTTATTGATGTTAAAACAAATGATACATGGGAGATATGTACCAAACTGTGACATAGCCACCTAGGTTTTTATTGTTGTGATTTAGGACATACCCCAGTATACACAAAGTGTGTCCAGGAACTTGTCAGATCTGCAAAGGAAACAAATTTATCAAAGTAACTTCTGAACACTAGGATTTACATTATTTTAAATTCAGGAATAAACAAAGGGAGCTGAGATCTTTTACTAATTCGTCACTTTAAGGCAAACCAATCCTAAGCATTTTTGAATAGGCTAGTTATGAATAGACTACAAAAGGATGCACACAGAGGTTGGTAAAAATTACTTTGGCACACAGTAGTTACATTTAGGATTTGGTCACTCTACTCCTCCTTCTGATGTAAGGAGCTTAGATTTACAAGGCTGACTCAGCACATTTTTGGAGTCTTTTATTCCAGAAACTCCCTCTTTATACCAGGGGCCTAAATGCATTGGGCAATTTCTTATTTCTGTGACTCATTTCTCCCATCCAGATGATATGAAAACCAGTATTTGGCACTGCACTGACAGATAGTTACCAACCCCCTTACAAGCACATATCTCCACAAGGTTCAAAACATGAATGGGTTTCTTTAGTAGTAGGTAAGTATTATTTTCTGTGGATGAGATCTGATCCCTAAAGGCTTTTTTTTCTTTTTCTATTTTAATAATCTCATTCAATTCATAGTACTATCTTGTGTGTCTAAGCATCCAGTAAGCAGTACTTGAGTATCATTCCTCCATATCAGTACTTCCCTTCATGCCTCATCAGAGTTCTTGCCTCCATTGAGTAGATGAAACCCATTTTACTTCCTTCATAAGCTATTTTTGCTATCCTGGATCCTTTAGCTTTCCTCAACTCCCAACATTCACTGTTCTTTGTCACATCTTCATTTCAAAGTCTGCCATAGCCTTCAATGATGATAAAACATATCTTCTGTGAAGGAGGGAGGGGTCCTGTGTAGGGGTCTTGTTTAGCTTCTCTCTCTTTTCAACTCTTTTCAGATCCCAACAAGTGGTAATTACTAATGTTGTTTCAATATCTATGGGGAGAAGGAGGGATAGTGCTTAAGAAGCTCCTTCAACAGTGTATATATATCTCAAATGTATCTCACCAAAGTATCTCCATTTCTAAATGCTTCTTTTGTCTTGTGGTTCCCATGGACACATGTTCCACATATAAGAGATCTTGCAAGAGCTAGATCCACCATATACCTTAGGACCCTATTACATTCTTCTTTGTACAGTGCTTGACAAGTACTTAATAAATGCTTTTTTATCATTCATTCATTCTATGTGGGCTCATGCTGATTATCACAGTTTGTTTTTTTTTAATTTCCTTTTGCTTTTTGGAGGGCAATTGGGGTTAAGTGACTTGCCCAAGGTCACATGGCTAGTTTTTGTGTTATGTGTCTGAGGCTGGATTTGAACTCAGATCCTCCTGACTCCAGGGCCTGTGCTCTATTCACTGTGACACCTAGCCGCCCCTTATGACAGTTTTTATTCTCTCCCAGAACCTCCCAAATGTGTTAGTATTCCCCACAAATCTAGAGACCTATGGGGAGGATTCTCACTCCCTTCCCTATCGTCTGTCAGTCCAGTGAGATTTCTCCTGGGAAGCTGGATGGGGTTGTCCAAATTTCTTGTGGCTGATTCCTGAAATAACTTGAAGAAGGAAGAAAGATCAATTCCAAATCCAGGGACTACATGAACACAATTACAAAACACTTTTTACACAAATAAAGACAGATCTAAACAATTATTAATTACTCATGAGCAGGCCAAGCCAATATGATAAAAATGACAATTCTGCCTAAACTAATTTACTTATTCAGTGACATACCAATGAAACTGTCAAAGAATTATTTTACAAAGCTAGAAAAAAATGGCAACAAAATTAATCTAAATTAAAATTAATCTGAAAAAATAAAAGGTCAAGAATATCAAGGGAATAAAAAAATGTGAAGAAAGGTAGCCTTACAATACCAGATTTCAAATTATATCACTAATCAGTAACAATCTGATACAGGCTAAGAAATAGAGTGGTGGATAGTGGACTAGATTAGGTACATAATACACAGTAGTAAATGACTGTAGTGTAATCAAGTATTTGACAAACCCAAAGATCTAAGCTGTAAAAATTTAACATTTGATGAAAATTGCTGGGAAAACTGGAGAGGAGTATGGCAGAAACTAGGCATAGACCAATATCTCATACCATATATCAAGATAAGAGCAAAATGGGTATATTTTTTAGACATAAAGGGTACTATAATAAACAAATTAGGTGAGTATGGAAAATTTTACCTGTCAGGCCTTAGATAAGGGAAGAGGTTATGATGAAACAAGAAATAGAGAAGATCACTGGAAGGAAAGTGGGATAATTTTGATTATGTGAAATTAAAAAGATTTTGTATAACCAAAATCAATCCAGACAAAATTAGAAGGAAAGCAAGAAAATGAAAAAAAATTTATAGCAAGTTTCTCTGGTAAATGTCTCACTTCTCAAATATATGGAGAACTGAGTCAAATATATAAAAATAACAGTCATTCCTAATTCGTAAATGGTCAAAGGGAGCAAAGAGGTGATTTTCAGAAGAATAAATCAAAGTTATCGAGTCAAATAAAAAAATGCTCTAGATGGTAGAGAGAAGTCAGGGACATACCTGAGCTCTTGCAAATTCCCCTCCAAAAAACTTTAAATAATACCTCAAAATGAATTCTGGAGTGGAAGAACCCACAAAAAGGATGGGATGAAACAATTTTCCAGCCCAAGATAACTTAGAAGGTTGGCAGGAAAGGAGTATTACATTGGAGTGAAAGTGGAGTGTAGCCCAGTGCAGTCTGTGCCAACTCAGGCTGGGCCCCAGAAAACCAGCAGCAAGTCTTGAAGGTGACTGAATCAGGGGTGGCAGCAGTGGCTTCTGGAGTTCTCAGCCCATAGACAGTAAAAGGATAGCACTAAGGGTTAGAAGGAGATTACAGGGGTTCCTTTACTGGTACTGGGTATAGGACTCTGTTGCATTGACCATATGCAGATCCAGGTTGTAGTCCTTGGTCATAGTCTCAGATTGAGGAGGAGTTCTAGCACAATAGAGATTGCAGCCACAGTTGAGTAGGGACCCTGGTCACCACCACCACTAGGGTGGAAAAGAGTGTTTGTGGTCACTCACAGACTAGAGCACAGGCCAGGAGATCAGTTATCTCACCTTTCCTTAGATCATACCACTTTGGAAGAACTAAACATTTACAGACTTCCAGAACTAGCTCTGAGAGCAGCAGCAAGAAGGCTAGAAGCTTGGGACAGTGTCTGCTCCACCTTGGGAGCAGAATCCCACTTTAATATAGAGTTGAAAGTCAAGCAATAGGCTGGGAAAATGAGCAAACAAACAAACAAACAAAAAAGAACCTGAGCATAGAAAGTTAATATGGTGACAGGGAAGATCAAAACACAAACTCAGAAGAAGACAACATAGTTAAAATGGCTACATCCAAAGCCTAAAAGAAAAATGTGAATTGGTCTCAGGCCCAAAAAGAATACCTGGAATAACTCAAATAAAATTTTAAAAACCAAATAAGAGAGGTAGAGGAAAATTGGAAAAGAAATGAGAGTGATGCAAGAAAATCATGAAAAAAAAGAGTCAACAGCTTGGTAAAAGAAGTACAAAAATGGAAAAAGATGTACAAAAATTCACTGAAGAAAACTACTCCTTAAAATGATACCCTAAAAAAACAAAATAAGCCCAATGCTAAAAGAGGCACCATAATTCACTGAGTAGAAGAACTCTTTAAAAAGCAGAATTGGCCAAATGGAAAAAGAGGTACAAAAATTAATGGAGGGGGGGCCAGCTAGGTGTTGCAGTGAGTAAAGCGCCAGCCCAGAGTCAGGAGGGCCAGAGTTCGGTTCCAGCCTCAGACACTTAACAGACACACACAAAAAAAACTAGCTGTGTAAACTTGGGCAAGTTACTTAACCCCAATTGCCCTCCAAAAGGAAAAAAAAATTAATTGGGAGAAAAACTTCTTAAAAAGTGGAATTGGCCGAACAGAAAAGGAGGTACAAAAGCTCACTGAAGAAAATAACTCCTTAAAAACTAGAATTGGGCAAGTGGAAGCTAATGACTTCATGAGACATCAAGAAAAAATAAAACAGAACCAAAAGAATGAAAAAAATAGAAGACAATGTGAAATATTTCACTGGAAAAACAGCTGACCTGGAAAATAGACCCAGGAGAGATCATTTAAAAATTATTGGACTAATTGAAAGCCATGATAAAAAAAAATGCCTAGACATCACCTTGCAAGAAATTATGAAAAAAAAGTGCGTGATGCTGTAAAATAGAAATTGAAAAAATCCACAGATCACCTCCTGAAAGAGATCCCAAAAAAGAAAAGATTATCCCAGGAATATTATAGCCAAATTTCAGAGTTCTTTAGTCAAGGAGAAAATATTGCAAGCATCCAGAAAGAAACAATTCAAGAATTGTGAAGCTATAGTCAGGATAACTCTAGATTTAGCAGCTTTTACATTAAAGATTGGAGAGCTGAGAATATGATATTCCAGAGGGCAAAGGACCTAGGATTACAATATTCACGTACCCAGCAAAAGTGAGTATAATCCTTCGGGGGATGGGGAGTTGAGGTGGGGTAGACATTCAATGAAATAGAGGACCTTCAAACATTCCATATGAAAAGACCAGAGCTAAATAGAAAACTTGACTTTCAAATACATTACTCAAGAAAAGCATTAAAAGGTAAAGAGGGATTCAATAAGGTTAAACTCTTTACATCTCTAAATAGGAAAATGACACTTGTAACTCCTAAGAACTTTCTCGTTATTAGGGCAGTGAGGAAAAGTATACATAGACATATAATACAGGTATGAGTGAAATATGATGGGATGATACCTAAAAAAATAAAATTAAAGGGTGAGAAAAAGGAATGCAATGGGAGAAGGCAGAAGGGAGTGGTAGAATGGGGTAAACTACCTCATAAAAGAGGCACAAAAGAGGTTTTACAGTACAGGGTAAGATGAGGGAGGTTGAAGAGGGAGCACTTGAATCTTACTCATAAGAACTGATTCAAAGAGGGAATAATATACACAAGCAGTTGGGTATAAAAATCTATCTTACTCTAAAGGAAAGTAGGAGGGGAAAGGAGTAAGGGAGTGGGGCTGATGGAAAGGTAGGTTGAAGGAGCCAATAGTCAGAAGCAAAACACTTATGAGGATGAACAGAGTGAAACGAGAGAGAAAAAGAATAGAATGGAAGGAAATACACAGTAATCATAACTGCGAAAAAAATTTTACATCAAGTTCCTCTAATGAAGGCCTCATTTCTCAAATATATAATTGAGTCAAATTTATAAAAAAAAACAAGAGCCATTTTCCAATTGATAAATGGTCAAAGTATATGAACAGTTTTCAGATGAAATAATCAAAGCTATCTATAGTTAGTCATAGGGGCAAATGCTCTAAATCACTATTGATTAGAGAAATGCAAATTAAAACAACTTTGAGGTACTACCCAACACCTATCAGACTGGTTAATATGACAAAAGGAAAATAACAAATGTTGAAGGGGATGTGGGAAAATTGAGACACAAATGCACTATTGGTGAAGTTGTATACTGATTCAACCATTATGGAGAGCAATTTGAAACTATGACCAAAGGGCTATAAAACTATGCATACCCTTTGACCCAGAAATAATGCTACTAGGTTTGTATCCCAAAGAGACCTATATATACAGAGATATTTAGAGCAGCTTCTTTTTAGTGGTGACAAAGAATTGGAAATTGAGGGGATGTCCATCAATTGGGGAATGGCTATACTAGTTGTAATATATGGTTATGGTGGAATACTATTGTGATATATGAAATGATGAGCAGGATGCATTCAGAAAAAAACCTTGAAAGATTTACAAGAACTGATGGAAAGTAAAATGAGCAGAACCAGGAGAACATTGTACACAGTAACAGCAGTATTGTACAATGATCATCTGTAAAATATGGCTGCTCTGATCAATACAATGACCCAAAATTCCAAAGGACCCATTATGAAAAATGCTATTCATCTCCAGAGAGAGATTTAATGAACTCTGAGAACAGATGGAAGCATAATTTTTTCACTTTCTTTATGTTTCTTGCTTTTTGTTTTCTTTTTTTCAACCTATTTAATATGTAAATATGTTTTGCATGATCTCACATGTATAATTCATATCTTATTGCTTGCATTCTCAATGATCGGGGGAGGAGTAGGAGGGAAAGAATTTGGAACTAAAAAAATTTTTAATGAATACATTTTTAAAAATAAATAAAAATAAAATACAATTAAATGGGGGGAAAGCCTTCAATGACTGACTTTTTTCTTCTTTTGTTTTTCTTTATTTTTTAAACCAATTTGCTAGTCTTCCTCTCCTCTTGCTCATACACTACTTCCCACATTGAAAAAGAAAAAGGAAACCCTTGTTGGGGCGGCCAGGTAGCACAGCGAGTAAGAGCACCGGCTCCAGTGTTGAAAAGACCTGGAGATTGAATCCTGGGCTCAGACACTTAGCACCCACCCAGAAACACCTGGCCGGGTAACCTTGAGCAAGTTACTTAACCCCGATTGCTTTAAAAAAGAAAAAAGAAAACCCTTGTAATGAAGGTGCCTACTTGAACAAAGCAAATTTCTACAATGGCCGCAACTGAAAATGTTCCATAAGTAATTTATATAACACATTTGAAGCTTTATGTATTTCTTTTACCATTTTGTGGATAACAGTGAAGCACTTGGTCTATCCATTTGTCCTCCCACATTCATGCCACATGACTAGTCCACTTCCTTTTTTGCTCTGTACATGTCTTTGATATCTTGAATATTACTATTGGGGTGTACTTCAGCCTATTCATACCCAGTGTATACCTTTCTATTTGAGTCACATTTTTGGTACTTCTGATAATGTGGTGTTCCATGATTTGTAGCAGTTTAGCGTCATTAGGAGAGTAATGATATTTTGAAGATGGGCTTTTATAACAGAAGTATCTTGGAATTCTGAAAGTGTAATTTCCCAAGTGAAATTGAAGTCAATCTCCTCATCCTGTTTTTCAGTTTTGGAACCAACTCATCACTTCCCTGCAATATATCTATCTTTATCTATATTTAAATTCAAGTATTACTGATACCTAGTACAGTACCCTCTCCACTAATCTATGCTGCTGCCTTTTTATAGGGACTATATAGAAATAGACTTCATAGAAATAGATTAACTTAATAGGTGACATAATTACATGCTAAAAATCTGTCTAAAATATATACATATATGCACATAAATGTGCATAAATATATGAATTATGACTGTAATCATGTGTCAAAATTTAGACAATGCACATTTTTCATCTGCTTTGTTTTTCATTTGTGGATGGTTATACCAACCTCTAATAACTATGGGCATCATTAAGGAAGTTCTATAGCATTATGGATACTCAACATAATGAGTACATTTTTATCTAAGAAAAAGAGTACCTGGACTAATTGATAAGACATTCCTCAAACTTTGCAAAGACATCCTCCAAACACATTCAAGATAGAGTATTTCTCCTTATTGATTAAGTACATAGAGGATATCAAACAGAGCAGTCCGATAAATTAAAAGATGGAAGGACTCAAAGGTGAATAAAGATAGTTTTTTTATACTACATTGATAAAACTAAGCAAGTAATTTTGTGATGTGAGTGGATATTGGAATGAACAGCTACTCTGTAATAATAATGGTTTGCATTTATATATGTTACAGTTTGCATTATCTTACATACATGATTTTATTTGATGCTAGCAACAGCTCTGTGCTATTGTTATTTTCATTTTACATACGAGGAAACTGAAGCCCAGAAAGGTTAAGGATAAGAAAAGCTAATAATTGTTTGCTCAGGGTCACACAGCTAGCAATTGTCTCAGGCAGGATTCACATTTAGGTCTTGATTCTAGTACCCTCTCCACCAATCCATGCTGCTTTTCTGTATGGACTGCATACAAACAACACTGAGTTAGGAAGGCTGCAGCTGGTTGTAGGTGGCAGACTTGTTTTTGCAACTGATCTATACAGAAAATAGCATCTCTCTGGATTTGTTCTTAAATGGGCTTTGAGATTCTGAAAATTTTCTTTAGTTGGGAAAGTAGTAAGCTACATCATACCATTCTCACTGTGATTTCTGTCCTTTTGACTGTCCTACAGTTCATTTTCTCTAGCATTTTTCTTAGTGACAGTATTTACTGATTGGTGGCGACTCAGATCAGAGGGTTGTCTGGCATCCATTCCTTCCTCGAAAAAATCTTACAAGTTGCATTTTATTCCAAAAGGTCACATTCCAGAGTTCAGTTAAAAGGAACAGTTATAAGATTTACCAGAAGCCATTCTAGTCTCCTTGAGAATCAACATCTGGGAAGTTTCTGATTGCTTTCATCATCATGGTGTTGCTGGTTTTCTTAGGCAGTTTATCTCTCACAATGTTCATATGTAACAAATCACAACATTTACATTTTAATACTAACACTGATTACAAGGAAGCTAATAAAATCTAACCAAGATTGGAGATAATCTGATGGCTTTAACATTTATTACTGAATTTTTTTTTCTAAAAAATATGTTTTCCTTGGTAGGTTTAGCTTTAGCTTCCAGAGTTGTAAGGTGGTTTTCATCAGATCTACACAACTGCTTAATTTGAACTCTAATGCCATAGAGAGTAAACCAGAAGCTGGGAACTCACCCTAAGCCTAATCTTCCTGATTTTCTGTTCTTAATCCTAAATTAATTCTTCTTTGGTTATCAGAAACACTTGAAGCAAAATAAAATGACTGTCTTTAAAACTAAATATAGGAGAATGGTTTCAAGGGGAAAAAAGTTTAAAAAGTTAATTATCCATGCATGATATACATAGCACAACAATCCTGAACTTTGCTTGGCAAATGCTGCAGGAGGACTTAAGATATATATATATGTATATATATATATATATGTATATATATGTATATATATATATATATATATATAATTGCCAAGTAAAATGCTGTATCTGTTTGCTAGTTTCTCTTTAATTAAAATTAGCTTCTCTCTGACATGAAATTTCAAGATAAAGTGTGAGCTGTGATTTGACTTTCAAGCATGAAAAGTGCTTCCACTACAGATATTGATCAACAATTAATAGAAATGTGGAGATTTAATTAAACAATTATTTGGTTCCTGCTATGTGGGAGACACTGGAGAAATCTAAAGACCAAGATGAACTTGTTCCTGACCTCAAGGAGCTTAACATTGTACTGGGTTTAGGAGGTGTACACAAATAAGTATTATACAACATAGAGAAGAAAGGGGGGAAAGAAAAGATCAAAATGTTCTAGGAAAATGTGAGCAGAATAACACTTGCAAAAAGGGGCAACAGGAAGTCATGGGGGTGGTTTATACAAATACATAAAGGTGGGAGGTGGAATTTCAAGCTTAACAAAGAGCTAAGAGACCTTAACAGGAGTAAATTCCTTTTTTCTCTTTCTTGACTGGGAGTTAGAAGGCAGAGAGAATATCATCTCTTTTCAGCCTGTCTGGAAATTCTGTTAGCAGTATAAGCTTAGCTGGGCTGGAAAGTACATGAAGAAGGATAACATGAAATGAATGGGAAAATAGGAACTAGAGCATGTAGAACCTAAAGTGCCAGTATTAGGAATTAATATTTTATTCTAGAGGCAAAAATGAGACACTGAAGTTTCCTTTTTAGGCTAGTAGTAAAGTCAGAACTGTTCAAGATTATTTCGATAGCTGTTTGGAGGATGTATTGAAGGGGAAAGTAGGGAGAAGATTGGAGATAGGGAGACTAATTTGGAGGCTATTCTAATATTCCAGATAAGAGGAGTGAAAGACTGAAGAAGGTGGTGACCATATGAATAGAGAGAAAATTTGAATTGACCAATAATATCAAAGTGATTTGCTTTGTTTTGAGAAGGAAGGCAGAATATCGAGAATGCTGCCCAAAGTGAAAAGTTAGCAAAAGCAAACTTTCAGCCAGCATATAGGCCCTAATAAGACAGGGAAAGTCAGGAGGGAACAAACAGGAGTTTCTAGTGTATGTAAGTCTAAACGGTTCAGCTAAAGCCCACAGGGGAGCAGTTACTAACAAATATGGCTAGATCATCTGCTCTTAGGGTAGAGGTGCTCTGGACAAATCAGATCAACTTGGCATCCCACCCAGGGTTGTCAGCTATTTAAGACTAGTCCATCAAAACTTCAAGTAGTCCACAGTATAGAGCTTTAAGACAATGACAAGGTGATCAGGCAGCCTCAATCCCAGAGTAACAACCAAAAGAGACCAGAAGAACTCAATACCCAATATGAATGACAGATGTGACATAGACTTTATATCCAGAAGATGTTGGATGGGGACTACATTTGGAATACAGAGCAGGGAAGGGAGCAGGCAAAGTGGGATCAGTGCAATGCATCACCAGAAGATACCAATGGTCCTATAGTTATAGAGACATGAATTAAATTTCCATGCATGTGCCCCGTCCTCACTTGTGCATGTAGGTACATGCATGTACATGTGAATTTGTGGGAGAGCATGCCCCACATGGGAAAATACTTGATTGAGGCTTTTCTTAACTTGATAGTTCATTAAATGCCTTTGCTTTGAACTTGTATCATCTGGCTAAGAAAGGTGAACACATCAGCTAGAGTGCAAGCTGAAGTTTTTAGTCAATGTGGACCCAAGGAGAACTTTCAACATGGAATAGCCTTGTTTAGCTGACTCATATGTGAATGAGTGGGAGGGAGAGTTCCCATAGGTGCTATAGCAGAAAAGTAGAAATAAATTATCCTAATAATTACTTAGCTTTTTTTTTAAGATAGTATCTGTAAGTATTTATCGTTAAGCCTTGTCTGACTCTTTATGATTCCATTTGGGGTTTTCTTGGCAAATATACTAGAGTGGTTTGCCATTTCCTTCTCCAACTCATTTTACAGTTGAGGAAACTAAGGCAAACAGGGTTAAGTGACTTGACCAGGGTCATACAGCTAATAAGTGTCTGGAGTCAGATTTGAACTCAGCAAGATGAATCTTCCTGACTTCAAGTCCAGCACTCTACCTACTGAACCACCTAGCTGCCCACCTGTGAATATAGATACAAGCAAATAATTGAGGGGCATGAAGAAAATTTATCAAAAATTGTGCATCCTTTTGTCATATTACAGCATATATTTTTATATCAAAGATAAACCCTATTGTGAGATGAAGTTATGCATGTTTCATCCAGTTCAGACAGGCATCTGCCTTCTCTTGACTATATTACAAAATGTCTCTATTGAAATCTCTCTCTCCTTATACCTATAATTCCATTCAGCAATGAGCAGGCACACAGTCAAGTTTAGCATTATGAGGATGAATCAATTGTTGCATGTTTAATGCTTTGTGTTTTCAAGTTTTACTCAAAATAAGGATAAATTCCAATTATGGGTAACCAATATGAGCCATAAAAATACATCTGTCCTTATCTTCCTTGATTTATAAGGCAATTTGAAATTTTTCAAAATGTTTCTTTCTCTCTTTTAAAAATGAGCACACATATATTCTGAGGTGGATAGCAACACTTGTCACAAAATCGTTTTCCTAAAATTATCTGATAAATTTACTCTCTGAACAATCCTCATAGACTCTTGGTAGGTCCAAGACCTTAACAGCAAATTTAATAGGATTAGATGGAAATGCTGAAGAGGAAAGAAAGTATCTTTTACATGTTTTATTCACATAGCACACTATGAACACTTAGTGAATATTAAGTAGGTCGACTCTCCAGCGTTAAAGGACTGGTTATGCAGGTTGTGGATTGTCATGATCTCTTGTTATTCCTTTTTTTTGCTTATCAATGTCTTTTGACCATTTTCCTGCACTTATTAAACCTTTCCCCTAGAGGATAGGCAGAGGAACTGCCAGACCAATTAATTTAACTCTGTGAATAGCTGAGACAAATTTGAGAGAAAAACTAACAAATCCTTTCTAAAAGCAAACTTTGGTACTTTTGTGGATGTAAGCTATTTCTACTGCCTAACTACCATGGATAATAGAAAGCCTGTATTAAGGGCAAGGATGCCAATAGGCTTGCAATTGCTTTTCTGATTATAGCAAGCATGCTTAGAAAGAGTGGTATGCAACATTGAAGGAAGGACAAACTAGTACTGATTTACATAATTTCATACCAGCAGAAGATCTAGGTGGAAATATTTGGGTGAATTTATTTCATTTCCAATTCGGTTTTTAGTCGTAGCTTCTATTCCTGTGGAAACTCATAACTGTTCCTTACATTTTAAGAAGCTCATTTTGCTCAATTACCTCTTATGAAAGGAAAACTGACATCCTGAAATGCAAGATTAGAAAATTCTGAGATTTATTTCTTGAAATTGCATTAGGTTATATATACACATTCTCCACTTTTATCAAGGGGAGTGCTAACCTTCTCTTGTTTCATCTAACAGGACAACTAGGTGGCTTGGTGAATAGAGTGCCAGGCTTAGAAGTGATCTTGAGTTCAAATTTGACCTCTTAATAGCTGAATAATCACTGACAAGTCACTTAACCCTGTTTACTTCAGTTTCCTCATTTGTAAAATGATCTGGAGAAGAAAATGGCAAACCACTCCAGTATCTATGTCATGAAAACCCCAAATGGGGTCATGAAGAGTCTGAAATGACTGAGCAACATAATCTCCAATTTATGTTTTATAAAAAAGGGCTCCTCATGCCACCTATTGGATTTTACATGAACTTCATGTTCCTGTCTTAACTAGTGTATTTCTCAAAGAGTAGTGTCATAGGATTATAGACTTAGAGCTGGAAAGGAGTTTAAAGGTAATTTAATCCAAACTCCTTGTTTTAGATATGAGGAAACTAACACCCATACATGTTAGGTGACTTACACACAAGTAGGAAGTGGCAGAGCTAGGAGTTGAACTCCAGTTGTTTGACTCCAAATGCAGCACTCATTCTACTGTATCTTCCCTATCTTCATGTAGAGGCAACATGCCCGTGTGGACAGAGGACTGGCCTTGTAGTCTGTAAGGTTTGGTTCAAGATCTGCCTCTGACATATACTAGCTGTGTGGCCACAAGCAAGTCACTTAACCTGTACAAGTTACAGATGGGTTAGAATTTCTCTATTAGGAGCTCCTTATATCATGAAATTACAGATCTAGGCTCCTCATTCCCTTTAGGTTCACTATATCCATCCAAACTGAACTGCTAGCCTTTTCTTGATCTTACCCTGCCATTGAGCAAGGGAAGCAATCACTACAGTACAGCTTCATCAAGAAAGAGCCAAGCCAAATGAACTTCCCCCTCCCCCCCCCCCCCCCCCATTTTTGACAGTGTTACTAAACTGGTATGGGACTCATTTAGGCTTTGGACTTACATTCCCAAACCATACCTGCTACCAGCAAGTTGGATTCCTAGATTGTGGCTAGATACATCCCCCTCTAGAGATCTCAGGGGTATCTTTGAGGGAGAATAGTTCTTTTAATGGTACAGGCTTAAGCCCCTATCCAGGGTCTTCCCACCAATATCATTTGTCAGAGTTGGTACCTCCCTAAAATAATTCAACAAGTTGATTTCTCCTCAAAAGCTTTGGTAAGCAACTTATATCAATTCTCTTTTACAAACAAATATTTACTGAAAAGATATAGCAAGAACTGAAGCATAAAACAACTCTCTGAACCACAGCCCACTTTTTCCTCTACACCTGGAAAAGGTGAGTGCAAACTTAAAACAGTTACTATAAAAATGCCTCCTACCAAGTTTATTTCTAAACATGGCATTTATTTTAAAAGTCACTCTCTTGCTTGAAGAACCTTAGTACTTTAGCTAAGGGACATGGTATCTTGGCTGCTGGATTGGTTCACTGCTGGGCTAGGCCACATTGGATCAGTCTTTGCCATGGGCTCCTGCCATTGAACTTTTGGTCCCTCTTTTGATCTTTCAGAGCTTTTAGGATCATCCCACTACCAATACTCCTTTACCTAAGCTCAGGAAAGTCTAAACACAATAGGGATAGAAGAAACAACAGGCCCATGCATTCAAAGGCCAGGTAATGGCTCCCTTCCCTTTCACCTGGAAACTTGTAGAAATCCTTCCTTACTTGAAAGTAACAACTCAAGTTCCTCTCTCTCTTTTTTTTTTTTTTTGGAGCGGGAAGGCAAAGTAGTTGGGATTAGGTGACTTGCCCAAGGTCACACAGCTAGTAAATGTCAAGAGTCTGAGCCTGGATTTGAACTCAGGTCGTCCTAACTCCAGGGTCAGTGCTCTTTTCACTGCACCACCAAGCTGCCCCTCAAGCTCCTCTTTTGGAGCCTTCTGTATACATATTCAGTTCTGGCTTAACAGTCAACTGAAAGGCTTTCTCCTCCCCCAACATGAAGAAAGTGAACAGGAAACAGTCACAGAATACATACACATATGCTGAAGGGGGAGCAGGGCTCATCCATTATGTATCATTGTGCATTTCCAGAAATAGACTCCCCAGAGGGGCAGCTAGGTGATGCGGTGAATAGAGCACTGACCCTGGAGTCAGGAGGACCTGAGTTCAAATCCGGCCTCAGACACTTAACACAAAAACTAGCTGTGTGACCTTGGGCAAGTCACTTAACCTTAATGGCCCCTCCAAAAAGAAAAAAAAAGGCTCCCCAAGGCTGTCTGTGGGTATTGAGCAGTCAGACAATACTGCTTAAGTTCCAAGGACAGGGCCCCCATTGGCTTGTCCTCCATTACAATCTTCCCCCACTTAAAAATTTGCTGTCCTCAGCAATTCATTCAGAATATATTTTGAGCACATTGTATATCCTCAATTCATAATTGGTTTTTACAAGTATAAGCATTGTCCTTTTACTTGTTTCCCCAGTGCCAAACAGAAGAGTTTCAAAATAGTTAATGGGGAGTAGATCTTACATAACCCTACATGTACAGTTAAACATTATGATGTTCCCAAATAGTGAGTTATACAGATTCAACAAGAGCTACACAATTTTTTTACAAAGTTTTTCAGAGATCACTGTTTCTTTAATATTTTACAAAGACTTGGCTGATTGTTATGTATCTCTGTCACTGAAATGGCAACCCAAATGGAATTTCTAACTTACCCCTCATTAGGACAAGCTGCTAGGGCTATCCCTCCATTACAGGTAGATGAAGGGAATACTGAAGACAAAGTTTACCTAGATTTTAGCAAAACATTTGAAAAAGTACCTTATACCATGCTTGTGGAGAAGATGGAGAAATTTAGATTATGATAATACAATTAAATTGAGCTGATTGGATGGTTGGACTTGACAAGCAGTCATTATAATGGCTTAGTGTTCAATGTGCAGGAAGTTTTCATTGGAGAGATTCATAGTTGGCCTTGTGCTATTTAACATTTTTATTAATAACTTGGACAAAGACATAAGATAGGTTTATTAAATTTGCAGATGGCACAAAGTGGAGAGGAATAGCTAACTGACAGGATCCAAAAAGATCTTGAAAAACTAGAGGATTGGGTGGAATCTAATAAGCTGAAATTCAATAGGGATAAATTTAAAATTTTGCTCTTAGTTTTAAATAATCCACTTGATAAGAATAGGATGGAGGAGGCATGGTTAGACAGTTTTTGTCTGAAAAAGATCTGAATATTCTAGTGGACCACAACATCAACATGAGTCAGCTGTATTGTGTGGCAAGAAAAAAGAGGCAACAGCCCTCCTCTATTCTGCCCTCAATTACCAAATTTGGAGTATGTGCCCACTTCCTTAGCAAATCAGCCAGAGTACATTTATGTCCTCGATCCAGAATAGTTATTTGAGATCCCTAGGAGGAATAAACATTGTCCTTTCACTTGTTTCCCTAGAGCCATATAGAAGTCTGTTTAAGAAAACAATGGATAAATCGCTTATAAGCAATCAGAAAAAGGCAACCAGGATGGTGAAGGGTCTCAAGTCCATGTCATATGAGGTGTAATGTAATGCCATGGAAAGGCAACTTCCCAAGGTTCAAAATACCAGCATAGGTGCTCTCCATTTTATTCAGTGACAAACCAAGAACAGAGAAGATCAAAACATGACATCATTCAAAATACAGCATTTACTAACGGTGATTAAATAATCTCCAAGTACTACCCCACCCCAGGACCTTCTAATCATTCAATCAATTACAAAGTCCCGGTTCTAAATACTACTCCACCCCTAGGCTGTACCTTCATTTAGTCCACCACAAAGCCCCTCTTCTCAAATGGAGATTAGTTTCCAAACATAAGTAAAGTACATTCATTTGCTCAACCATAGAACACAAAAAGGTCAAAAGTTCCCCACCCCTGGATCACAATTGAATCTACCCCAGAGTTACATCAAGTTTAAGCACAGCACTTAATACCCAAATGGAGGTCTTTTCTTCATCTTGACACCAGGCAAGTTCTTAGCAATCTTAGTTCCTGGGGAGACAAGGCTTAGCAAGGCCACAAGATACATTGCCAGTCCCTTCATTAATTCATCCTCTGTCTGTAGGACAGTCCTAGAACCCCTGAAAACATTAGCAAAACCCTCTCCCAGGATTTCTGTAAACATACAACAAGAAAATCCTTCTTCAGGGCTTCTGAACCAACAGAAAGGTTCCCGGACCCCTGCAACAACAGCACTGTCCTTCACCAGTGGACAGTATTCACTCTCTGTCTGCAGGACAGTCTCAGTAGCTCTGAGCCAACAGCCAGGTTCCAAGACTTCTTCAACAGGACTGTCTTTCACCAGTGGACAAATCTGGCAAAACAACATCAAAACAGACAAAGTACCAGCAAAACAGCCATGTCTCCTCAGTCCTTGGTAGCTCAGGGGGCAGGTCTCAAAAGTCCAGGGCAATTCAAAGTGGCCCCCAGCAATTCTATCAGTCTCTCTCTCTGCCTCCACGAGGTGCTGCTTCCAAAAAGTTCTTCTGCCTCTCTCTCCAAATCTATGTCACCAGCTCCTCCCAGTTCAGGACTCTCTTTTCACATCAACAAGTTCATCCCACAGGTGGGATTAACAAGCTCTGGGTTTTAACACAATAAATTTGAAAAACCAAGCCAATACAGGGGAATCTTTAAATGCCATTACTATCACATGAGGTCAAAGGATCTTTAGCTTAGAGAAGACTCAGGGGTAACATCATCATTATGTTCAAGTTTGGATTTCAATTCAAATTAAGTTGAAACTCTGAGGTATGAGGGAATTGAGGAAATTAGAACAGCATGGGATAATTAGGAATTGACTGACTCCATTGACTCCACACTGACTCCATCTTATGTCTCAATTCTGCATCTAGCTCAGTTCCCTTTCTATTCAATTATGGGTCTAATTAATTTTCTGTCTTGTGAGGAAACTTTATTCAGCTGTAGGAATTTTGAGAAAACAACAACAACAACAACAAAAAACCCAACATCATTGCGTTCTTTGGACTTACCCCGGGAAGCTGGACCACATCTACCTGCTGCTTAGGTTATACTGGCTAGAAACCCAGTCATATCTGAAGATTGATGCAAGGAGTTTTCTCAAAATTATACATCTCAAACAACTGTAATAGTAATGGAATTTAAATATCCCCCTGTATTGGCTTGGTTTTTGGTTTGATTGTGTTAAAACCCAGAGCTTGTGAATCCCACTTGTGGGATGGACTTGTTGACAAGAAAAGAGAGGGCTGAACTGGGAGGAGCTGGTGATGTAAATTTAGAGAGACATAAGAAAAGAGAGAGGCAGAAGAACTTTTTGGAAGCAGCCTCTTGAGGCAGAGAGAGACGGAGAGGATTGCTGAGGGCCAGTTTGAATTGCCCAGGACTTTTGAGAGCCGCCATCCAGAGCTGCCAAGGACTGAGGAGACATGGCTGTTATGCTGGTACTTTGTCTGTCTGTTTTGATGTTGTTTTGCCAGATCTGTCCACTGGTGAAAGACAGTCCTGTTGTGGCAGAGGTCTTAGAACCTTGCTGTTGGTTCAGAGCTCCTGAGACTGTTCTGCAGACAGAGAGTGAATTCTGTCCACTGGTGAAGGACAGTCCTGTTGTTGCAGAGGTTCTGGAATCTTGCTGTTGGTTCAGAAGCCCTGAAGAAGGATTTTCTTGTTGTATGTTTACAGAAATCCTGGAAGGGGGTTTTGCTAATGTTTTCAGGGGTCCTAGGACTGTTCTGCAGACAGAGAATGAATTAGTGAAGACACTGGCAAAGTATCTTGTGGCCTTGCTAAGCTTTGTCTCCCCAGGAACAAAGATTGCTGAGAACTTGCCTTGGGTCAAGATGAAGAAAAGACCTTTCTTTGGATATTAAATGCTGTGCTTTAGCTTGTTGTAACTCTGGGGTAGATTCAATTGTGATCCAAGGGTGGGGAACTTTTGACCTTTTTGTGTTCTGTGATTGAACAAATGAAAGTAGTTTACTTATGATTGGAAACTAATCTCCATTTGAGAAGAGGGGCTTTGTGATGGACTAAATGAAGGTACAACCTAGGGGTGGAGTAGTATTTAGAAGAGGGACTTTGTGACTGATTAATGAATGTAATGTCCAGGGGTGGGGTAGTACTTGATTGAATCACACTTGGTAAATGCTATATTTTGAATTATGCTATATATGTTGATTCTCTCTGTTCTTAATTTGTCACTGAATAAAATGGAGAGCACCTATGCTGGTATTTTGAACCTTGGGAAGTTGCCTTTGCTTGGCATTACAACAACCTATATATTTTTTCTGAAATCTGGCCCCAAACTGTTATTCAATTATTGTTTCCCTGTTCCTTTGGTTGAATACAAACACTTAGAGGGAGAAGGACATTTATTTTTTTTACTTTAGGGAATTGCATCTGTTCTCTTTCCCTGTCCCAACTTGGAATGTCCCTAATCTTTCCTCCAATTAGAAATCAGATTACCTAATTTTATTATAGGGAACTAAGTGGTATGGTGGATATAGTGCTGGGTCTGAGTCAGGAAGACTCATTTTTCTGAATTCAAATCCAGCCTCAGATACTTACTAGCTGTGTGACCCTGAGCAAGTCATTTAATTTGGGCATAGTTCAAAATTGTTCTCCAGAATGGTTGAACTAGTTCACAGCTCCACCGGTGATGCTTTAATGTACCTATTTTTCCCACATCTCCTCCAGCATTCAGCATCTTCCAATCTGATAGGTATGAGATGGGTGGCAGGTCAAAGATAAAAAAACTGAGGAAACAAAGGTTTGAGTTTCCAAGCATATTGATTTATCAAACAATGCATGCCAATTGCATAACAAATTTGCTCATAAATGAGCTTTAATCAATAATGCTTTATGCCCATAAACATTTAACTGTTTGTCTCAGTTTCTTCCTCTTCTGTAAAATGAGCCGAAGAAGAAAATGACACACCATTCCAGTATCTTTGTCAAGAAAATCCCAAATGGGCTCTCGGAGAGTTAGACATGACTGAATAACAGCAACAATTTT
Organism: Petaurus breviceps papuanus; assembly: GCF_028583685.1. NCBI lineage: Eukaryota > Metazoa > Chordata > Mammalia > Diprotodontia > Petauridae > Petaurus > Petaurus breviceps. The sequence goes on from NW_027186296.1 coordinate 41,497,407, forward strand.
GTGTCCTGGTTAATTGTTTTCTTTTAATTAATTGGTCTTATTTGATTATTTGTCAGGCATACAAATCTATTTCCCTCTGTATTTGGGGTCCAGTGCTAAAGCTGTGGAAGGCCTGGAGCAAATTTGTTATGCAATTGGCATGCATTGCTTGATAAATCAATATGCTTGGAAGCTCAAACCTTTGTTTCCTCAGTTGTTTTATCTTTGACCTGCCACCCATCTCATACCTATCAGATTGGAAAATGCTGAATGTTGGAGGAGATGTGGGAAAAATAGGCACACTAATGCATCACTGAACTAGTTCAGCTGTGAACTAGTTCAACCATTCTGGAGAACAGTTTTGAACTATGCCCAAAGGGCTATCAAACTGTGCATACTTTTGGACCCAGCAACACTACTACTAGTTCTATACCTCAAAGAGAACAAAGAAAAAAAGGAAAGGCCCCATATGTACAAAAATATTTGTAGGAGCTCTTTTTGTGGTGGAAAATAATTAGACATTGAGGGAGATGCCCATCAATTGTGTAATGGCTGAACAATTTATGATATATGAATGTGATGGAATACTATTGTGCTTGAGAAAAACTTGGAAAGATTTGTATGAACTGATACAAAAAGAAGTGAGCAGTACGAGGAGAACATTTTATACATCAGCAGCAATATTGTAAAGACCAAAATAGAGTTGTATTTCAAATATCTATTAATCATTCAATTGGTATTGCCTCAGTCAAACTGAGCCCTGTTAAAGACCTCAGCTTGAAAAGTCCAAGGTGTAGGGGTGGCTAGGCGGCACAGTGAATAGAACACCGGCCTTGGAGTCAGGAGGGCCTGAGTTCAAATCTGGCCTCAGACACTTAACACAAAAACTGGCGGTGTGACAAGTCACTTAACCCCAATTGCCTTACCTTCCCCCAGAAAAAAATAAAGAAAAAAAAAAAAGAAAAATCCAATGTTCCCCCACAGCATCCTGACCCATCTGCAATTGTCCTGATCTATATCTGGCCATTGGACTGAGATGGCTCCAGAGGAGAAAGTGAGGGTGAGGCTGGTGACTTTGCACAGTCCTGCATCACTTAAATCCAATTCACTTGCATGTCATGCCATCACCTCCCTGATGTCATGGTCAGACATCTACAAGGATGTCAGATATCTACAAGGACAGACAACTACCACCACCACCACCACAAGGGAACTGTCTAAAGCACTAAGAGGGTGAATAATTTGCCCAGGGTCTTAAAGCTATTGTCTTGTCCTCTTCCATTTCCAAGGGCCCTAAAATTAAGCTATTTCTCAACACCCACCTCATTTTGTGGAAGCTCCTCCCTTTTTTCAGGGTCCAATTCCAGTGCCAGCTTCTTCAAGAAGCTGCCCAGTCTTCCTAAAGAACAGTGATCTTTCCTTCTCAAATCTCTAATAGCACTCTTTCGAGACTTCTTCACCCTCATTTCATTTTCACATGTATCATGGTTATTTGTGAATGTCTGTTCCCCCACATCTCTAATTTCCTTGAGAGCAAAAATTTGAATATATGTCTATGTTCAGCAACTTGCAGAGTGCTTTTTATGTAACTATCATGCTTTCTTTGAAATGACTTGTGTTACAGGGATATCTATGAAATTTTAGAAGATGTAGAAGGCTTCTAGCAAATTAGGTGCATGTGATTCATGAGCAGTCAAGAAAAAGAAATGTATAGTTTGAAAAAAATGTAGATTATAATCTGTGCAAAAGTAAGAAATGTCTATATTGAGGAGCTCAAGAATCTACTTCACTATGTTCTTGGGGCATGTGACTTGATGGCTGAAAAATTAAAATCAACTTAATAATAAAAGCTTTTGCAGCATTATATAGTGGAAAGAGTAATCTGATTTGGAGTCAGGGGCCACCAATTCCCATCCCTGCATAAACATGGGCAAGTCACAATTTTCAGTTGCTGACAAATTAGAAAAGAGGTTTGGAAATCTACAGCCTTAGCCTAATCAAATAGCTATTGTGTGGATCTGGAGTTCGTCTGGAGAAAGGAACAATAGCTCTGCATTCCTAGTTCCAAACTTTTCTTTTATGGATTCCACTTTCTGGTATGGTTCTTCTGTGTCAAAGAAATCAGACACACACACACACACACACACACACACACACATACACACACAGAGTGTGGGTTCAAATTGTTATCTGTCGAAGCAGCCATGCTGACCTTTTCAAATTTGCACAATGAGCGACTGACATTGACATTATATCCCCAAAGTTGGTTTGTCTGTTTGTTTTAGATCCCAAAGATGTAAATTGCTGTCACTCGGACTGAAATGGGAGGTTCTAAGCTGGTCACGTTTTGGAGCAGGCTACAGATGGCAAAGCTCTACTTTTTATACAGCTTCAATATTTAGCTGGTGTCTGGAAGCTTGTAAACTCCCCAAATCAAATCGTTTGCATTCACTATCAATTAATAAGCACCATGGCCATTTCATTGGACATTATATATCAAATAAAACTGAGATTAAAACAACCACGGGCCTGTCTCCTCATCTCTATAAAAAATAAAAACCGCGGGGGCTGGACTAGATGACGGCCAACAGGCGCGCTCCTATGGACTTTGAGCCGCAGCTCCACGTATGGGTTTGACCGGCCTCCCATCCAGCCCCGGAGTTTGACAGCAGGAAGATTACAGGACCGCAGAGGTGGCTGGCGGTGGACAGCGGCCACCTCGCCCAACGCCTTCGTTTTGCATTTGAGGAAACTGAGGCCCGCAGCGGCGGGAAGGGAGTGGGCAGTAGGCCGGAGGGCCGAAGTGGTGGGCGGCTGAAGTCCGGCGGGGCCCAAGGCTCGGACCGGTGTCCAGGGTGCCCGGCTGACCCAGTGGGTGGTCGAGGCGCGCTCTCTGCCCGCAGGCCCCCAGGACGGGCTGCCGGGTCCAGACAGCAGAGCGTAGAAGCAGCCTCCCGGGAGAAGCTCGGCAGCCTCGCTTTGGGCCGGCGGTCACCATCGAGAGAAGAGGCCAGAGTGGCCGCGGGCCGCTCCTTCCCGCCATCCTCCGCACTCTATCCCGGAAGCTGACGCGACGCGGCGGAGCTGGGACTATTTGGCTGCGGGGCATCATTCGAGGCGGTCGCGCGGAGCCTCTGGGAGTGCCGACATGCCTGTGAGTTGTTGACCTAGGCCCAGCTGGGCCCTGCGGCTCCCGGCCGCTGGGGAGCGCGGGTGGGAGACACGTCCACACATGCCCCGGGCGGTCGGCCCGCCTTGGGGTCGCCGACCCCGTCCCCTTTATGTGTCCGAATGAGGGGCCTAGAGACCGCGCTAATTTTTATTTAGGAGTAAACTGTGGCCGGGGAGGCGGAGGGACTTGCATAAACAGTCGTGACGCTGACTCGGGTCATCGGACCCTCGGGCCCCCAGCAAGCTCCTCTTGCTTTCCCTTCTCAAAGACCCCGCACCCAAAATAACCCAAACCCCAAGCGATTCTGAGTCCTCCCTCCTTTTTTGCTACGCACGTCAGTCTGGGGCATTAAGCCCTGCTGGGGCACTTTCTCCCTCCGAAGCGGGCGGGAGGGCAGGGGGCTCGCTTCACATTCCTAGAGCTTTGATTTTTGTGCTGCTGCTTTGACTTTTTGTCTGCAGTCTGGTGAAGAGGAAGAGATGCTTAAGCTTCTGAAAGTAATTCTTATGTGCGATGTATTCAAGACTTCGCCTATGGTTGAAGGTCCTGGAGCATTACGTAATGCAAAGGAATAATGACACGTGATTTTTTGTTTTATTCAACAGTTAGCAAGAGATTTAGTGCATCCATCCCTAGAGGATGAAAAGAAGAAACATAAAAAGAAACGCCTGGTTCAGAGTCCAAATTCTTACTTTATGGATGTCAAGTGTCCAGGTAAAACGGGACTTCGGTGTCTGAATCTTGATTATTCTACTAATGAAATGAAAGTAGGAAATGAAAGTGTGGTATATGTGAAAACTCCCTAAAACTAGCCTCAGGATGGAAAACGTAATTGGAAATTTACTAACCCCAATCGGGGAATTTTCATTAAAAAGGTAGCAAAAAAAGGCCTTGCTGCTAGCCAGGCAGCCTACTTTAGAGAATTTGGATTGCTTGAAAAAAATTGAAACCTGGAAAATCTCTTGGATTTTTACTGAATCTTTTCACATGGGGAAATTTCTTTTCAACGATGACATGAGAATTTTATCTTTTCCTGAGTTTAGTGAATACTATTTTGCTTCCTTGTTTCATTTTTGAACAATGCTACTTTTTTTTTAGGCTGCTATAAGATCACTACAGTCTTCAGTCATGCCCAGACAGTGGTTCTTTGTGTAGGTTGCTCAACTGTGTTGTGCCAGCCTACAGGAGGAAAGGCCAGACTCACAGAAGGTATGGTTTGGCATTTTCTAATCTAGATATAAGATCGTTGGAGTATGAGTGTTCTTTTAAAATTTTTAGTATAGAAAATCTCATTAAACATAACCTAGGGCTGCTCAAGCATTCTTCTTTTTATGAAGGGATTGTTCTTTTAAGTGTCTGGATTTTAAGCTGACATTTATAACCTACTACTCTCAACCTAGAAAATCTTCTGTGCTTATCCCACATGGTTTGTGTAAGTGTTTTACAGATACAGATTGTTAACTCCCTCACTCAGGCAGAGAAACTTAGGACTAAATTGTTAGCTCTGCCAATTGAAGATCAATCAGAAAGAAGCTAAAGAAATTATAATATAAGTCGGTGGGAAAATGATTTAATTTACCAACATTTTTTTCAGGAACAGCTATTCATAAAGTAAGTTGCACCTGTATTTCTTTTTAAGGACAGATTTTAAAATTAGTCTGTATGTTTGGAATTCAAAGACTTAACATCTACTTTAAATGTCTCAAACATTTTCATTAAAGTTGCTTTTATAGGTTACCTCCTAAAATGGAACAAAAACAGTTAAGTATGCCTCTTTATCCTAAAATATAAAAGTTTTATTTGTCAAGCAACTGAACATACGGCAAAAGTTTAATTGCTTCCCAAAAATCTGACGAACACTTTAAGGCTTTCATAGAAATCTAATTATAATTCCTCTCTTTCAGTAACATGGTGACAATAAATAATGTTCTTAAATAGTACTTGCAGAATGTAGGTGATGCATGAAAAAGATAAGTAACATTTTGGAAATCTGAGCTCTAACCCCAGTGTTGATCTAACTAGAGGAGATCTGCAGATCTAAGGCTTAACATATTATGATCCTACATTCTCATTCTTTTGGGGTCTGAATGTTACATATAAGTATTTGGTTTCAAAGGGAAAAAACGATTACTGAATGAAAAGCAACATGTTATTGGTCTGATATGTTCTCAAAGAAAGGTAGTGCAGCACAGTAGAAAGAGCTGGCCTTAAAGTTAGGAAGGTCTGGGTTCCAGTTCTGCTTCTTGGTACTCTAGGCAACTCTGTGTTTCAGAAAAAGTGCCAACTTGCATTGGTAAAGGGAGTTGCATCATTTAGAAGTTCTTTATATAATTAAAATCACAAGTCCAGTCTCTTTCTTCATGTTTAAAAGTTTTTTTAAAGTCTAGAAACCTTTCTAACTTTGCTGTAGTCCTGAGTTTATCACAACTCCTAACAGTTCTAAAGGGGTAATTCTTACTGAGTAAAATGCTTTAAGTGGATTTTTTTTTAAACAAGTGAGGCTGAATAGGAAGGAACTCTATTCAAAGGGACTATGGACAATACTATAAACCTATCTCTAGAGATAAGGACCTCACCTTCTGTCAGATTGCATAAAGCAGATTCAATTTCATAATTCATGCCATTGGTTTTATATAGTTCTAGGTGTTAGAAGTAGAAATAGTAATTACATAAATAAGATATTAAGAATTTTGGGTTAAAAGGTAAATATTACCTCTCTATAAAAATGTAATTTTAAGTCTAGACAACATCTACATCTAAGAAATAGCTTTTCTTTATCCAAAACTATTGCACAAGGACAGACTATCCTGTTATTCTTTCATATGCTTCTTTTACAGGTTGCTCATTTAGAAGAAAGCAACATTAATGACATTCAACTTCATGAATTGGACATAATGTTTATCTCAGAAAGCCTTATCTGTTCAGAAATCCAAGTTAATCTAATATGTCAATATAATTAAAGTTTGACTTTGTAAGGAATATAATGGTGGCCTCTTGTTTTGGAGTCTGTTTTACATTAAAATTTTAATTATATGCAACATTCTTCTTATAATTTTTTGTGTATGATTGTTTTCTCTGCATGTATATATACTCACAAAAATACAGTTGCTTGATCCCAACCTAACCCACAGATGTTTCACTCCCATTATAAAGAATTCTGAAAGGGGGAGGCTAGGTGGTGAAGTGAATAACCCTGAAGTCAGGAGGACCTGAGTTCAAATCCGACCTCGAGACACTTGACACACATACTAGCCATGTGACTTTGGGCAAGTCACTTAACCCCAATTGCCCTCCAAAAAGCAAAAAAAAAAAAAAAAGAATTCTGAAATACTTTTAGCCACCATGACCTCCACTTAGCATTGTCTTTCTCTGTCTCATGCCTCTGAACCTATTCTTCCTCCATATAACATCCAGCCCCTCTACCCTTATATACTCTCCTAAGGCATCACTCTTTCTCTGACTTCATTTCCTTCCCTTCCCTTTATTGATCCTGTAGTTAACCAGTTCAGTGTTTCTCTGTCTTCTACTCTTGCAGAAGACTCCACCTCCCCCCTTGTCCTGTTTCCACAGGTGCCTTACCAAAATCCAATTCTGGACCGAGTGTCATCTTCTCTGTTTCTGTTCATGTCTTTGCAAATGGTGCTGACTAGTGTGCCTAATCGCAAGTGGGCTGTCATTGCAGCAAGGCAAGCCTAGGCACTACGCTAAGTTTTAGAGATACAAAGAAAAATAAAAGGCCTTCCTTGCTTTCAATTTACAGTCTAACAAGGGAGACAATATGCAAACAACAGTGTGTATCAACAAGCTATATACAGAATAAACTGGAAATAACAGGGAAGGCACTAGAATTAAGGGGGCTCAGGAAAGGCTTCCTGAAGAAGGTGGGATTTTAGCAAGGACTTGAAGGAATCCTGGGAAGTCAGGAGGCAGAGATGAAGGAGAGAATAGTCGGTAAAAATGCCCAGAGGTGGGAGGTAGGAATAACAAGGAGGCTAGTGTCATTGGATTGTGTGTGGTGGAGGGATAGTATAAGGTGTGAGGAGATGGCAGGGGAGGGGGAGGGACAAGATTATGAAGGGTTTTGAATGTCAAGAGTATTTTATATTTGATTCTGGAAGTGATAGAGAAGCACTAGAATTTATTTAGCAGGAGGATGATATGGTCAGGCCTCCACTTTAGGAAGATTTTTTTTTTTTTTTGCTTTTTGGAGGGGGGAAGGCAGGATAGTTGGGGTTAAGTGACTTGCCCAAGGTCACACGGCTAGTCAGTATTAAGTGTCTGAGGCCTAATTTGAACTCATGTCCTCCAGACTCCAGGGCCAGTGCTCTATTCACCACCTAGCTGCCCCAGGAAGATCATTTTGACAGCTGACTGGAGGATGACATAGAGTGGGGAGAGACTTGAGACTAGCCCAGGCATGAGGTGATGAGGGCCTGCACCAGGGTTTTGGGAGTGTCAGAGATGAGAGCATATATGAAAGATTTTAAGAAGGTAAAACTAACAGGCCCTAGCAACAAACTGGATATGAGGGGTGCAATAGTGAAGAGTTGAGGATGAGACCTGGGTTAGGAGCCTAGGTGACTAGGAGGAAGGTTGATAGTGACAGGGAAGTTTGGAAGGGTGTATGCTTTTGGAGAAAATATAAGTCCTGTTTTGGACCTCAGGTTTAAGATGTCTACTGGTTATCTAATGAGAGATGTCAAATAGGACAAGTCTAACTAGAGCTATAAGACTGGAGGTCAGAGAGGTTAGGGTTGCATAAGTAGATTTGAGAATCATCTGCATAGACAATTGAACCCATTGGAACTGATGTATCATTAAGTGAAATGTATAGAAAAAGAAGAGGGGTCAGGACAGTTACTGAGTGTCAACTGGATGAAAATCCAACAAAGAAAACTGAGGAATGGTTAGACAGGTAGTAGAAGTAGGAGAGAGCAGGGTCACAAAACTCCAGAGAAAAGATTATCAAGAAAATGATGATTGATTATATCAAAGGCATAGAAAGCAGAAACATGGAAACAGTGCAGTTGTGGGTTACTGTATGATCAAAGGTTTTGAGTATCAATATGTATATTGAAATCTAGTAGAAGAGCAGGAGTTGGGCATGTGAGAAAGACAGTGAGCCTGGCACTGAACTATTTAGTAAAGGAGTGTCCCGGAAGTTGATAGTCAACGACGACTAGAATTTTGATTGGGTGGTATGGATTGATTCCGTTTCAAAATTGGGAAGGATACTGAGTGATGGTGGTAAAGAGAGAATATAGAAGTGGCAGTGGGGAGCAAGGAGTATGCCAACCCTCTACCTCAACCAGAGTGGTGGGTGGGAGGGAAGGAGTGAAAGAGCAACCAGTATTAGAATGTAAAGGGTGGTCAAGGAAACTGTCATTAAGAGGCAGCCAAGTTTCAGTAAGAGCTGAAGATGGGAGAAGTAAGTAGAAAAGTGAAAGATTTAAGATGAAAGTAAATTTGTTGCCTGTGGAGCAGGCATCCTAGAGACCTTAGTGGAAGGGGTAAAAAGCAGATTGAGACAACTGGGGAAGTTTGCTTGAGGGAATGAGAATAAGGGATGGGGGGAGGGTAGTCTATAAGAGAAATAACAGGAACAAGGTTTGAACGATCATTTCTGGGGCTTCAGAATCAATGAAATAGAAGGGGGAGGGGGTTATTAGTCATCAAGGAATAAGTTTAGATAAGATTTTCATTGTCCATAGGGGTTTGGCTTCAAGGTAGAATCCTGTTTCAGGGCCTGAGGCAGTTCACATAAGCAAATACTTGGAAAAGGAATGGTGATGTTCACCCTTTCCCAAGGCAGATCGCCAGGCCAGAGACTGGATGGAATGGCTTTTCTCCTCTTCTCTGGAAGGAAGCAGTCTGGTGCTCTACAGAATGGTGTTTTGCATCTTTTGTCAGGAGGCAAGAGATCAGTCAGAAAAACCTAGGTGATAGAATAGTGTTTTCTCCCCTTAACCTCAAAAAAACAAGAGTAGTACTTGATGGAATGCTGTGATACTGGAATACAGGGATACTGGAAATGAGGCAGGAGACCTGGGGAAGCTGGAGACAAGACAAGAAACAGAGATTAATTTGAATGGTGGCCTTCTCCCTTCACCACAAGGCAGGAGAGCAGTGTGATGGAATGGCATTTTCTCCCCTTACCTCAAAGGAAAGAGACTGGTTTGGGACAAAATCGTGTTCCTCTTCTTCCCACAGGAGGCTAAAGACCAGGAAGAGAGGTCTTGGTGGCATGGTGCCCTCTCCTCTTGCCACAAAGGTACTTCCCACAGAAGCTGTTCCAAACCTCTACACATACCAATCCCTTCCACACTCTCAACAGAGGACTTCCCATCATACTTCACGGGGAAAATGGAATCTACCTGCCTTGAGCTCCTTCTCCACTATTTCTCAAAACCCCTTCCTTAACATCATCTCTCATTCCTTACACCATTCTCTCATGAAGAGGTGGCCCTTGATTCTATACCCTCCCATCTCCAGCAGATTATACTGTATTCATATCCTCTTGCTCTAAATCTTCAGTTTCTTTGTATTTACTGACTGTCTCCATCCTTAAAAAAATCTTTAAGTGACTCTATTGAGGGTTACTGTGGCAGAAAAATATATTAATCTAGAACCAAGTTAAAAGTAACTGAATTTCCTTAAATGAGAAATGCAAAAAAAAAAAAATTTCTACATTTCTTTTTAAGAACAAGGAACATTAAATTTAGCAGTATTTTAGTAAATACATTAGTAAATGTATAAAAATAAATTAGTAAATACAGCAAATCAAAATCATATTTTATGTTAAAGTCATATAATGTAGAGATACCTTAAGTGGATGGAGAGAGGAAAGGAAGCAAGGGGGATGAGACAGACAGAAAGCATATTTTCTTAGAATGGCATGGATAAAATAGATAAGAGGCATAGATAAAAATTGTTTGAATATTATATAAAATTCCTACCTAAATTTGGAAATATATTTTTAAAATCCCTTCATGCTTTTATGTTTTATTCTCTTGTAATGGAAAGAGGAGTGGTTATACTGGTAGGATACAAATACTGGCAAGTTCTTCTTACACTGGAAAGGCTTTGACCATGGTCCCAGTGATAGAATGTTTGAGGTCAACCGAGGACTGGCCTACCTAAGTACAAAGAGTCTCATCTTCTATAGTTTGGCCACTAGATAAATAAATTATTTGACTACAACATCTCATGAAACAAAGGAAAATACAAAAGAGCCCATGGTTTTGTGTAGCCCCCTCTAGCTTTTGCAGTGACAGACCATAGTTGTGAACTAAAAGCCACACATTGTTTAGACCACCTACAAACATTAGTTTTACTGTTGGTCTATGAGTGCCTATGAAGAGCCTTGTCCAGGGGCCAATGAGTGGACACACTATTGGAGGAACTGAATTCTATCAGTTGGTATTTTCACTATAAATGAAACCAGAAGACAACAAAAAGTTGTAGCTAAATGGAAAGTTGGGTCACACGTTCTCCTTGGAGAGGCAACTAAAGTGTTGGTATAGTTAGTTTAGAAAACATGGTTCAGAAGCAAGAAATAACAGGTCAAAGGTTAATGTATTATACAGAAGTCCAGTAGAACTAAGAAATATCATTCCAAGAGACAACATAGTGTAGTAGATAGAAAGCTAATTTTGGAGCCAGGAAGATTTGGGTTAAGTCTAGTCTCTGACACATACTGGCTATGTGACTGATGGATGAGTTACTTAATCTCTCATATCTGTCTAAGACTATAAAGTGTGAACAAGGTACAAATCTTCATTAGAAGAAATTCCTCACCAGGAAGTTCCTACACTTATGAAAGCACAAGTCTGGTCCCCTCATCTTCTCCAAAAAAAACAACAACAAAAATTTCCTGGGACATTTGGGCATATTACATTATTGGGCTTATGATAAATATTTGCAAAAAGTCCATCAGGAAAATAATTGCAGTATCAGCATCTGGTTGCAGAGGAATAAATGGAAAAATTTTATATATAATGGCCTTGATAAAGACCTTCCAAATTAAAGAAAGGTATGACATCAATGTAAAGGTAAGCATAAGCAAGGGCAATGAAAAATGTTGAAAAACGAAGATCAGGAGTAAGAAGTTAAAAAGATCAAAGGTAGGGGTGGCCAGGTAGCACAGTGAGTAAGAGTACTGGCTACAGTGTCGGGATGACCTGGATCAAATCCGGGCTCAGATACTCAGCGCCACACCCAGAAATAACTGGCTGTGTAACCTTGAGCAAGTTACTTAACCCCGATTGCTTTAAAAAAAATATAAAAAAGATCAAAGGCTAGAAGAATATACAGAAGCTCTATGTCTATGAACATATTTTTCTTTTTTTCTTTTCTTTTCTTTTTTAATTAATTAGTTTGTTTCCTTTTAGTTTACAGGATTCAATTCCACAATCCCTTGGGTTTCACATTTTGTCCCCCCCCCCCCC
>NW_027186296.1:41509104-41526934 GCF_028583685.1 Petaurus breviceps papuanus
CCCCCCCCATGGCGGCATATAGTCAAGTACAGGATCTGTAAATACTTTTACATTATACATTAGTCAGGTTATAAAGACGGATTGTATCAGATGGAATGAAAAATGGTAAAGAGGACATAAAACCAAACAAGAGAAGGAAAAAGATCAGGTATTTTGCTTCCACCTGGATATAAACTCAGTTCTTTCTAGTTCTTTCTTTGGATGCACATATTTCTCTCCATCATGAGTCTTTTGGGATTGACTTATATCACTGCATTGCTAAGAAGAGTCCAGTCTATCAAAGTTGGTCATCACACATTTGTTGTGTCTGAAATTGTGTACAAATTTCTCCTGGTTCTACTCTTCTCACTCAGCATCAGTTCGTATAAGCCTCTCCAGGTATATATGAAGACCATCTGCTCCTCGTTTCTTATAGCACAATAGTATTCCATAACGTGCATATACCACAACTTGTTCAGCCATTCCCCAATTGATGGGCACCCCCTTAATTTCCAATTCTTTGCCACCACAAAAAGAGCTGCTATAAACATTTTTGTACATATGGGTCTTCCTCCCACTTCTATGATCTCTTTGGGATATAACCCTAGGAGTGGTATTGCTGGGTCAAAGCATATGAAAGTATTTATAGCCCTTTGGGCATAATTCTAGATTGCTCTCCAGAAAGGCTGGATCAATTCACAACTCCACCAGCAATGCATTAATGTTCCAATTTGCCCACATCCTCTCCAGCATTTGTCAATTTCCTGTTTTGTCATCTTAGCCAATCTGACTGGTAAGATGTGGTACCTCAGAGTTGTTTTGATTTGCGTTTCTCTGATCAATAGTGATTTAGAGCATTTCTTCGTGTGCTTATAGATATCTTTAAATTTCTTTCCCTGAAAATTGCCTGTTCATATCCTTTGACCATTTGTCAATTGGGGAATGACTTGTATTCTTATAAATTTGACTCAATTCTCTGTATATTTTAGAAATGAGTCCTTTGTCAGAGACATAGCTTGTAAAGATTCTTTCCCAATTGCCCACCTCCCTCTTAATCTTGGTTACATTGGCTTTGTTTGTACAGAAGCCTTTCAATTTCATGTAGTCAAAATTATCCATTTTACATTTTATAATGTTCTCTAATTCTTGTTTACACATAAAGTCTGTCCCTCTCCACAAGTCTGACAATTCCTTATTTTACGAGACTGCTTACAGCATCAACCTTTATACCTAGATCATGCACCCATTTAAACTTGATTTTAGTATATGGTGTTAGATAATGGTCTATGCCCAGTTTCTGCCATACTATATTCTAGTTTTCCCAGTGAACACATTTTTCAAAAGGACCATTGGAGACACTGTATGTGGTAAGCCCTAAAAAAGTATCATTTAAAAATAAAATTGATTCTGTTTTAACTGAAAGACCATTACTTATGGAGCAATCATTACCACCAACTAAAGTCAGACTACCAACTTATTTGAACAAAAATCATAATATCAAAACCAGAATAAAAAGATATGTCATGCAACTAAGGCAACTCCAATCTGACCTTTTAAATAAGTATACCGAAAAATGGAAAATGGAAAAGAAATAGTCACTGACACTATTACCTTTCATAAGGAAGTTTAACTGATAATCACCACCTACACACATGTGCTGATAAACAAAGGTAGAGAAAAATCATTCAATAGTTCCAATTGGGTCTACTAAAAACATTTTACATAACCTCAACTGGGTCCTTACTGCTATAAGGCAGTTTTTACCCTTCTCTAACTCACTATTTTACTAACTACAGCAGCTCTTTCAACAAACTTCCCATTGCTCCCCCTCCCTCAACCCTCTCAGTTGAGAAACTTGCCTCATATTTTGAAGAAAAAAAATTGAAATCATTTATCTTGAATTCCCTCTTCTCTCTTCTTCATCTCCTGTCACTCATGCCTGTGGCCACTGTCTCCTCCTTCAACCCTGTCACATGATGAAGTGGCTTTATTCCTTACCAAGGCTAAGCCCCTCTACCTGCTCAATCTATCCCATTCTATCCTGTGTCCTTCAAAAGATGTCCCCCTCCATCATTTTCACCCTCTAATTTTCATTTATTGCCTAACTACTAGCTGCTTCCCCACTGCCTACAAACATATACATGTCTCCTCTATCCTTAAAAAATAACACTCATGGGGTGGCTAGGTGGTGCAGTGAGTAAACGCTGGCCCTGGAGTCGGGAGGACCCAAGTTCGGTTCCAGCCTGAGACACTTAACACCCACACAAAAACACTAGCCGTGTAACCTTGAGCAAGTTACTTAACCCCAAATTGCCCTCCAAAAGGCAAAACAAAACAGAACAAAAAAAAACCACTCGCTTTATCCTCTCATCCCTGCTGTCCTTCTAGAATTCTTCAGCCCTTTGCAGCTAAATTCCCTTAAAAAGTTGTCTACAATAGGTGCTTTCACTTTCTTTTCTCAACCCTCTTCTTAACCCTTTACAATCTGACTTCCAACCTCATTATTCCAAAACTGTTCTCTCCAAAGTGACTGGTGATCTTGCCAAACTCAGTGGCCTTTTTTTTTTTTTCTAATTTCATTCTCCTTAACCTTTCTGCAGCTTTTGACATCATTGACTACCCCTCTCCTCCTTGATACTCTCTTCTCTGTAGGTTTTTGGGATGCCAGTCTTTCTTGGTTCTCCCATCCGACCATTCTTTAGTTTCCTCTGTTGGATCCTCATCCACATATGCCCTATAACTGTAGGTACCCTACAGGGTTCTGCCCTGGGCCCTCTTCTTTTCTCCTTTTATACTACTTCACTTGGTGATCTTATCTCCCATGGATTTATTTACCATCTCTATGCTGATGATTCTCAAATCTACCTATCCTATTCTAATGTCTTTGTTGACCTCTAATATCAGACCGCCAACTGCCTTTCAGACATCTTGAACTATATGTCCAGTAAATATCTTAAATCCAACACGTTCAAAAGCAAACTCATTATCTTTCTCCTTAAACTTTCTCCTCGCCCCTCCCCTATTTCCTTTCCCTTCCCAATCACTGCAGAGGACATCATTCTTTCACTATCTCAGGCTTAAAACTCAACTCAGTGTCTCTCATCCTCCATAGCCAATCTGTTACCACAGGGAACCTCATCACTTGATTTCACCTTTGCAACATCTTGTGATTTCACCTTAGCAATTATCTTTTGAATACACCCTCCCCCCCTTCTTTCCTCTGACACTGCCACCACTGTGGTGCAGGCTTTTATCACCTCCAACATGGACTATTTTAATAGCTCACTGGTAGGTCTGCTGAATTTAAGTCTCTCTCTACTCCAACCCATTCTCCTCCATTTGGCCACCAAAATGATTTTCCTAAAGTTCAGGTCAGACCATGTCATCCCTCTCCTTCACTTGATAGACTCCAGTGACTCTTATCACCTCCAGGATCAAAGACAAAATCTTGTTTGGTGTTCAAAGCCCTTCATAATCTAGACCTCTCCTACTTTCTCAGTCTCCTCACTCCCTGATCCATACTCTTCAGTGACACTGGTTTCCCAGCTGTTCCATGAACAGATCTAGGCTCTGGGTATTTTCTCTGGCTATCACCCATATCTGGAATACTCTCCCTCCTCATCTTCACCTCCTGGCTTCCTTTAAATTCAAACTAACATCACATCTTTTACAGGAAGTTTTTCGCAATTCCACTTAATTCTAGTTTCTTCCTTATTTCCAATGTATCTTATTCATAACTTGTTTGTACATATTTGTTAGATTATTGTCCTGCCCCCCATTAGATTGTGAGCCCCTTGAGGGCAGGGACTGTCTTTTATCTCTTCTTGTATTCCCAGTATTTAGTACAGTGACTGGCACAAAGTAGGTACCAAATTTTTTTTTTGCTTTTTTGGAGGGGGAAGGTGGGGCAATTGGGGTTAAGTGACTTGCCCAAGGTCACATGGCTAGTTTTTGCGTGAAATGTCTGAGGCCAGATTTGAACTCAGGTCCTCCTGACTCCAGGCCCAGTGCTCTATTCACTGTGCCCCCTAGCCACCCCTACCAAATGTTTATTAACTGACCAATGGAAATGAATCACCACAACAGAGAAAGAGACCAAAAAGGTCTATAAACTATCTTGATCTGCAAACTTTACAATGTTTAGTCAGAATGTGGGGAGTGTTGAAGTAGAGAATAGAATTTGACCTGTGATTTTTATATAATATGGAATTTTTATATATGGGATATATGGAATATATAATATGGAATAGAAAAGCATTTATTAAGCACTATGTGCCAAGCACTGGGCATAGAAATAGAAAAAAATGTTTAAGTGTCCCTACTCTCAAGAAGTTCACTCCTCTCTTTGGAGAATAAACATACAAAAAAGTTCAGTGCAGGGCGAGATGGAAAGTCCTACCCACAAATTCAAGGGTGCACTGATAGCAATGATAGGGTTCTATTATAGTTTGAACACAGCTCAATAAGACATTTACACATAAAATCGACATATTTAAAGATACATAACATTTTCGAGAGTAGTATTTATTTTCACTTTGCTGGGGGAAAAAAAAGTAGAGCCATCAAACTGAGCTCTAATTCCTGCTAAATTTTGCTACTTTATAATATTTACTTTAATATATAATGGAATGAAAACATTTAAATAATCTTTGAAGATACTAGGTCTAACTGTTCACATCCAAAAAAGAGAAATATTTGAGATTATAAAAATAATTCTGGCCAAAACATAATTCTTTAACTATCAAGTACAATATAAATAAATTACTGTGTACTATTATTCATAATATAATATTACTATACCTCTGTCAGTAAAGTGTGCAGTTTAAGTTGATTTTATTGAGATGGAAACAGATTTGCATACTTTCCCTCACTGGTTATTAATTAGATGCTTACAAAAGGTCTGATGATTATGTAGTCAATTATACTATCAAATCTAGTAATAGAGTTTGATCATTGTGGACAATATCCTTGTGTTCAAAGTTTCAAAAATACTTCTCAGGATTAATAGTGTAATGGAGTATTCACATGTAAATTGTCATGTGACTAAAACATATGTAGGGATAGACAAGGGCTAAAGTAACCAAAATTCTCACCTATGTTTCCTAAAAAAACTTAGGAAATACATACATCTGCAAACCATTTTTTTAGTTCTGTAATCATAAGTAACAAACAAAAGTGAGAATCAGTGGAAAAAAAACCAAGTAGGCAAAAAAAAATCAGGATATACACAGAAACTACTGAAAAATCAGACATGCAGGGTTGAGAAAACTCAAGTACCTTAGGGAAAGGCAGATACATGGCAAAACCTAAGCAAACACTGGTACCAAAAAGTAAGGCAAAAATTAAACAAAACAATGATATTTATATGAACCTCCTCTACATGTTATTTCATTGCAGTCTCATACTATTTTGTAAGATATTCTGCTTTTTTTTTTTAAAGCAATTGAGGTTAAGTAACTTGCTCAAGGTTACACGGCCAGTTTTTTTGTGTGGGTATTAAGTGTCTGAGGCTGGAAGCGATCCTGGGTCTCCTGAGTCTGGGGCCAGCGCTCTTACTCACTGCGCCACCTGGCCGCCCCAATATTCTGCATTTTATAGGTAGGGAAAGAGAGGTAACTGAGAGGCTGACTCTCCAGTGGTCACACCCCTTTTAGTGACAGAGGCAGTACCCAGGCTTCCCTGTATCTACACCTAGAACTGGTTCTGAAAGATGCCATGAATCCTCAATTTAGTAGATGGGAGAGGTGGAGCCAAGGTGTCTGAGAAAAGGCAGGGACCTGCTTGAGCTCTCCTTCAAACCGCTTCAAACAACTTTAAATAATGTCTCCAAAAAAATTCTAGAGCAGCAGAACCCACAAAGGGATAAAGTGACACAATTTTCAAGCCAAAGACAACTTAGAAGGTCAGCAGGAAAGGTTGGCCACATCCGGGTGAGAAGAGAGAGCAGTTCAATACAGGCTGAACCAGTCCAGAATGGGCCCAGCAAACCAGCAGCAGGCCTTGAGAGCCACTGAATCAGCAGTGGCAGTGGCTGCTTCTCCAGTTTCCAGAACAGTAAGGGGGTTGAATAACTGGTCAGAAGGAAATTACAAAGGTCTCTTTGCTGGCACTGGGGGCAACACTCTGTTACTTTGCCCATACCTGGATCCAGATCACTGTGGGTGGCAGTTCCAGGGTGAGGAGGAGCACCAGCACCCCTGAGCTTGTGGCCAAAGTGGAATGGGGATCCTTGTCAAAGGATCCACGACATGAGTCACTCACAGATCACATAGCACAGGCCAGATCACATCGCCTTGGAAGAACTGAAAACTTACAGGTCTCTGGAAGTATCTCTGAAAACAACTGCACAACCCCCCTAAAGCTTGGGACAGTGTGCCCTCCAACCTAGCATCAGAGCTCCACGCTAGCAAAGAGTTATAAGTCAATAAGTAGGCCAGGGAAATGAGCAAACAACAGAAAAAATCTGGTAAGAGAAAAGTTACCATGATAACAAGAAAGATCAAAACACACACTCAGAAAAAGACAATAAAGTCAAAACTTCTACATCCAAAATCTCAAAAAAAAATATGAATTGGACCCAGGTCATGGAAGAGCTCAAAAAGGATTTTAAAAATCAAGAAAGAGAGGTAGAGAAAAAATTGGGAAGAGAAATGAGAGTGATGCAAGAAAAATCACAAAAAAAAGAATCAATAGCTTGGTAAAGGAGGATTACACACACAAAAAAAATACTGAAGAAAATAACTTTAAAAAACAGAATAGGCCAAATTGTAAAAGAGGTACAGAAATCCAAAGAGGAGAAGAATGCCTTGAAAAACAGAACTGATCAAAAGGAAAAAGATATACAAAAAGTTCACTGAAGAAAAGAACTCCTTAAAAAGTATAATTGGCCAAACACAAAGGGAGGCACAAAAGCTCAATGAAGAAAAAAATTCCTGAAAAACCAGAATTGGAAAGCTAATGATTTTATGAGACATCAAGAAATATTAAAAGAAAACCAAAAGAATGAAAAAAATATAATGTGAAATATCTCACTGGGAAAACAACTGACTTGAAAATAGATCCAGGAGATATAATTTTAAAATTACTGGACTACCTAAAAGCCATGATCATAAAAAGAGCCTAGACATCATCTTTCAAGAAATTACCAAAGAAAACTGTGTGATGTTGTAAAACAGAAATTGAAAGAATCAACAGATCACCTCCTGAAAGAGATCCCAAAATGAAAATATTATCACAGGAATATTATACCCAAATTTCAGAGCTCTTTAGTCAAGCAGAAAATATTGCAAGTAGCCAAAGAGAAACAACTCAAGAATTGTGGAGCCATTCTCAGGATAACACTAGATTTAGCAGCTTCTACATTAAAGGACTGGAAGGCTTGAAATATGACAGTCCAGAGGGCAAATAAGCTAGGATTACAACCAACAATCACCTACCCAGCAAAATTGAGTATAAATTCCTTCAGAGAGGAAATGGATATTCAATGAAATAGAGGACATTCATCAGCATTCCTGATGAAAAGACCAGAGCTGAATAAAAAACTTTCTAATATAAGACTCAAGAGAAGTATAAAAAGTGAGGCAGGAAAGAGAACTCAAAAGGGACTTAATAAGATTAAACTACTTACATTCCTACATGGGAAGATGATACTTGTAACTCATAAGAACTTTCTCATTATTAGGGCAGTTAGAAAGAGTATGTGTATATATATATATATAGAATGGGGGTAAATTATCTCACATAAAAAAGGCAAGAATAAAGAGAGAGAGAGAAGAGGTTAGTTGAATATGATGGGATGATTATCTAAAAAAATAAAATTAAAGGATGAGAAAGAAGAATGCACTGGGAGAAGGGGAAAGGAAGAGGTAGAATGGGGGTAAATTATCTCACATAAAAAAGGCAAGAAAAAAGGGAAAGGGAGGGGAAGATGGAGGAGAAGTTGGGGAACACTTGAATCTTACTCTAGTTGGAATTGGTTCAAAGAAGGCATAACATACACACTCAGTTGGGTCTTGGGGAAAGCAGTAGTCAGAAACAAAATACTTTTGAGGAGGGACAAGGTGAAAGGAGAGAAAGAATAGAATAAATGGGGGAGGTGGAAATAGGATGGAGGGAAATAATTAGCAACCATAATAAAAATTTTGAAGCAAGTTTCTCTGATAAAGGCCTCATTTCTCAAACATATAGAGAAGCGAGTCAAATTTCTAAAAATAAGAGTCATTCCCCAATTGATAAATGATCAAAAGATATGACCCGTCAGTTTCCAGATGAAGCATTTTTTTTTACTTTATTTGTCTTGGGGCTTTTTGGTTTGTTTTCTTTTAAAATATGACCAATATGGAAATACGTATTGCATAACTACACATGTCTAACTTATATCAAATTGCTTGTCTTCTCAATGAGGAGGGTGGGAGGAAAGAAGAATTTGGAACTCAAAATTTTAAAAACAAATATTAAACATTGTTTTTACATGTAATTGGAGGAAAATAAGATGCTAAATAAATTAAAAAAAAAAAAGAAAAGGCAGGTTAACAGGCCTTGAAGTGGACCAGGAATTAGCTCTACAGAACAACAACAAAGCAAAGCACACACAGAACAGGTAACAGGCACTTGCCCTAAGACCATGGTATAAGTATTTTGGCCCAGCCAGCCATTCCTTAATAGCTTCTTGCTGAGAAGCCCAGTACTGGGGACTTGGCTTTCCTAGGGCCTACAAAGAAGTAGGGAAAGAACTGCAGCTAAGTAGGATAATGTAGGTGGGAAAAGAGGTGCAGAAATGAAATCCAAACAATATTCTAAGCCTCTAGGAAATCAAGGAAGTCACACATGTGCCAGAGAAAATCTACTCTGAGAACTGACATTTCTTCAACCTATCTCCACTTCTAAAAAATGATGTTTCTTATGACTAACCAAAGAGAAAAGCAATTTCCATATTGATGCCTACTATCAGTAAATCACAATTTCCTGGCAAAGCTGCACTATAATGAACCATTCCTTCCTTGTAATTCTTCCTATTTTTTGCTGTTATCTTAAGAAAACTAAGTCTGAAGTTTCCTGCCCATTAAGGTGGATTTTTTTTGATAATTCATTAACAAAGATAACACATTTTTATTAGAATACTTTATTTCAAATGATTTAACACTTTCTGAAAAAAGTAAAAACCATGAAGTTACTTCCCTGAGCATAAAGAACTAATTCCACAAAAAGCTAAATATATTTATAAAAAGTTAAAAACAATTAGAGGTACATAATTCTCTGCATTGTCTATTTGCTATTACAAATTCATTCTTAAAAGTCTTCTGTCTTTTGGTACTTTTGTTAATAGTTTAATGACATTTAAATTTCCCACAGCTGGTACTTAATGTATCAGTCTGATTTGTCTTTATCAAATTCCAATGCAATTTTTAAGGCAGTACCATTGAGGCCAACAGATTGCATGTTACATATGATGGTAACAATCACTCCCCTCGGGGGAATGGCCATCCTGTTATCTGTAGTTTCTATCTCTAAGTCTTCAGGAAGAATTAGCAGGACACTACTAGCACCTACTGCACCTCCAGTGTGAGAAGCATAATGTCGTTGCTGCCTACATGAACCATATATTTGCTTCTTTTCCACAACACCCCATGCCATTGCATATTTCCCCTCTCTGTCCCAAGACATCTCCGTGTTTGGCACAGGAGTCCAAATCATTACCATGGTTTCTGGCTTGAGGTACCCTGGCAAAAGTTTCTCATTTAAATTTTTAATCATTCCAACTTGGTAACCGTAGAGCATCGCATTCCCAAATTTAAGGAGGTCACCAACTGTAGAGAGAAATCCACCGCCAGCCCATTTATAGGAGTTGTCCACATAAGGGGTGTTGATAAGACGTCCCTTTTTATTGTAAACATAAAACCTAGGTGAAATGAAATAAGAAAGGTTACTAGTCACTATTAAGAATTCAGTAATCTATTTTTGATTTTCCATACTAAATGGGAAAATGCATATGGGATTGATTACATTTCAATACTATGAGTCAAGAACTAAACAGAATTTTTCCAGTAAGACTGAACATTAATGTAATATAGATGACTGGGAGAAAGCAATGGTCTAGTAATCTTGTCAATTAAGTACTGGGAAGCTACTCTCTTTTCATAATTGCATAATCCACCTGTAGAAAGGAGCTTGTACTTAAGAATCTATACAACATAGGAATACAACAAACATTTTATTTAACAACTAACTTCTTTGGTATTTAGACAAACTTAATAATATTTGTTCCTGGTCTCCACACTCACTTTTGTGACTTTACCAACTATAAAAATGAAGAGCTATTATCTATATCATTAGCAAGTTTAAAACATGACTATCAACCAACAAACAAAAAGTAAGCACCTACTATGTGCCAAGCACTGGGGAAAAAAAGACATAAGTACAAAATGTAATCATCTGTTCTGAAAAATACTAGCTGGGTTGTACAAAATTTGGAAAATAATGAAGCAGAAAATGCAATTCAGCTCAATGAAGATACTTTTCATACAGGATCCTGTAGGAATGAAAATTAATTTCTAAGTGCAAAGGACAAAACTGGGTTACTTAAGAATATACTATGATAGGTAAGGGGAACTAGACTTTGTTTTGAGAAAGTAATATATTTCACTATAAATATAAAATTATGTATCATTATAGACACACACATATACATATACATAATTATAAACAATTGGCAGCTAGGTGGTGCAGTGGATAGAGTGCTGGGCCTGAAGTAAGGAAGACTCATCTTCATGCATTCAAATCTGGCCTCAGGCACTTATTAGGTATGGACCCTGGGCAATTCACTTAACTGTTTGCCTCAATTTCCTCATCTGAAAAATGAGCTGGAGAAGGAAATGGTAAACCACTCCAGTATCTTTGCCAAGAAAACCACAAATGGAGTCATGAGGAGTCAGACACGAATGAAAAATTATTGAACAACAATTATAAAAAACTAAGCACAACTGTAATAGAGGTTCCATAAAGTTATTTTATAATTGCCTGAAAAGTTTAACAACTTCAATTCTAAGTACATTACATATTTCCTTTGATATACAATTTGTGCTTAGCAAATTTCTTTTCCATAGTGCAAAGGTAATTTTAGTATGGATTGGCAAATTATTCAAATTCATAAGGTTTTATGACAGGATAAATAACTCAGCATTATGGTCCTAAAGTATTAAAACTTAAAGTATGTTGAAACACATCCAGTAAGTCAACTATTTATCACCTGTTAGGTACTGAAAACACTAACTTTTTTTTAAGTGTCTCTCCTTTTACTAACTTTCCTTCACTAGCATGAGTCATTCCAAGTTAAGAAAGTGGTATAAAATCCAATGAAATATTGGCAGGCTCTGGTAAAGTTAGGTTATTATACATTTCCTAGGTTGGTTCTAAGGTCTAGAATTATGCATCACAGTAATGGCTCAAATTTACAAAACACTTTAAGGTTTACTTTTTTGTCACAATAATCTTGTGAGGTAAATCCTACTTGTAGTATTTATTACCTTCATTTTACAGATGAAGAAACCTGAATAGGGTCACAGTGTTATAGCCAGGATTTAAACCCAGTCCTCTTTGTATTATTTCTGTATGGAATACCATACACACTACTCCTTCAAACCAGAATGTTACCCTGGAAATAGTTCCATGTATAATGTAATACATGACCAGAACAAAGAAGACACACAAGAAAGACAAATCTTAATAGCTTAAATGTCCTTAAGTAACCTGGTTCAATTGCATTTTTAAATTTCTATTAGTAATACAATCTTAAGAACAACCACACTTGGAGAAAAAAAAAACGGTAGCAATACAAAACTAGAAAGACAAATACCCATCTATGATTCATTTTTCAAACATTAAGCATCTGCTATGTTAAAAGAACATAGCTATGCATGGAGGGTAATAAAAAGATAAAGAAGACAAATGAGTTTATAATCTGATGCGTAAAATATTGAGTTAAAATCTGTCAACTAGTATTTAAATGCCACATTAAAATACAAGCTCTAAGTGTAATCAGAGCGACTATTTGATTATTGTGCATTGTATTTGGAAAGAATAGGAGTAGGACCATTATTTTCTGACCTGAATACATTACTTGGAGTTCAACTTGTGTCTGTGTGCAAAGTCTCCTTTGTACTTTTGGTTAACAATGAATTTCTTTTCTGCACTTCTGTCTCTCTAGCATATAATTTTAAAATATTTCTGTATATACTAAAAGGATTGTGACAGTTCAATAATTTCTCTTTTGGTTTCCAAAAATTTGGTGAAAATTCTAATTCTATACTTCGATCCTTTAGTAACTTCACAGAAGAGAAACAGGTTTTCACACAAATAATTTTGTTCGGTGAACAAACTTTACCATTTTATGTTCTTAGGGAAAAGAGATCAAAGAGAGGGGAAAAAGGACATATATTTACAAAAATATTTACAACTCTTCTCAGTAGCTCAAAGCAGGGACCTAGTGGGGAACCTACCTATTGGTGAATGGCTAAACAAATTATGGCATATGAATGGAACGTAATATTATCGTGCCATAAGAAATGACAAAAAGGAATTTCAAAATGGAAACTGGAAAGACAATGAGAAAAGACATTTTACTCACTGGAAGTAAAATGTGCATGGGTAGGCAAAGCCAATATAATAAAAATGACAGTCTTACCTAAATTAATTTACTTATTCAGTGTCATACCAAACTACCAAAGAATTATTTTGCAAAGCTAGAAAAAAAAACCCCAAAATTCATCTAGAGGAAAAGCAGGTTAAAATATTTTTAAAAATCAATGAAAAAAATGGGAAGGAAGGGGGGATAGCAGTAACAGATCTCAAATTACTCTACAAAGCTGTAGTTGGCAAAACAATTTGGTAGCTGGAAAATATGGAGATAGAAATAAATACATTTTAAAAGAAAATCCAATAAACTGATAGAAATAAATACATTTTAAAAGAAAATGTCTATTAGTATGGAGCATAACAAATATGACGAACTTCTGAAAGACAATGTATCATGTAAATTCCTGAAGATGATGTGATTTTTGTATATTAGTAACCATATGTTACATGCCAAAATCCAAACACTACAGACTAAGTGATTTGAGACACTGTTATTGAGGAAAAACATTCCTTAATTTCTCTGAAATATAAGTCACTCCTGTCAGTTTGTATATTATGTTACTCTATAAAGTTTAAGGATGTAGAGTCAACAGCACACAGTAAAGAGTTTAATTTGTCAAGAAGAATTTTCCTTAGGGGCGGCTAGGTGGCACACCGGCTATGGAGTCAGGAGGGCCTGAGTTCAAATCTGTTTTCAGACACTTGCCACACTTACTAGCCGTGTGACTGTGGGCAAGTCACTTAACCCTAATTGCCCTCCAAAAAGCAAAAAAAAAAAAAAAAAGAAAAAAAGAATTGTCCTTTAAATCTCATAAAAATCTTTAGATTTGAAAAAATAACATTAAGATTTTACTGTAGCCTGTCAGATAAAGGGCAGAGGACAAAGACCTTAAATAAGTGAGCAACAGTAATTCTCAAGGAACTGAACACCCCAGGAAATGAAGTGTTTTGTAGGAAGCAAAGTAGAAAGTACTCTGATACTAAGTAAAAGATCCTGGGTGAAATTTCTCTTACTCCTTTGTAACCCTGGGTAAATCACCACCTTCCTAGGGCTAAGTTTCCTTATCAGGAAAATTAAGGGATTGTGCTAGATTGCTTTTGAGGGCTCTTTCCAGATCTTGTGCCAGCTACCAAATACTGGGATCCTAAAAGTAAAATATGGGAACCCTGAAAGACATCCTGGCAAGGGAAAAGTAAAATCAGTCAGGGAAAAATAAATTAAGATTGAAAACAGGAGATTTGCTATGAAGAAAGTATGTGGTTTTCATCACATGAAATAACATTTCATCACTCCCAGAGGACGAATATAATAGGGTGGCCAGGCAGTTCCTTATTTGGGGTCCCTGTAGATTCTCTTATTTCACAAACTTGTCAGATCCCCAGAAATTATCTGGTGGGCAAGGTCATCAGCCCCAGAAAAAAAAAAGCTTGTTTGGGTTACAGAGTTCCTAAACAATGAACTCTGAATTTGCAAGTTTATGTATAAGATAGAAATGGTTTTTTAACGATTTGTCTTATTTATACCAGGATAAACTTAAATTTGAAGAAGGAAAGAAAAATAAGTGAAAGATGTTTAAGTGAAACTTCTTATGTATGTAAGTCATGGTAAAATTTTTATTGCTTTTGGCAACATCATAAGAGTAAAAGCAATTGTATCTAGCCCTAAGCTGTGATTGGTGAGACTTGCCATTTGACTTTTGTAAAAGCCCTTGGGATAACTAATTTAATTTTGAGTTTGAATTTAGATATAATTGTCGGCATTAAATTTGAGACAAATGCTACAAGCTACTCAGAGGGAATGTAATTCTGCTACAGGGAGAGGTTTGTTTCTGAGAAAAGCCAAGAGGACAATTTTAGCCTCAATATAAGATGGGACCCTCTTGGCTCAGTTTCCTCATTGTCTTCCTTTGTAAAGGAATGTTTCTCACCTGGCTATTCCTAAGTCTGACTATGAGGTGAAATTGATAACTGCGACTCTTACCTGAATTCAAACAGAGCTAAGAATATTTTTTGTCCTATCATATCTGCATGTCCCTGCTCTTTCCTTTTATAGCAAATTTCTCTAATTAGAGCAAGTGGTCAGTAAAATATATGAGTACAATGTAAGTGTGTGAAATCTTGCTGTTTTCAATCTGAATGTGTAGTCATTTCATATTTCAAACAACTGGGTAAATCAGTACTCGGGTTTGTCATCTGTCTGCCTGCATAGTCAAGTGAAAGATTAAATCCCTGGAATAGAACATTCCTTCTGAATGATATAGGAATAATTAGATAAAGGGAAAAGAAGTTTATGAAACTAAAGTACAAACATAATGTTAATCATTATCCCATAGACTACGGCTGGGAAATCATCTGAGCTACTATAATAAAATGTGTGTTAGATCTGAGGTGTTCAAACTAAAATTATATTCCTTCCTATAACCTAAATAATTTAGTAAATAGGTACTTGGCCCAGTCAACTGCAAGCTTCTAGAAGTATCTGCATGAAATAAGGTCTTTAAGTGTTTCAAAATTACATAAGAATAACTGGATATTGGTACAACTGGTTCAGGGACCTAGCTATTGTTCTATTAATTACTGAAACTAAATCATAACATCTTCAGTTTGGTTCAGGAAAAAGAATTTCAGTGCAACCAATTTTCTTAAATATTAAAATTTCTTAAATCTTAAAATAAAAGTCAATTTTATTGCAAACATATTTTATTATAAACAACTTATTGATACACACTGTTCTGGAATTAATTACTTAAAGTGTCTTCCCAAATCTTTTATTATAATTGGAATAAAGTTAACCTCTTATAACCAAATTCATTTATAAGCATTTATAACCTCTTATAAGCAAATTCAGTATAACTACTGAACCCAGGGATAGAAAGCTTCTACCTCCAAGTGTTACTAATATTTATATGTATAGGGTTGAATCCCCAATAGCATCTGATTCTCCTAAAGGAATTGGAGTCAGGGCAGAAATTTTTGGAAAAGTAACAATCAGATAGTCCTGCATGTTAAAAGTAAATAACAGCATCATGAGGCTCTTGGTTTCTTTCTCCTTTTGTCTGGGGCTCGATGAACTTGCTTGTCAGATTTGTGTCTCCCAGACTACAGGCCAATTTACCTACAGTTGTCAGAAAACAGTGGATACCAGTCCATACTCACCCATCACCCCCCAGATGTGAATCCAGTCAACTTGGATCCAGTCAACTGCTTCCCTTTGACCCATCAAGGCAGTGACAGCTCTATGCCCTTTTTCAGCCTGGAAAAGCTACAGAAGCAGAGACTTTCAACCCTTTTCCCAAATGAATTTGGGCCCCAACTCCTTGAGGGGGGAATGATGGAATCCTAATAAAGCTGCCCTTAGTCCCACAATTCTAACTTCCTTATAGGGCCACTGACCCTACCTAGCCACTCATCCCCCCATACGCCCCCCCCCCCCCCACATTCAATGTCCTAACTTCTTCATATAAGCCTCACTGCTCACTACAACAACAGGTATGTCCATGAACTCATATTTCTCAGAGAACAGCAGGCATGTCCATGTGATGGGATCCTAGTCATCGCCTCTACCTAGCCACTGCCCCCACCTAGCCACTGCCCCCAGACCCAGTCCTATTTCCCACAGAAACAGCAAGTGTGTCCATGCACTCAACCACATCTACATACACCTTATCTCAGAACCACAATATTCAGCCACTCAGAAAGCAGCACCATCAGGAAGTTCCAGCAGGATATAGACCCCTAAACAACAGAAGGGACTTTCCCTAAGCAGGCACCTGCACAGTAATAGCAAAAGCTATCCTTTAGGTGTACTTATGATGTAGAAAGGCTTATTATAATATCATTATCATACATACATACCCCTCCCAAATGGGTTTTTCTGTATGCACTATGGGCAAACCACATGTGCAGTTCCTCTGTGGCTGGAACCCCTCCTCTCTTACCTAATCCCTTAACAAACCCCTCCTGCCTTTTTATTATTCATAATTTCTGTTAAGTAGTTACATCTTTGCCCTACAGAAATCCATCTTGCTTTCTCTGAAGTTGCTGGTTCCACTCGGAACTTAGCCTAGAGGCAACAATCTCAATGAATGCCTATACTTGGATTAGAGGCGGTCTGACTGAATTCTTTGTGATGGTTCCATCACAACACGTCATGAAACCACAATACTACTACATTCACACAAAAGCAAATGTTCTTACAAATATTTACTTGATTTGGTTTGTTCCAAGGAGATTTTTTGCTACATATATTATACTAAATGTATGAAAACACAGTCAATTGTTCCAAAGGTATCTGTGAAAAATCTACTAAGTTTTAACTCTTCAAGAATAGCTGAATATTTTATGTAGATTTATATAAATATTTTATATCACAGATCAATTGTTACCTTGTATTCACTGTTCTATGTTCCTTAAAAGTAAACTGATCAGGGGTGGCTAGGTAGAACAGTGAATAGAGCACTGGCCCTGGAGTCAGGAGGAGCTGAGTTCAAATCCGACCTCAGACTTACTAACACTTACTAGCTGTGTGATGTTGGGCAAGTCACTTAACCCCAACTGCCTTGCCTTCCCCCCTGCAAAAAAAAAATAGTAAACGAATCCATTTCATAGCAACTCTCACAAAAAAAAAAGAGTCAATCACAAATTCATGTATTCTCTGACTCCCTGGTAGACTACTTACAAAAGTATTAGATAAATACTTAAATAAATAAATAGTATTACATAAATACAAAAGTATTTATGTAACTGGGACATTAAGATTTGGCAGCAGCATTAATATATCTGTTCAGATTTTAGTGAATAAGAACAAGAAGTCTAGTGTATGATGTAGTAGAGCAGGAACCTGGAGAATGACAAGACCTAGTGTAAATTGTACCACTGACACTTATTAGTTGTGTGATCCTGGACAAGTCACTCAACCTTGATAAGCCTCAGCAAGGATAATACCTATAGTGCTTGTTGTTGCCAAGATCTAGTGTGATTTTATTCATGTGTGTGTATTCATATACATGTATATAGTATTTGCAAACCTCAAAGCTCTATATATAAATTTGTTATTATTTATGAAATCTCATCCCTCTCCCACATGACAGTCTTTCAAATATTTTAAAATATCATGTTGCCCATAAATCTTCTCTAAACATCCCAATTTCTTCAACTAATAATTATCATAGGACATGAACTCTAATCCCTCCTCTGGACTTATATCAATTTATCAATGACA
>NW_027186296.1:41526944-41566595 GCF_028583685.1 Petaurus breviceps papuanus
TGAAGTTTGACCAGGGCATAATACAATGATAGTACTACCTTACAAGGTATTAGTGTTTTTCCCTAGAGAAGAAAAATTTGAAGGTGGAGGGAGTCAGGAGAAATGACAGTTGTGTTTAAGTACCAGAAGGGATGTTTTGTAGAAGAAGGAAGAGAAATGTTCCTCTTGGTCCCAGATAGCAGAAGGAATAAACTTAGGTAAAAGCTTAAGGTAAAATGAATCCTCTTCAAAATTATAACTATCCAAAAGTCTTGGCCTTGGAAAAAAAGTGGGTTCCCCCTACCTAGAAATATTCAAGCAAAGGCTGAATTGGCCACTTCTGAGATTTGTAGTAGAAAAAAAGCTTATATAGAGAGAATGGATTTAAACACTGTTTTAAAGCTATTTCCCTGTATAAGATTTTTCTATGCTTCTTCACTGTCAATTGGATCAAGTCTTTTCCCACTGAAGGTCTTCCACAGTCTGGCCTCAACCTATCTTTCCAACTTTTTATCCCCATTGTTTCTCTACTGTATATTTTTATGTTAATTAACCTGGGCTATTCATTGTTCCCTAAATACACACTGAGATATTAAAACAATACTTGATTTATTAAATGTCCAACATGTGAGGCTCTGAAAAAAAAAAAGGTAACTCTTGCAATGTTTTTTTGGTAAGATAACGCTATAAAGCATAAATTTTAAGAAAGATTATAGGTATAAAACATTGAAAATAGCATCATATACCTTTTGTCTCTTTAAAAATCATAAATAGGGGCTTCTAAGGTTGACTTTCCCCTTATGATTATCAAGAAAGCATTACTATTGGACTTTAGGGGGCCAAAACAGAAACCAAAAAATTTCTATAGATATATCTGAGGTTGGAAAAAAAGCAAACCATGCTGAATTGCATGAGAAAATTCATTTATCTGGAGTGGCTAGGTGGCACAGTGAATAGAGCACTGGCCCTGGAGTCAGGAGGACCTGAGTTCAAATCCGGCCTCAGACACTTAACACAAAACTTAGCTGTGTGATTTTGGGCAAGTCACTTTACCCCAATTGCCCTACCTTCCCCTCTTCAAAAAGCAAAAAAAAAAAAAAATTTCATTTATCTAACATTTTCTTCTCCTCCCAGAGTACTGTTCTATTTTAAAAGTTCTACTATAACTAGCCTAAAAGGAATTACTTCTCCCTAAGAAGACTACATTTTATAAATCAAAATGCTAGGAGGAACAAGTGGAAGACTGACGATATTTTTAACATAAAAATAGAAAAACTTTGGCAGAGTAATAGCAACTGTTTAAAAACAGGTTAAAGACAATGCTACATTCTCTATTTCTCTAATTATATGTCTGAGATTAATTAGCAACAAATTCAAATTGTTCTTGTAAGTAACCCATTCTAACAATATAGTTTTTTTCTCTCCCAGGTTAGAGAAGTTAGGCTCAGAGGATACAAATGGACCTTTTGCTCCTATACATAGTGCTAAATGTTATATATAAATAATTTATGTGAGTGTACACACATGCACACACATTCCTATGTATAGTATTAAATACTCCATCAACAAGCATTTCTTAAATGCAGGCACTAGGCTAAGTACTGTGAATATAAATACAAAGAATGAGATAATGCTTACCCTCTAGGAACATATATTCTAACAAAGGATACAGCAGCATATATCAGTACATATGGAATATAAAAAAAAAATACAAAGTAGTTAAAAACTAAGATAGTTCCAGAGGGAGGCCACTAGAAGTTGGGGGAAAAAGAAATGAAAAGGTCTTCATGAAGATGATGGTTCTCGAGTCATGTTTTAAAGGAACAGAAAAATTCTTAAGTAGAGATGAGGAGGGAGTGCATTCAAGGCCTGAGAGACATGAGATGGAGTATTGTATGAGAGGAACATCAGTTTGGCTGGATGTGGCAGAGGGAATAATGCACAATGAAGATGAAATATAGTTTGGGGATA
The DNA here is from genome assembly GCF_028583685.1 of Petaurus breviceps papuanus. NCBI lineage: Eukaryota > Metazoa > Chordata > Mammalia > Diprotodontia > Petauridae > Petaurus > Petaurus breviceps. The sequence goes on from NW_027186296.1 coordinate 41,528,895, forward strand.
GTTTTTGAAAGGCTTTAAAAGGTGAACAGAAAAGTTTAGATTTTATCCTAGAGACAATAGGGAGCCACTGAAGTACTGAGTACTGGGCAGGAAGTGATAAGGTCACATACATAACTAAGAAAAAGCACTATGACAGCAATGTGCAGGAAGGCCAGGAAACCAACCAGGAGGCTATCGAAACAGTCTAGGTGAGAGATGATGAGGAACTTTGGATGTGAACTTCGGATTCAGTCAAAGGACAGAACTTAAGGATCAGAGGGTCACATGTGGCCTTGAGGCAAATATTGTGAACTTGGATGATGTCAAGAATACTGGTAACTTCAATGTAAATAGGAAACTTTAAAAGAGGGGTAGGTTTGGAGGGAAGATAATGATTTCTGTAACTAACATCCTCATTTTTTCTATACAACATTCTTGAAATATAGTTTTACTGATAGCTTTTGCTTTTATATTGCCCTTATCCCCTCTATATCTCCTCCTCCTATTCAGCAGCCATTCTTTATGACAATTTTTTTTAAAGAAAACTTTTTGATGAATTGATCAGTTTTGCTCATTCTCCTCCCCCTTCTTCCAAGTTTTCTTTTCTTTTTCTTTTTAAATATTACTCTTTGTTATCTGGGATGGCTCTCTGGAAGGGGAAGAAAAAACACTGGGAGAAATTGAGATCATGTAAAAACAAAAGATATCCATAAAGATTTATTTTTTAAAAAGAGAAAAAAACTTCAGTAAAATACATCAAAAAATGAAATCTGATGTTTTATACCACGTTGCATACTAAGAGATTTCTGCAAAAATGAATAAGGAAAATTTGTTCTTGTTATCTCATTGGTGACCAAATTTGTTCTTTATAATTTTTCAATATCTACAGGATTCAATGACAGATTAAAAAAAAAAACTAGGTCTCATATTTTTATTTGCTCATGAAAATTTTGTCAACTTTCCCGAATAATACTGCAGCTGAGGAAAGTAAGCTGCTTAACAGTTATAAAAGGTATAATGTTATGAGCCATTTTATTAAAATTCTTTCCTCATTTCTAATTTTATTTCTTTTAAAGCCAAGAAAATGCTGTTAAGCTCTAGCCTGAATTGCAGTGTACATTTTAAACCTTTAAAAATAAGCTGATGGTTTAAAAGAAAATTTATACATTTAATAAAAGCAAAGAGGGTCAGCCAGGTGGCACAGTGAATAGAGCACCAGCCCTAGAGTCAGGAGGACTTGAGTTCAAATTCGGCCTCAGACACTTGACACGCTTACTAGCCTTGTGACTTTGGGCAAGTCACTTAACCCCAATTTCCCTCCAAAAAGCAAATAAATAAATAAATAAAAGCAAAGAAATCTATCACTATAAAATCATGAGGTTTCAGTGTGGAAAAGGAAACATTCAAAAATTTTGGTGGCTGATTATTTTTGGAAGATATTACATATATTCTAAAATTCTCTTGCATGCTAACTACTATTGGGGCACTTAACAAAAAAAGCAAATTTTTATTTTGTTAAATATGTAACTATTCTTTGAATAATACTCAGGCACATAGAAAATGGATAAGTGAAAAAGCACAGCTAACCTAAAGCCTCATCTCAGCTCCTGGCAGACCTCTCACAAACTAGTCAGCTAATAACAATGACTGATTTGAATTGTATTTCTTCTCTTAATTCAGAAGAAAAGAAAATTAGTCTAAAGTACTATTTAATTCAATAAATGTTTGTTGAACAGGCAAATTTTATAATTTTACCTATGGATACAGAGAGTCAATTTGTGAGATTCAACAGAGATATTTATTCAATCTGGTCTCAGACTGTCTTTTGAATCTCACTATGCATTACTGTACCTCCAATCTAACCAAACTGATGTTCTGTACATCTCACACTCTATCTCCCATCTCCATGCCTCTGCACTGGCTCCCTTACATGCTCAAAATGCATTCCTTCTTCACTTCTACCTCATAGACTCCCTCTCCTTCAAGATGTGACTCAGGTACCACTTTGTGCAAAAAAGACCTTTCCTAACCCCAGATTTTAGTACCCTCCTTCCCAAACAACCTTGTATTTACTTCATATTTATTGTATTTTTTGGTATACATTTATGTATATACTTGTTTCCCCATGAGGGTAGGGGTTATCTCCTTCTTTGTATTTGTACATATAGTACCTGTCACGTAGTAGGCACTTAATAAATGTTTGTTGATTGATAACAGGGTATACCACCCAACCATTTTACTTAGAACCCATACTTCAGTTAGTAATAATATAGATCCACTGGGTTTTAGATCTAGAAAGGACACTGGAAGTTATCTAGTCTAATTCTCTTTTATATAGACTGAGGCTCAGAGAGAAGAAACGCTTTGGCCAATAATTCCCGGAAGAATAGCGACTGATGAAGCTGGCATTAGAATCTAATCTCTGTTGGACTTCCAGTCCAGAGCTCTTTCCACACTACTCTTGGTTTATTAAGTCTGAACTGCAGTTAACTAAAAATTAACCAAGCACTAGTTTTGCAAACAATTTTAAAATTAAGACACTCCAAATTATTTCAATATGCAAAATATATTTGTTTCATACTCTACTGTAAATAACAGAATTCACTTTTCCTAATTAGTCTAAAGTTTTTCTCTATAAAATGAGTTTACTATTTTAGAAATGAATGCAATAACTTTAAAAGGCAGTGATATAAGTACTTCCACATGTGATTCTGAAATATAGCACATGTGCACCAATCCTGACAAATAATCTTTAAGGACTAAATTCACAATCTTAATCCTGCTTGCAATTCATTTCAATACAGAATTAAGAAGTTTTATAACCTTCAGGTATTTGACATTTGAAAAATTGTTCATTTAAATCAGTTATTAAAATTATGACCCATGGAAAATACATTATCACTTCAAGTAACATATAAATATATATGTATATATAGTAACTAAATAAAGACTAAGACTTTGATAAAACACTTTTCCTTTTTCCACTGCAACTGAACCAAATAATTTAACAATATAAATGAATGATAGACACATTTCTTAAGCACGAAAAAAAAACACAATAAGCTGATAATATCAAAGTGAATGTGAAGATTTTACATAAATCACTAACAAGTCATTGCTTAAGCAATTCACCTATAATTTTCTTCATGGAGAAAAGTAAACCTTTAGGTAATTTCAAATCAACTTCATGGTTAAATTTAAAACTTGTAAAAGTGAGAAATAAAACATTATAAATTTATTAAATTTTAAGCCTCCAAATTAAAAAAAAATTCTTTTGCAATACTTTGTAAACATCTCTTATTTACTTTTTTAACAAATGGGAAATGCTCTCCCAGGGGGCAGAGGGGATTGCAGCTAAATCCACAAACTACATAAACATTATAAGATACCAGAGAACCAGAGAACACAAAGAGGAAATAATCATTTACCTTGCTCTATTGTAAATCATTGGCTCATTTTCTTCTTGCACAGTTGTCACCATATCCAAGTCATGGAATATTTTCTGCATATAGTCCAAAAACTTCTGTCCTGAAGCTCTTTCTACAACAGCTGCCAGTAGACTGTATCCAAAAGTTGAATACAAAAACTGACTACCTTGAGACATGAGTGCAAGGGAAAAAAAACCATTATTTTAAAATATGTTACCATTGTTATGATATATAGGGACTCTATAAAAAAGTACTAAAAAAAACACCAACCCATTTTTTAACCAGAATATCTTATTCTGACATTTTAAGAAATGTCATGAACATATATTTGTCTTGCAAACTAGCTTTCAAAAGTCATAAGCCTAGAAAATGTGTAAAGTTCCACCCAGCCTAAAAAATGTGTAGAGTTCTTGTCTCACCTACCTCACAAGGTAATTATGAGAATCAAATGAAGATAAATACAAGGATATGAAAATATAAACACCTGCCTGGAACAAAAGCACCCAGGCAAAGATTTATATGAACTGATCATTTCTACTTTTCCCCTGTGACAAAACAAAAGCCAAGACAAAACAAAGACTGTAGAACACAAAAACACTTTTCATACAAATAAAGTTAGATCTAAGTATCTGGAAAAATATCAGTTGTTCATGGGTAGACCAAGCTAATAAAATAAAAATGATAATTCTACCTAAATTAACTTACTTATTTAGTGCCATACCAATCAAACTACCAAAAAATTATTTTATAGGGTGAGAAAAAACATTTAACAAAATTCATCTGGAAGAACAAAAGCCCCAGAATATCAAGGGAATTAATGAAAAGAAACATAAAGGAAGGTGGTCTAGATGTGCCAGATATTAAATTGAATCATAAAGTAGCAATCATCAAAACTACTTGGTACTGGCTAAGAAATAGAATGGTGGATCAGTGGAATAGGTTAGGTATGTAAGACACAAGAGTCAATGACTACAGCAATCTATCTGATAAATACAAAGACTCTAGCTTCTAGGATAAGAACTTACTATTTAACAAAAACTGCTGGGAAAACTGGAAAATATGGCAGAAACTAGGCATAGACCAGCATCTTATACCCTATAACAAGATAAAGTCAAAATAGGTACATGATTTAGATATAAAGTCTGACACTATAAGCAAAGTAGGAGAGCAAGAAATAGTCTACCTGACCTGTCAGATCTATGGAGAAGGGAAGACCTTATGACCAAACAAGAGATAGAGAACATTATGAAATGCAAAATGGATGGTTTTTACGATATTAAATTGAATAGTTTTTGCACAAACAAAGCCAATGCAACTAAGATTAGAAGGAAAGCATAAAAATGGGAAATAATTTTTATAGCTAGTGTCTCTGAAAAAAGCCTCATTTCTAAAATATAGAGAGAACTGAGTTGAATTTATAGGAATACAAGTCATTCCCCAACTGATAAATGGTCAAAGGATATGTATGAATAGGCAATTTTCAGAGGAAGAAATTAAAGTTATCCATAGTCATAGGAAAACATGATCTAAATCACCACTGATTAGAGAATTGCAAATCAAAACAATTCTGAGGTACCACATCACATCTATCAGATTGGCTGACAGGACAAAACAGGAAAATGATAAATGTTGGAGAAGATGTGGGAAAACTGGAACATTCATGCATTGCTAGGGGAATTGTGAACTGATCCAACCATTCTGGAGAGCAATTTGGGACTATGATGAAAGGGCTAAAAAACGTGCATATTGACCCAGCAATATACCACTTCTAGGTCTGTATCCCAAAAATATCATAAAAACAGGAAAAGGATCCACATGTACAAAAACATTTATAGTCATTCTTTTTGTGGTGGCAAAGAATTGGAAGTTGAGGGGATGTCCATCAATTGGGGAATGGCTGAAAAGTTGCAGCATAAGAATATAATGGAATACTATTGTGCTATAAGAAATGATGTGCAGGTTGACCTCAGAAAAACCTGGAAAGACTTATATGAACTGATGCTAAGTTAAATGAGCAGAACCAGGAGAACATTGTACACAGTAACAGTCATACTGTGCAGTGACTGACTTTGATAGACCGAGCTCTTCTCAGCAATGCAAGGATCTAAAACAACTCCAAAAAACTCATGATGGAAAATACCATCCACATCCAGAGAAAGAACTTTGGAGTCTGAATGCAGATGGAAGCATACTATTTGCTCTCCTTTTCTTTTGTTGTTTTGTTTCTTCTTTCTTGTGGTTCCTCCCATTAGTTCTAATTCTTCTTTACATTATAACTAATGTGAAAATATGTTTAATATGAATGCATAAGTAGAGCCTGTATCAGATGCTGTCTTGGGGGGGGGTGGAGAAAATTTAAAACTCAAAATCTTATAGAAATTAATGCCAAAAACTAAAAATAAATTAATTAATTGAAAAAATAAAATTAAAAATATTTGACAGGTTAAAAAAGAAAGGAAGACTATTAAATTTCTTTACATCTACTGTTTGGTGAAGTCACTAGGTGATCTCTTTTAGATACTTGGTATAGGTGGAACAAGAATAATTTTCTAGGTTAATATATGCATAAAACACTTACAATTTAATGGAATTCCTAGGCATCATATTGGAAAATAAAAAATGAAGTATTACCAAAACCTATCAGAATTTTATGTAATTATACCTTTTATCAAAAAGAACATATAATTTGGTTTACAGAAATTACTGCTAATAAAGGATTTTTCTTTAAAAGCTATTATATAGAGAAATAGTTACCTATAATTTAATCTATTTCTATTTAACATTGAATTATACTTTGAAAACTACTATTTACCAAGTATTTACAAAAGAGAACATAGTAAATCACATCATTAATAGAATGAAACTACATGGTATCCTTAAATTGGGCTAACTTCAAATGACTGTACTACTAAATGCTGTTCTTTGTGAGGCTCTAGCATTGAATGGGCATGAAGTTACACTTGTAGCAGGACCCATACAATCTTTACTTCTATCTAACTCATCGAGTACAAACAATGGCTACTTCATTAAGAAATAGAATCAATACTCACCTGGTTTAAAGAACAAAGGATCATTTTTAAATAATCTTAGAGACTCAATTGAATTTTCAAACTTTTCTTTCAAATATAATTCATCTTGTTCAAAACAACTCTTTTTCTTGCCAGGTTTTGAATTTTGGCATTTGGTTTCACTATCTTGTTCTGCTTTAGCTTTGGCAAAGTCACTTTTTTCATTATTTTTGCCTCCTATGTCTTTCAAGTCTTTGTCTTGGTTTAATCCCATTGTTTCTTTCATCTTTTTCAAAGCTTTATAAGTCTTCTCTTCTTTCACTTTTTTCATATCCTTTTCATAGTGGCGAATTCCACTTAAATGAGAAATCAATAATCTTGTAGTGACAGAAACCTAATTTTTAAAATATGTAAATTCAAATAGTACATTAAGCTACAAAGTAGAAACATGTTACACTAGAAATGTCACTTTAAAAAAAGATACAAAGAAAGCATAATGTAACAATCACATTTTAACACCATAAGAATAATAGTTTTCCTTGCAGGTTTTAAGACCTACACCTGAAAGGAAAACCTGCTGTAATAGTATTGTAAATGGGAAGACATTTCCCATCCATTAATAGACCCGTATGGCCTGCTTAAGTGACATGGAAGCCTAAGTCACATGAGTTTGAGTCACATGAAGCCCTGTGGTGGGAAGAGCTTCCTGAATGGGTAGAATAGGAAGGGTTGAACAGCAAGGGTAGAGCAGAGCCCAGAGGAAGCTTGCCAGAGCAGTTAGAGCTGAGTGATGGAAGAAGGGAGGAAGGGGGAAATGGGGAGAGGGAGAGAGAGAGAGAGAGCGAGCAGGCAGCAAGCTGTGAGTAAAAGGGTGTTTATTTGTGGGAAGGCCCTAGCAGGGGGAAGGCTTGGGGATGTCAGTGACCCCTACATTGTTATTGTGAATAGATTTCTTTGTTGCTATGATGGATTTGGCTTTCTGGTGCTGGGATTCAGCTTTCTGGTATTTGAATAAATGGTTTGATTCTGTCTTCCATGTAGAGATTCTGTTATATTCTGCAATTCAGACTTACACCAGCATATTCATAGCTTCTGTAGGTGCTGTGAATTTTACATTTGCCTTACACCTGCCATCAATATTTAATGAAAAAGAAAAAAAGGTAAGCAATACAGTATTATTCTGTCATGCTCAGGTATAATCCAAAATAAACAATATGACATATCTGTAACGAAATGTGAATTTCACTACCTTTTCACCTTCATATTCTTTCTCTGGAAATTCAGGAACATATTTCTGTACTGGAATGTCAAGATCCAATCTGCCCTCTTCCCATAATTTTGCAATAGCCACCATGGTAAGACTTTTGCTGATGCTAGCAATTCTCATAACTGTTTCTGGTTTACATGGAACTCTGTTCTCTACATCAGCATAACCCAAACCTTTAACAGAAAAAAAAAATATTAATATATATAAATGAACTTTAAGTCTATTATAGTACAGGAATATCAAATACTCTCTCTTGTGAGCTCAGCAAGATTAAAACGTAACTGAGAAATATTTAACTAAATAAATAAAAATACAATAGAACATAATGTTGATATGTGATTTGTAAGTCAATATGTAGCCTTAGGGATCCTTATGTAGTTTAGTAGCCAAATATGACACCAACATTCTAGAAAAATTAAGATATTTACATTCAGCATATGGCACAAAATATATCTGCAGGAAATCTTAAATTGCTTCTTTCAGTTCTTACATATCAACCAAGAAGAACTTGAAAATTTCTTTACACTAACATGAGACTGAATACTAATACAAGCTGACTCAAAGCAAAATTATACCTTACTATCTATAACTTACTATATAATCCTCCAATTTAGCAACATAATTTGTTTTATTTAATGCTGAGTAATTAAGGAATTATTTTAAGGGGATTTATATGAAAATGATCTCAAATTTTAAAAGGTTTATTATTTTACATTTTAAATAAATTGCTCAGTACTACTCACAGTAAAAAAAAAAATGTCCTCACAAGAAGCCATTTATTCCTGGTTTCACATCAAGAGGACATTAGAAGATCTCTCTGATAGTGATTCTGTAGAAGTGAACATCAAACTATTTCCTGCACATATAATTCAGTTCACTCTCTACTTAATCCAGATACAAACAAAAAGAAAAAACATTTGGCCTGAAGCCCCTGCAACAATGAGAACTTCTGCTTAGTAAGTTTAGGATTAAATACCCTTTATCAAAGTTTGGAGATTAGTTCACATCTTCTAGAAAGCCAGAGGTAGAAATCTAAGAGATGACTTGACAAATAATATTGATTATTTTTTTTTAAATGGGTATATGATTTATACAGCCAAAAACTTAGGCCACAGGAATTGGAGGTATTTATTCTGGAGAAAAGATTATGTAGGAGAGATAACTGTTTTCAAGTATTTAAAGGGCTGGTACAGTATAAGAAAGATTAGATTTATTTTACTTGGTCTTAGAATTTAGAGCAATAGGTATAAATTCTAAAGACAAAAATTTAGGCTTGACATAAGGAAAATTTTCCTAACAATTAAAGTTATCCAAAAGTGGAATAGACTTTCTAAGGTGGTGTGGGTTTCCCCTGTCACTTCAAGAAAAGGCTAGATGACCACTTGTCAAGTATATTTTACAGGTGATTTATTTGAGTGTTTATGCATGGGTTGAATTAAAAGGCCTCGGAAGTCCCTTTCAAAACTGTGACTGTGTTGTAAACAATAAACTCTTGGGAGTATTCTATTAAAGATGTAAAATAACAATCTTTGTAGCCATAAAGTAAAAAATAAGATACAAGTAAAAAATTACTATGTACATAGTACTATGTAGCACATAGTACTATGTATGCAAGTAAATACTTGCAAGTGAAATATTATGAAAGGAATGTTATATTTGGAGGATGATTGTTCTTTCCTATTAAATTCCTAAGCTTCTATTCTCCCATTCACTTTTTTTTTGTAGGCAAGTGACTTTCCCAGGTTTCCTCCTAATCACTTTTACTCAAAATCTCTACTACTTGTGAATGTGGTCTATGTAATCAACTGCTCAGGTTATAGGTAAATATTTTATAGATAAAAACTTTTAACTAGAAATCATACAATAAAATGTTTTATTAAATTAATATCTAAGTCGGAGACTCCATTGCCACCTTTAACAGATATATAAAACTGTGGGTATATTTAAGCAATCTCAGTTTGCTTGTATTTATTTCCTATTTTTCCCTATATGCATGATGGCTCTGACAATGGACATCACAACCCAAAATTCAACACAAGTACAGGGTGAAGTCTGGCAACTCAAACAGGTGAGAGACATCAAAAGGCAGATAGTTAATGACGGTAACTACTGGCTGCCAGTCAAGGACTTCTAGGAAAAATGACTTTGAAGGCTAATCAAAATTTAAAAGCATCAATTAAGTGCAATGGAAAAATGAATAGTTATGAAAGTATTTGTAAAGAGATTATGTGGTATGTGATTTATACTGCTTCATTCCAAATGATTTCTAGTTCTTTTGTTACTTTGTAATCAGTTTTCATTTCTTCTTGGTGGGCAGGAGTATGATTTTGTAAAAGTTCTCATAGTAAAATCATTCATCCTCATCAAATTCAATCTACAAAATACTACTCAAGATTGTCTAGGAAAGAAAGTAATAACATAGACCATCTTTTTTCTAGTAGTAAAGCTTGTATTAAAAAAAAAATTACCCTCAAACCTCTTTTTGTCATCGACTATCACATTTAAAATTTTGCATTTTACTAAAACAACCCAATCCCTTATTATATCAGAAACAGTCCATTCTGCTTTCCATAATGAGGGACCTTTCATTTTCTTAAAAGTTGATTACTTTGGGCGGCTAGGTGGCAAAGTGGTCCTGGAGTCAGGAGGACCTGAGTTCAAATCGGTCTTGGACACTTAACACTTAACTAGTCGTGGGACCTTGGGCAAGTCACTTAACCCCAATTGCCCTGCCCTTCCCCCTCCAAAAAGTTGATTACTTGTTTTCATATTGATTTATTTCAAGTAACAGTATTTCATTTGTAAAATTAACATTTTAAAAAAAAACGTGATTTAGTATTTTCCTAAGCCCACCTTCTGACCAGACTTCTTTTCCATCTACAGAAACTCCAACTACTATGCCTGGTGCTCCCACCTCATCCTGTGTGTGGAGGGGAAACAAACAAACAAACAAAACAAAACAAAAAGACAACTCAATCAACAGCTTGATCACTAGGTACATTATCCAAAGTCTGGATTGGGAGCTCACCAGGTGGGGAAGTGGTTCCTCCTAAATTCAACTGAGACTAATTGCTGGTAAATCAAGGTCTAAAGCATTCCCCAACAGGTAGGGATGTGGGGCAAAAAATTAAATAAGATAAATGAAGGAAGCCAGGGTTGGATGACCACTTGTCAGGTATCTTTTACCGAGGATTTCGGGTCTTTATGCGTGGGTCGGATTACTAGGTCTCTGAAGGAAGTCCCTTCCAAACCTGTGATGACGCACGGCAAACCCAGAACTTTAGTTTAAAGAACTACGAGGTGTGGCTTATCTAAGTCGGGGAGGCAGAGAGCTGGGAAGGGGTTCCCGGAGGGCATTTCTGCCTAGGCAGGAAGGTTTAGGAAAACACCGGGCGGAGTTTCGTAGGCTAGGAGGAGGATGTTGCTGATGCTGCAGATGCTGATGCTGCCACTGCCGGGAGCACCGACTCCGGGCGGAAGGAAAGTGCAGCATCCAGAAAACACGCCCACGAACTGTCCCAGATCTTGCACAAGAAGACAAGTCAGGGGGTGAAACTGGGAGAGGGAAGGAGTGTCCGGCACTGCCGCTTCCTTCTCCCTCGGGCCACCGCGGTCACTTCACCTCAAGTCATTTCGCCCGTCCTAGCCTCAGTTTCCCGATTTGTAAAAGGATGGAGTTGCACTAGATGGGCTCTAAGGTCCTTTAGCTGATGCTATCGTTTTTAAGGGGGTGGGGGGAGGGAGAATCCAAGGGCGTCACGTTCCGCGGGCAGAGCTTTGGGGTGCGGGGCTAAGGGTCCCCTCACTTCTCCCCTCCCCCGAGAAGCCCCGCCCCGGCTCGAACCTTGATCCGGTGCAGCAGGTCGCGGCTGCTCTCTATAGCTCTGGCGAAGCGCTCGGGGGGAGGCGGCGGCGCGGGCGGCTGCCGGGGGATCAAGGCCGGGGCAGGGGCCGGGGTCAGGGTCAGAGGCTCGCCCAGAGGTGACTCGTCGGGCTGCGGCGCCCCGGGACTCGGCGCAGGACTCGCGCCCCTCAGCCCGCTCGCCAACTTCGCCCCGAGCGCCAGCCCCAACCCCAGCCCCAGCCCACCGACCCAACCGTACCCCAGAGTCCAGCTGGACTGCTGGTGGGACCAGCGCCGTTGCCCGCTCCAGCTCTCCCGGGGTATGGCCCGCCGCGTCGCAGCGCTCAGGAACCGGTACATGGCTGCAGCTCAGGCCCGGACTCCCCTACTGCCGGTGACGCGAGCGCGTGAGAGGAGTGGGGGAGGGAGGGACCCCGCGCGAGCCCGAGCTCGAGCCCAGCCCCGAGCAACTGACAGCGGAGCGAGCGAGTGCCGAACGCATCGAACCTAAGCTCTCGTTGCGCTCGCCTGGTCTCCTTCCACTTCTGCTTTTCTTTCTTTCTCTGAGACCACCTCCTAGTACCTAACCTTTCTGTCTGTGTCTGTGTCTGTCTCTCTCTCTGTCATTTCTCTCTCTCCTACCCTTCCCCTCCCCTCTCCCTCTTCCTTTCCCCTTCTTCCCCTCTCCTTTTTTCCTCCCTCCCACCCCGTGTTTGTTTGTCTCTCTACTTTCTGCCCTTTTGTTTTCTCCCCCCTCCTGTCTCCCTCTTCCTATTTTCCCATCATCTTTCTTCAGTTCCCCTCTCCTCTTTTCTCTCATTCATTTTTCTAATTTTCATCCTTTTCTTCACTTCCTCTCCCTTCTTTCCCCCATTCTTTCTTTCTCATTGCCATCCTTTTCCCACTTCCCCTTTCCCTCATTCACCCTCCCTCATTGACATTCTTTCCCCACTTCCCCTCTCCTCTTTTCCCCCATTCTTCATTGCCATCCTTTTCAATACTTTCTCCCTGTTTAGTCTCCCTCCTTACCATTTTTCTCCACTTCCCTTCTCTTTTCTCCTTTCCCCCATTCATTCTCCCTCTCCGCCATCCATTTCTCCACTTCCCTTCTTTTCCCCCCATTCATTCTCTCATTGCATTCTTTTTTGTCATCTTTATCTTCTTCATTCACAGGATCAGAATCATTCATTCTCTCATTGCATTCTTTTTTGTCATCTTTTATCTTCATTCACAGGATCAGAATCTTTCTGTAATCGAAAGAGACTTTAGAGGTCATTTAGTACATTCCCCTTATTTTTTAAGCAATTGGGGTTAAGTAATTCAAGGTTACCCGGAGTTATTTCTGGGTGTGGTGCTGAGTGTCTGCCGGGATTCGATCTCCAGGTCGTCCCATCACTGGAACCGGTGCTCTTACTCGCTGAGCCACCTGGCCGCCCCTAAGGGATTGGGGTTAAGTAACTTGCTCAAGGTTACACGGCCAGGTGTTTCTGGGTGGGTGCTAAGTGTCTGAGCCTGGGATTCGATCTCCAGGTCTTCTCAACACTGGAGCCGGTGCTCTTACTTGCTGTGCTACCTGGCCGCCCCCGATTCCCCTTATTTTAAAAATGAGAACACTGAGGCCAGGGAAGTAAATTGATCTGACCATGGTCACACATTAGGTGGCAGAAGTAGGATTTGAACCAGATTCTTTGTAAATCTTTTCATTACATTTTCTATCTTGGAATTGTGAAGAAAATTCTATAGAAGATAAAGCAAATTTTCTCTGAACACTCCAACTGTCTCTGGCCATTAGACAATCTAAGCAGGGCCAGAAACTGAAAAACATATACCAGCTAACTCTCTGGGGATTTGCATTAAAAGAGAAGTTTTTACTTAGATCTCTGAGCTTATGAGTGTAAGTACTTCCTCCAATCAGTAAAAGACCACTACTCCACATGTCCTCATCTGGTGAGACTTCATTTATGTCTTTTCAAAATTCTTCATAAAAGAGCCACTTTACTGGAGTTCTGTCTATGCTTCTTTCATTATCTTTGGAATGCAGTTATATTATTTAGGTTGTCTATTTTTCAGTCATATGTATCCTAGATGATGTCTTTTACTCTGTCTCTACTTCAAGTCAATACTGGCAATATCAGTGAAAGGTAAAACATTTTTTTTTCTTAAGTACTTACTATCCTCCATGCCCTATTCAGGATACAAGTACAAAATTGAAGACAGTCCTTGCCCTTAAGGAATTTAGATTCTAATGGGAGAGACAACACATAAAGGAGAGTAATAACCAAAGGGAAGAGAGCAATAAGCGTTTATTAAGTGCCTGCTCTGAGCCAGGCACTTTGCCAAGTACTTTACAAATATTATCTCTTCTGATCCTCATAATAACCCTGGAAGGTAGATATTATTATTTGTATTTTACAGTTGAGGAAACTTTGGTGTTTTTTTAAAATTAATTTTTAGTTTTCAACATTCACTTTTATAGCATTTTGAGTTCTAAATTTTCCCCTCTCCCTCTACTCTCCCTCCCCCAAGATGACATGAAATCTGATATAGGCTATACATGTATGATCATATTAAACATATTTCCACCTTAATCATGTTGTGAAAGAATCAGAACAAAAGGGAAATACCACAAGAAAAAAAACAACCCAAAAAAGGGAGAAATAGTATTCTTCAATTTTTATTCAGATGCCATAGCTCATTCTCTGGATATGGATAGTATTTTTCATCATGAGTCTTTTTTTTTGGAGGGCAATTGGGGTTAACTTGCCCAGGGTCACATGGCTAATTTTTTGTGTGTGTGTGTTTAAGTGTCTGAGGCTGGATCTGAACTAAGGTCCTCTTGACTCCTGGGCCCGCTCTACTTATCATGAGTCTTTTGGAATTTTCTTAAAGCATTGCATTGCTCAGAAGGGCTAAGTCTAACAAAGTTGGTCATTGTACAAGAGAAGCAGGCTTGTGGGGATCACAGGACTTCCCAGGTAGAGTCAGGGAGTTAGCTCTGACAAGCTTCCACAGTCCACTGCTTCCCTGGGGGGGGCTTAGGAAGATCATGATATGCCCCTTAATATGGCATATACTTTCTTACTGAAAGAACTCAAAAACAGAGTGGGTAGGGAAAGGTGTTTATTACATTTCCCACAAGGAAGCTAGTGTGGTGCTCACTAGGAATACCTACACAGATATAGAAGCAGGAGTGAGGTTATACAGTTCTGTCCTTCCTGTTAGAGTTAGGGTTAGTTCAAATTCCTCATGTTATTTCCCTACATTCCTTCTTTATGCAGATTACATAGATGTGGTCGTGAGGATACTTGTGATTGGCATGACCTCTAGGGTTCCAGTTGTTTGTCATGCCCCCACCTCTCTAGTTCCCTTAGATACCAGGATGGCCATTGTCTTAGTAAAATAAGATAAGCGATAAGATAAACCAGCTTCCGCATAGCTATTGATTGTCTCCCAATAACTTTCCGTGGGAGCAAAACAAGATATCATAATATCCCCTCTTTAACGCACAATGTTGCTGTTACTGTATATAATATTCCCCTGGTTCTGCTCACTTCGCTCAGTATCAGTTCATGCAAGTCTTTCCAGGTTTTTCTGAAATCTGCCTGCTTACCATTTCTTATGGAACAATAGCATTCCATTACATTCATATACCACAACTTGTTCAGCTGTTCTTCAATTGGTAGACATCCCTTCAATTTTCAGTTCTTTGCCACCATAGAGAGCTGCCATAAATATTTTTGTACATGTAGGTCCTTTTCCCTTTTTTATGATCTCTTTAGGATCCAGACCTAGTAGTGGTATTGCTGGAAGTTGAGGAAACTGTGGCAGAGACTAAGTCACATAAATAACTTGCCAAGGGTCACACAGCTAGTGTCTGAGGCTACATTTGAACTCAGGTCTTCCTGACTTCAGACCCATCTAGGTGTCTCAGAAGAGATATTTTGGTTTGGATGATGAGTGAAGCTATGGGGGAGATGACTGACATATACTATCCAGTAGAGGCAGTGACAGTCTTGATTTGATTATGGTTCTAGAACTTTAAAAAAAATAGAGATATGGGGAGAAAGAGAGCTGCTGAGGAGTAGGAAGAGAAGAAGTCAAGGAATAAAGTGAGGCACAGTTGGAATGGGTCTGGAGTCACTAACAGGTGATTGGGGGATAAATGCTGCATTTTTTTTAGAGGGGGAAGGCAGGGCAATTGGGGTTAAGTGACTTGCCCAAGATCACATGGCTATTAAGTATCTGAGGCCGGATTTGAACTGCAGACTCCAGGGCCCCAATTTTTTTAAGGTCCTTTGGGTTACCTGCAATTTTTATTCTTCTGAGATTGTATTGTTCCATGCTTTATAACCACATTGCATTGTTAGGAAAATACTGGTGTTAAAGAGATACAAAATCATTACTGTGAGCAACTTAGGATTTTTGAAAGTATAATACAATTCCAAAACTATGATTAAAAATCCAATCTCTTCTTTCTACTCAGTTCTTGGCCCAGATTATTATATGTCTGTAGTGCCTGTCCAAAATATATTAATATACTTACTGATAGACCAATTAAGTGGGTTGTCTTATTCATCTGCTAGTCATATTCTGGACTGATACAGGCTATACATATATGATCATATTAAACATATTTTCACCTTAGTCATGCTTGTGGTTGTCATCCATTTAGTTTTTCCAGGGCTGTTGCTTAAACTGATTTATTTGTAATAAGCATGGAGTACATTGAAAAGGCAATGGTCCAGGGTTTGATGCAATTACTACCATGTTATCTGTGAATAAGAACATTTGGAGAACCTCACTATTAATTGAATACCGTTCTGTCTGGACAGAATGTTGTATTGGGGCATCATCCATTTCACTTTTGAACATCTTTGTTGTAATAAGTACTTAGTGACTTATATAACAAAAGTTATCTACATAGTTTCATCTAACAAATTTATATAATTTAACTTATGCAATAGAAATATTGGGGAACTTTGGGGCTTTTTTTGGAGGAAGGTCTTTGAAAATTGAAAAGATCATAGATGGCACATTTACCAAAAAAACTGATTATCAATCAGTGACCTAGATGCTTGCTTTCTCATCTTTGGAAAAGTTTTGTGAGCATGGTCTATGTGTGATTTGGGTCTATGTATTGTAATTAACTGCAAAGGGGGTACAGCCTTCCCCAAAATAGGACTTGTTGCAATGCTTCGTTATTGATTAACTTCTTCCTTCACCCCCAAACAGGCTACAAAGGAGTCACTGGCATGTTTTCCGGTCACTGGTACAAAAGAGTTAGCTAAGATATCATTAATGAATTTTGTTCTAGGGAACAAAATTGACAAGGGTCTTCTGTTATCTATACTCCTCAGGCAGTTATGTGACCATAAAGATATTGTGGTCTGCTGTGGAAAACTGTCTGCAAAAGTCTGCTTTCTCTGTCTCTCTCTCTGTGTCTGTCTGTCTGTCTCTCTCTCTCTCATGTGTATCAAGGAAAAACACTGAGTATGTCTCAAACATATTCATACACACACTGATCTCACTCTCCCAGCTCTAGATCTGCTTATATTTATTGGCATTACTCTCTTTTCCCCTCTAGACCCTATGAGAGACTCAGAGTTGTGTCATTCAGATGTAGCATTTATTAGGGTTTTATCACTGTCCCCAGAATTGGAATTGCTCCTTGAGGATATCGCCTGGTCCAAGCATACACTCAGGCTTACTGGTTTGTCACACAGGTTAAGGGTACCCACTGCTGAACCCTAATACTTACTTTTCCCACACTTGCACAAATCAAGGTTCATCTTAAGAGTGAATGCATTCTCTAGATATCTACACTCAGATCACACACACACACACACACATTCATACTCTCTCAGTTTCCATACTGTCACATCTCTCTGTTCACACTCCATTCTTTCTCTGATTCACATGGGTAATCACTCTGAACACACCAACCCTTTAGACATATGATCTCCATACTACTCTTTGTCTCAAAATCCCATGGATGATATCCTAGCTACCTCTTTTGCACCAATGACCAGAGAACATCCTGACTTCCCCTGGTTGTGGGAGGAGGAAGTTAACCAACCACTAAGAACAATGACAAATCTTCTCTGATATTGGGGAAGGCTCTTACCCCTTTGCAGTCAATTAGAATTCATATGGAGAGCATGGTTATAAAACTTTCAGAGATGAGAAAGCAGACATCTGAGACTGATTGATGATGCTTTAAAAAAAATGCCATCTGTGATTTTTTCCCATTGTTTTGGAACAGAAAGCTAGCAAACTTAAAAGAAAAAAAACCTCTAGCAGTGTGGCAGGTGGGTGGGAAGGATATTTTTGGGCAGATGTAGGCTTTCTTAGAACTTCTTAAATTATATCAAGTATGTGACTGCCTCCTCCACTAACTGGCCCTTTGTCAATGTGATGTAGCTGGGGGAAGATGGAATTAAGAAGATTTGGCAATTGATTAGATATCAGGTAGAGTAAAAAGATTGAAAGAAAATATTCAAGCTGAATATTAGGGGGATCATGATGTCTTTAATAAAAACAAGGAAGTCAAGAATGAAATGATTGGTTGTTTTTTTTTTTTAAAGAAAGATGATAGGTTTGGTTTTAGACATTGAATTTGAGGTGCCAGTGGTACATGCAGGCAGACATGTCCAGTAGGCTATTTGAAATGGTTTAGAACTTAGAGATCAGGACTGAACATACATATTCTTCACAGAAGTTGATGTTTGGAATTGTGAAATTTAATGTTTACTGAAGGAGAGAGCCTTGAGAAATGCCTATATTTTGATCATGACAGGTGGAAGTGCAATAAGTGGGAACAGAGAAGGAGCAGTCAGAAACTCAATATGTTCAAAATAAAACTCATTATCTTTCATCCCAAGCACTCCCCTCTTCCCAGCTTTGCTCTTATTGTCAAGAGCCACACCCTCTTCCCTGTCGTGTGGACTGAGACCACAGTATCTTTAATTCCTTATTTGCACTCACCCCATATATCTTATGCTAAGTCTTGTCATTTTTACCTTGACAACACCTCTCATATATGCTCCCTTCTCTCTATTCACACAGCCAACACTCTGGTGAAGACTCATCTTACACTTGGACTACTACAATAGCCTTCCAGTCTCCCTGCCTCCACTTTCTCCCCACTCTAGTTCATCCTCCACTCAGCTGCCAATGATATTACTAATTATCTTCTAAATTACCTCCACAATGAAATAAGAAAATCCTCTATTTGACTCTTTAAGCCCTTCAGAACCTAGGAGGGATGGGGAACCTGCTGCCTTATGGCTACATGTGGCCCTCTGGGCCCTCAAGTGCAGCCCTTTGACTGAATCTAAACTTCACAGGACCAATCCCTTTAGTAAAAGGATTTGTTCTATAAAACTTGGACTCAGTCAAAAGGCTGCACCCAAGGACCTAGAAGGTCACATGTGGCTCAAGCCTGAAGGTTCCCCACCCCTAAGTCTAGATCCTTTTTAGACCTTTCCAGTCTTCTTAAATTTTATTACCTTTTAGACACTCTATGATCCAACAACACTGGACTTTTTTGCTGTTCCTTACACATTATACTTTGTACCACACACCATCTCTTAACTTAGCATCTTGTCATTGACTGTCCCTGAAGCTTGGAATGCTCTTGCCTCACCTCTGCATTCCAGCTTCCCTGATTTCCTTCAAAACTCAAATCCTAGCTTCTGCAGGAGGCCTTTCTGGTCTCCCCTCTTGCTCTCCCACCAAGTGTCTTCCCCCTGAGGTTACCTAGCATTTATACTATATGGCTTGTGTGTACATTGTTGTTTGCATGCTATCTCCTCCAATAGGATGTGTACTCCTTGAAGGATAAAGTTATGTTTTTAGCTTTCTAAAGCAAGAAACTGAAATTTCAGGAATCCAAGGGTGGGAAACATATCAAGACATGAAAGGGATGGTCATCCCTGTCAAATGCTGTAATAGGTCAACTGTAACCAGAAACAACCAAAAACCATTTGATACATTGATTAAAGTCATTTGTGGCTTCTAAGAGAGCAATTTTATTAGAATACTTGGGGGTGGAAGTCACACTGTCAGGGATTGAGGAAATAGTGAGGAAGTGAAGGATCTGAATAAAGACTACTCTTTCTAGAAGTTTGGCAGTGATAGGGAAAAAAAGATAGGATTGTAGCTCAGTTGAGGAAAATTTATTTCATTCTTTTTAGTATAGAGGAGACCTGAGCATATTTGTAGGCAGAGAGATTAAAGATTCAATGGGAAGCCAATAGAAGGGGTAGAAAGGATTAAATCACTAAGATTCCAAAGGGATTGGGAAAGGATGGGACCAAGGGTTTACCAGAAGAGGTTAGCCTTGGTGAAAAGGAGCACTACTTTTCACTTTGAAACTGAAGACTTTCATCTGACACTTTCATGAATGTCAAGAAATAATGGCAGCACAAACTCAGGTTCAGTCTTGCCTAGGTAGGACATATGTTTATGGCCCCATGGACATAAGCTGCCCCTCACACTACTGAACTCTGGGGAAACTGATTGAAATGATCTCCTGCCTTGATTTTAATCCATTATCAAAGGGGGTATGTTGCGTTTGTACATTTGATGAGTCATCAGCTCTTCAGCTCTATTGCCTGGAAGGAGACTTCATTATCTCAAAGTGTGAACTGCCCAGGAATGACAACTCTAAGCAGGCTCCACTGGATGACCCTTGCTACACATTGCTTTCTGAGGAGGATGAAGCTCTAGAAACTCAGCTAGTCTTTTGGCCAGTCAGGTTCAGATGGTTATAGAGGAGCATGCTTACTTGAGAATATTTTATGTTAGTCATAGTTGACCTCAGTGAGAATGAACTCCATGCTGCAGAAACTGAGGTCTGGGAAGGTTAAGTGAATTGCCCCTATCAAGATCAGAGTGTTAGAGGTGAGATTTGAGCCCAGAGTCCTCTGGCTTCGGAGCCTGTTTTCTTTCTACTTCCTTGTCAGCCATATAGAACAATGGTTATGTTGTGTTGATGTCATAGAGCTCTCTGATATTTTCAAAGTTAGTATTAGCTGGATTCCAGGCAATTAATATTTACATAAAATTGTAAAGAAAAGTCAAAGGACTGATTATCAGAATCCAGATATTTTAGGAGCTCTATTAAAAATTATCATCTTGAGTGTTTGGAAATTACTTCTTTCTTCCTCATGAATCTCTGAAATGAAAATGCTGATGACTGCTTAAAAAAAAAACCCAAGTGTCTAAATTTAACTCGCAGTAACAAGGGCAGTTCTTCTTTTTATTTTAAGAATCTTACTAACATTATTTTCAGTAGTGTATCAGCCAAAGATATCACCAAAACAGAGCTACTAGTGAGGGGTGCTAAGCTGGGTGATAAATGCCTTATAGTAACTTGGAGGAGAACTCTGGGAATTCAGCTCAAGGAAGGAATCTTGGACTCTTTCCCTGCTTTTGATGATCTTTTGAATCATGGAATCTGGCAATCAGTCAAACCAAATAACTTTGTTGTGCAAAATCCAAAACAGTCCGGATTACATACATATATTTTGCTGCTTTGGAAGTTATTTTTTAAAGGGAATATCCCCAAACACTTGTGCCTTTTCCTTTTAATTAATTTTGCATCCTGGGAATCCACATCTAAACTTTCTTGTCATGCTTTCCTATAACCAGGTATTTAGATAATGATCAACTTCTGCATTTTAAAATTAAGCTCTTCGGCTGCATATGTCCTCACTGACTCTTTTTAATGCTGTAATTAAAGTGGCCTCCTCATAAAATCAGTTTGCTTCAGAGGAATATCTGGTTTGATTCTGTAATCTATCACAGTATGGCAGATGGAAGCATTTTATGGATTTATACTCAGGTAGAAAAGAAGATGTTATAATAATTCACATAAACAAAAGTTTTATGTGATTTTCCCGTTATTCTGTGAAGTGCAATATCATTATCTTCATTTTATAGATTAGGAAACTGAAGTTTAGAGAGGTTAAATATTTGGGCCATGGTCACAGTGGTAGTCTAGAAAATTTCTCAGTTTTCTAGGGCTAGCTTTTCCCAGGAGGGGATATCTCTGTTCAAGACATGCCACCTTATCATAAACAATCTTCTGTATCTGGACTCTTCCTCACTAGAAAATTCTGGTTCTGGTTTACTTCGTAGTTTCCTGCCTATGACATCAGGGAGGGAAGTGGGACCTTGCGAATGACTCCCACTCTTCCTCATAAAACGACTAGTCATCTTTTTTTCTTTTTAATTATATTTTATTTTATATTCAGTTCTGAATGCTCTTCCTTCCTCTCCCCTTCCTCAGCCAATGAAAAGGCAAGAAGAACAAAACTCGTTACAAATACGTATAGTCATACGTAACAAATTCCCACATTACCCCTGTCTGAGAGACAGACAGAGAGAGACAGGGACAGAGAGAGAGAGAAAGAGACAGAGAGAGAGAGAGAGAGAGAGAGAGAGAGAGAGAGAGAGAAAGAGACAGAGAGAATTACCTCTCTATTTTATTTCCTATTATGTTTCATCATTGTTGATCATTGTGTTGATCAGAGTTCCTAAGTCTTTCAGTGTTGACTATCTTTTTGATATTGTTGTTAGTGTATTAATTATTCTCTGAAAAATCCCTAGTCTTTAGGAATGAAAGAAGAAAAAATTATGCTAAGTGCTGGGAATATAAATATAAAAGTGAAGATAGTTGCAGCTCTTAAGCAATTTACATTCTAATAGGAGGAAACAACACAATACATCTTCTCAATTTGAGACAATGTATGGAGTGATATTAGACCCAGGAATCCCAACCACTCAACCTGGGAGGAGTGGCAAGAACTTAGTGTAAAGATGCTCTCCCCATGGATTACCTTCTCCTACATTGGCCTGGAAATCATCACAGTTGAGATTCTGGCAATATCCATAGTTTTCCTTCCTTGTTCTTCTTTATTGCTCTTTTCAGGTAATTACCTGAGTGGTGGTGAGGGAAGTTTGGTTACAGTAGCAACAAGGAATTTTCGTACCTCAGCAAATGTTTAATAATTGGCTCTCTGGTTGGAAAAAAAAAATGTACTTAGAACATTCCATCTCCCATGGCTGGAATGTTCTCCATCCTCACTCTTATCTCTAAGCTTTTCTGGCTTCCTTTTCAGATTTGACTCTGGGGACTTTTTGAAGGAAGCCCGAGCAATGGCCAATTGAGTGTTTATTAAGCACCTATTATATGCCATTTACTGTGCTTGTAGTTGGGAATACTGAGACAGAAGAGAAACAGTTCCTGCCCTGTAGGATCTTACATTCTTACAAAGGAAATGTATACAAAATATATAAAGCAAACACAAAGTAATCTTGCAGCAGAAGGAATTAATAAGCTGAGGAGACCAGGAGATGGAGTCCAGTTATCATAGGTTCACACAATCACAGCTGGAATGGACCTTACAAAACACCTTTTCCAACTATTTAATTTTCTGGATCAGGACACAGAGATTCATTGTAAGTGTTCAAACAGTGTTAGAATTTTGTACTCTATACTTTCAGTCCAGTCAAAGTTCTAAGCTATTTGGTCTCCTTCCAGGAGGACAGAAGCACTGACCCCCAGGGTAGCTAGATGGCACAGAGAATAAGAGCCCAGGGCCTGAAGTCAGGAAGACCTGAGTTCAGATTTGACCTCAGACATTTACTAGCTGTGTGAACCTTGGCCAGTCATTTAACCTCCACTATAAAATGTGGATAATTACAGCACCTACCTCACCTTGTGAGGATCAAATGGGATAATATTTGAAAAAGTGCTTAGCATAGCACCTGATACACAGTAGGCACTGTATAAATATTTATTCCCTTCCTCTCCTCTCCCTTTTCAGTGCCTCAGGACACTGAAAAAATAGCAAGGGGACTCCCCCAGTTTTTTCAAGATTTCCTTGCCCCCAAGCCCATTACAATCTGTCCAACTCTTTTTAGCCCACAAAGTTTAAGCAACTTAGACCAACCAAGCTTCAAGGGAAAGAAAACACTGATAAAATGAAGAAACTGAGGCCTAGATGGAAGTGACTTGTGTAGGTCACATAGTAGTGTGTAGCAAGTAACATGGTCAGGATTCAAACCCAGATTCCCCTCAATCCAAATTCTTTCTACACTATCATAGTGCCTCTCTGTTTGCCATTTTGTTATAGCCAAATTGGAAACACCAGTTATGAATTTTTGTTCCTAAATGCTGCTTCTTCTTGCTTTAATCTGAATTTAGGGAGTGTTTATTCTGGGGTGACTCTTTTTTTTTTTTTTGCAGGGGAAAGGCAGGGCAATTGGGGTTAAGTGACTTGCCCAAGATCACACAGCTAGTAAGTATTAAGTATCTGAGACCGGATTTGAACTAGTGTTATTCAGAAAATGAATTGAGGTGAGACCCAGTCATAAATTTAATATAAATTTAATGAGGGCCCAGCTGTCCAGAGTGTAGACTCAAATCAGACAGCCCCAAACAGGGGGAGAGCCAGAGTATTTAAAGACAAAAACCACAAAGTAATGGTCAGGTCTATACAAAAGCAGGAAGTTACAGAACCAGAGGAATGCAATTGGTTAATTCTCAGTTTAAGGCCTTATATAGAATAAGGTTAAGTTTCAATTTCCTAGAATAGGGTGGGTGACTATGCCTTGGGCAGTTTCCCAGAAATATGCCTTGGGCAGTTATTCTCTTGGTGTGGGGCTTCTCTGTTGTGGGACTTTACTTCTGTGAAGAAGGGAGCACAAAACGGTGGGGACTGAGACCAGATGGAGGGTGACTTGGGATTGGGCACAACATTAGGTCCTCCTGATTCCAGGGCTGGTGCTCTATTCACTGTACCGCTTAGCAGCCCCAACTCTTCTTTCTTTTTCTGAGATATTTCTGTCCTCTTGATTTTCATATTTTCATTTTACCCACTTCCTAGTCTCATTAAACTTTGAGAAGTCAGTGTCATTGTAGGAAGATCTCCAAAACAAAATATGTTTTGGGGTTGCTAGGAACCCCAAAAATATCAGAGTACAGGGGGGTTTGCCTGGAAAGAATACAAGCGCTTAGGCCTTCTTTTCAGTCAAAGTAATGAAGCAGCTAAATTCCTTGTGAATCTGCATCTTGATGGGGCTAAAACTGATATTTATATATAAAAAAAGACAGTGAGAAGATGTGGATGGGACTAAAGAGTGGTAAATAACCTGGGGGTAGCCCAGGTGAGATAGTGAAAGGAGTTAAATGATATGGGGTGGGCCAAGGGCCATTTTGAAAGGATTGTTGAGTATCTAGGTAGGCTGGGATGGTCCAGATGCCTTGGGGAGAGATTCCAGTGATCTGGGTTGCAGAAATGTGTGGAAAAATCCAGGGAATGAATTGCTTTCAAAGACATGGTCTTTTTCTTTTAGGGATCCATGTCCTATCACCCCATCAGTAATTACTGCCAAATACATATTTACCAAAATGAAGAAATTATGGAGTTAAAACCTAGATTTTATTATTATACTCAAGAATAGGTTTAGGCCTCAGAGAAAATCTGAACAATAATGAAGATTATGACAAGGTTTCTTATAGACAAAATTATATCAGAATGACTGAGAAATAATTCTTTTACATATTGCAATCCTATACATTTCTTTTAGGCCATAAAAGTTAAATAATAGTTATTTCAATTTCATAAAAGTTGAACAAACTTAATTAAACAGAGTCATAATCTCCTATATCCCCTAAGAAAACAAACCTGTAAAAAAAAAAACCTGTATAAGTAAATTAAATCCTGTTACACATTAAACTACATGTAGAGGATTCACAAATAGACTGATCGAAGAGGAAGAGGATTTGCATGTTGCCAAGGAGTCAGAAACAGTTGAGATTCTTCCTCTGGCTTCTTATCTAAGGAATGCTCATGGGTCTTAAATAAATTTTTATATCCCTAAGGACAGTTTTTGTTCAGTTGAGGTTAATAAATAGAATTTTAAAAAATATATATATATTTTTAATTAACCAAAAATTGCAAGAGGGATGGCCCTGAGTCCTGAATAATAAAAATAGTTAAAAAATAATAATGTTCCTTTAATACTAGGAAGGACAAAACTTCAGCAGGAAACATGATTTCTGGGTTGGAGATGCAAAAGAAGGCAAAGACCAGAATATGATGATAAATGTTTAACAACTGGCTCTCTGAAAAGTACAACACACTTTTAATCTGCATTATTAATATTTTTTCCATCATTTTCATAAGTCTAGACAATATATAAACAATAATCAATCACTGATTTATAGTGTTTATAGATATATAGTTTGCCATTTTCTGAGGTGTAAATGATTAGAGTCCTCTGATCTATTTGAGCTGACTCTAGCTCATCCCTGGGCACAGCCCATATGTTTCCCTTAGCCCTCCACCCCTTTGCCCCTACAATTTGTTCAGGCATGTCTGACTCTTTGTGATTTTAGTTAATGTTTTTTTGGCCAAGATACTGGAGCGGTTTGCCATTTCCTACTCCAGCTAATTTTACAGGTGAGGAAACTGAGGCAAACAAAGTTAAGTGACTTGCCCATGGTCACACTACTAGTAAGTATTTGAGGCTGGATTTGAACTCAGCTCCTCCTGACTCCAGGTCTGATGTTGTATTCACTGTCTCACCTAGCTGCCTCCTAGTTAGATTCAGTCAGCTTTAGTCTTTGCCTGGCTGAGCTCCTTGAGAATGAGGATTGTCTTTTTGCATTTCTTTATATCTCTACTACTTGGCTGATAGTAGGCTCTTAATAAATGTTCACTAATTGACTGACAAAAACAACTCCAGCAAGTCTACTCCCTGTCTTCTTTCCCTTCTCTCCCCTTCTATTTCCCTTTCCTGTTACCTGCGCAATAGGGTTATCACCCCAGCATTATACCATCTCCCTCACCCCCATCTCTCTAGGTTCTAACCTACTACTGGGTCCTGCCCTAGCCTTCTTTCTTAGAGGGGTATGATAGAGTATCAGCTTTCCTTTAAATGTTTCATTTCTGAGGCAGATCACCCAGCCCACCTCCCCAAAATCTCCAATTGCCCAATCCCAGTGGTGGCTCTAGTCTAGGGGAAGGGTGAACATGCCTTAGAGACTTTCCTTGGCTGTCCTAACTCTCCCAGCTCACTTCCTACTTTAGGTATCTTAAGTTAAGTGCGTTAACCCAAGTATAATTTTTCTGAAAGCCCTGTGTCTGCAAGTCCTAACGGGAGCAGAGCAGTCCCACAGTAAGTGGTCCAGACTAGACACAAACCTAGATAGACTGACTCCAAATGCATGTCCTTTCCACTACATTCTTATTTCTCAAAGCAGAAGTAGACATTTCATTCCTTCCCTCTGTTACTTATCTCCTATTTATCCTGAATATAGCTTGTTTGTATATAGTTTGGTTTTGTTGTTGTTATTTTCCCCAGTAGATATTAGGCTCCTTGTGGGCAGGGATTGTCTTTTGCCTTTTTTGTACCCCTAGTACTTGGCACAGTTCGTGACATGTAGTAGGTGCTTAATAAATATTGATTGATTGATTGAATAACCATGGGGAACTATACAGATGAAATACTGGTCAATGGGCTTAGAATCAGGGGCCATTTAAAATTTCAGTTGCAATTAAGGGTTGTGGGGCAGAGGACAAGGAAGGGAGGGACTAGTAAACTGGGGGGTTAAGACAACTGACTTCAGAATCAGGAATTCATGCTTTTGTTTCTCAACGTTGTTGCAGTCTCTGATAAATGATGTCTCTTCTGGCTCTGCTTCCCCATCATTCAAATAAAGATAATTATAATTGAAATTCCTCACAGGAAAGTGGGGAGAATGGTTTCATTTAATAAATTACTTTATTAAATGGTATACTAAGAGTTCCTTTTACATCTGTTTTATTCACACATTCCTTCCCAATAGCTCATTTCTATTCTCAGAATTCCTTCCTAGGCAGGATATCATTTTGTGGAACTTCTCCCCTCCACCTCCAGCCAAAGGTTATCCAAACAGACTTTAGTTGTTCCTTTAAAAAGGCGTTTTCCCTCTAGGTTGGTTATTTAGACAAAAACCTTTCCCTTAGGGATTCCCAGAGGAAGCAGGGCCAGTCAAAATTCTAATCTGTGTTCAGCTAAGAGGGCATTGGTTTACACACTGGATTCATTATCTGTGAATGACCATCCAATCTTTCTACCAAGCAAAGAAAAGGTAAATAGCTCACAGTCTAGTGTAGTTTTTCATTTTGCTTCTGTTTAGGTGAAAAGGAATTAGGAGGGGGAAAAAAATTAAGTACATGATTGGAACTCCCAAATACTAATACAGAGGTGTTTTTCTCTCATGTTTTATCTATCATGAATAGATAAAGTTACAGTTTCAGATCATATCTCAATAATTTGATTTCCATTTCCTCCTAAGAAGCTTTCTCATTATTTTTTTTTTTGAAGTTAATAATTAGAAAAATCTGTTCTCAGGCACTTACTAGCTATGTGACCCTGGGCAAGTCACTTAATCCTGTTTGCCTCTGTTTCCTCATCTGTAAAACAAGCTGGAGAAGGAAATGGCAAACCACTCCAGTATCTTTGCCAAGAAAACCCCAAATGGGGTCACAAGGAGTCAGATCTGGCTGAAATGACCTAACAAAGCTTAGAGAATATCTTAAGAGATTTTCACTCTGATACTTATATGAATCCCAAAGTACAGATGTATCAATTAGGATCCTAGTACAAAAAAATAAAGTTGAAATATGAGACATGGTTCAACTTTCCTGGGAAAATAATTCTAAAACAGTCCATCTACATAATCTTTCACTCATGACCTGCCAAATCTCTATTTAATTACTCCCTTTAGGAAGAGTAGTGGTGACAGTAACTTCTAGGAAGTGACTTCATTCCCATTCCTAGTCTTCATTTAAAATGCAATCTACAGGTGGATCACACATCGCACCTGATTTATTCAGTTCAATTTAACCAACCAATAAGAGCCATCACTACTTTCTAGGTCTAGGTAGCTAAGGGGGTGGTGGTGGGGGGAGTAGAAAAGTTTTACAATAGAGTTGAAAGACTGGGCTAGATTCACAAGTAAATATAATTCATCACTAAGTGGGAGAAATATAAAGAAAATCCTATGAGAATTCAAAGGTAAGAGGGCTCAGTACTGGCTGGGGGAAATCCACCTGTCAGCATAAGGGTTTAGGTATCAATTAAAATCTTAGCTCTCATTTAACATTTTGAAGGAATTAGTTAATATCTAACTAAAACATATTCAGGGGAGTTAGAGTAGAAAGGAACCCAGTAGAAAATAGGAAGAACAGGTAGTAAGGGACCCCACCAGTATGGAAGAAAGGGGCCTGGTATGAAAAGTAGTAGGGCACCACACAGGATTCATCTACTTTAGTTTTGCTGAGACCATAAGTGAGTATTTTTGGAATAGGTTAAAATATGGATATAATATAATAATATAATATGCTGACTTCTGGTTTATCAGTTCATTAGTTCATGTCTACATTAGTGGGGGTGTTATAGCTTACTTAGTGTCAATAAAGAATACAGGTGATATAGTTGGATAGTATATATTTCCACAAAAGAGGCAGTGTGATGTCCTGAAAAAGTATTGATCATAGAATTGTGAAAGACCCAGGGTTCCAGTACTGTCTCTGACACATTCTGCCTGTGTTATTCTGGGGGAATTAGTTAACTTCTCTAATGAGCCTCACTTTTTTCATTTATAAAATGGGGATAATAATAATAGTTAGCATTTTTATATAACTTCAAGGTTTGTAGTGCTTTACATTTATTATCTCAGTCACTCAGTCAATAAACATTTATTAAGAGCCTACTATGAGCCAGGCTTTGTGCTAAGTGCTAGGGATACAAAGAAAGTTAAAAGATGGTCCCTGTTCTCAGTGTAATGGGGGATTCAACACATAAACAATTATGTACCAACAAACTATGTACATAAATTAAAAATAATTTTAATAGCTTAAGGAAGACTGCTTCCTTAGAAAGTAGGATTTCAGTTGGGTTGTAAAAGCAGAGTAGCCAGAAGGCAGAAATGACCTCTCTCCAGATCAGCATTTAGTATTAAGTAGTCTATTGGGGGAGGTGCCAACTGATCTGGACTAGCACTTTTTATCCCGTTGCCCTACCTGTCAATCCACACTAGTTACATGCATGTGTTCAGCCCATACTCTTATCTCCAATCTAATTTCCTTAAGATATAGCAGTTGGGGAGGAACTGAGACAAAATGGCATTTGCACCTATCAGGATGATCTTTCTTACTATGTAGAGTTGTCCATAAAAGCTGCCTGTATTGGTCCCAGTGGCCATCTTACCAACATTTTCTACCTTCACATTTTTAATAAACTCCTTTTAATTTTCTTTTCCCGAGTTTTGCCTCTTTCATTTGGGCAAAGGCCCAAATAAAGAATTTTCTTTTTAACAGATTGGACTTGAATCCAAATCGTCCTGATTCTTAAAGCTGGCCCTCTATCTATTACTTCAGCCTTTCTGTTTTAACTAATACTGAGGTTCCATTAACATCAATAACTGTCCTGACCTTACTTAAACTCTCTGATTATCTGTAAAATGAGGTTTGATTTTTTTTCCATGTAACTTAAAGCTGAAAGGGACCTTAAAGATCATCTAGTTCAAATACCTCATATTACAGATAAGGAAACTGAGGCCCAAAGAGGCTTATGTAGCACTTTACATACACATTCTCATTTAATCCTCCTAAACCTCTCTCCCTAGAGAACTGTTCCTCCAAGGGCACAGAACAATTTGACACAAGCCATAACGAGGAAAAACTCCCTTAGTTCTGTCTGATTCTAGGCAAGAGTCATAGTTAACAGTCAGTCATAAGGCAAAGTTCCACATTATTCGAGGGGCATCAAAAGCCAGACTTGGAATTAAATAGTTGGGAAAATTTCCTGTTCAGAAAGGAAATAGCACAATGGAAAACTGAGTAAGGAGCATCCTACCTTTTGCCTACCCAAGGTCATCCCTTTAACTTTACCAGATGTAGATAGCCACCTGTAGCAATTCTTAGACTGCACTCCCTTCGGGCAGCACATAGCATTCCCCTTGAATGATGGACTATTGATTTTATGACAATTCAGACAATCATACCTGAAATCAAAACTTAGCACAGTCCTAAGAGATTTTACCTCAAATAGCAAAAACTAATTACAACTTAGGGTTAGGATATTATTTTCTCATATTTCCGTAACTGTTAACATTGAGCAAACATGAGTGGATTTCATTCATCCTTCATTTATAAATTAAGAATAATCATGTTCTGGAGTTTCACATATATGATGAACTAGTTCACACATACAGTGAATATGTGGATCAAAGTTCCCAGAAAATTGCTGGCTCTTATAAGTCTCCAGACTAACAGACATCCATATTTGCCTATTAACCTCTAAAGTAAAAAATGAAATATTTGCATCTAAAGTTTTGTGTTACTTAGTTAAAAAAATGTAAATCTAATACATACTGTTTATTAACAGATATAAGTACATAATTTTCATAAGTATTAGCCAAATAATCTTAGGCGAAACTCACTACTATAAACTAACTTGTAAATTTCTAGTTTCTAAAACTTCAGGGCTTCAGAATATTATAACATGCCAGTCAGCAGTGTTGATAAAATCCTATGACCCTGAACAAATAAAAAGTCCCAAGGAACATCACAGATAAGGACAACTTAAAGGGGACTTTGCTACCCTTTTAAAAATTATTATCTATTTTAAAGCAAAAATATTTAACAGTTTTCAACATTGTGACCATATTCTTTTAACAGCCAAATTTATAATCTAAAAGCATCCAGATAAAAAAAGAAGTTGCTTTTCTAACAGCATTTCTGATATAATACCATTTATTTAAAACATGGAAGAGCAGAACCAATATGGCAAAGTAACAGGAATTCACTTGAACTTTCCCAAATTCCCTTCCAAACAACTTTAAAATAACACTTCAAATAGAATTCTGGAAGGGTAAAACCAACAAAAGGTCAGGGTGAAACAATTTTCTAGCCCAAAACAACTTAGGAAGTGAGCGGGAAAGGTCCATCTCACCAGGGTGGTGGTTCAATGAGGAGTACAGCACAGGCATCATAGGATGCACCTTGGAGGTGTGGATAGGTTGGTAGATAGCATTTTCATCATAAGTCCTTCTGAATTGTCTTGTGTCATTGTATTACTGAGAATAGCTAAGTCATTCACAATTGATCATCGTACAATATTGTTACTGTTGTGTACAATGATCTCCTGACTTTGCTCACTTCATTTTGCATCAGTTCTCATAAGTCTTTCCAGGTTTTTCTGAAACAATACTGTTTGTCATTTCTTGTAATACAATAGTATTCCATCATAATCATATACTACAACTTGTTCAGCCATTCCCCAGTTGATGGGTTTCCCCTCAATTTCCAATTCTTACCAACACAAAAGAGCTGCTATAAATTTTTTTTGTACATATGGGACCTTTTCCTTTATCTTTTTTTTTGTTGTTATTTGTTTTTTTGCTTTTTGGAGGGGGGAGGGCAGGGCAATTGGGGTTAAGTGACTTGCCCAGGGTCACATGGCTAGTAAGTATTAAGTATCTGAAGTCGGATTTGAACTCAGGTCTTCCTGACTCCAGGGCTGGTGCTCTATTCACTGCACCACCTAGCAGCTCCATTTTCCTTTATCTTTGATCTCTTTGGGATTCAGATCTAGTACTGGTATTGCTGGATCAAAGGGTATGCACAGTTTGGTAACCCTTTTTGAGTATAATGCCAAAGTGCGCAATGGTCGCACAAAATGGTTGGATCAGTTCACAACTCTACAAAGAGAACATTAGTGTTCCAATTTTTCCACATCTCCTCCAACATTTGTCATTTTTCTTTTCTGTCATATTAGCCAATCTGATAGGTGTGGGGTGGTACCTCAGAGTCATTTAATTTGCATTTCTCTAATCAATAGTGATTTAGAACATTTTTTTTCATATGACTAAATGTAGCTTTGATTTCTTCTTTGGAAAACTGCTTATTCATATCCTTTGATCATTTGGGGGAATGACTCATAGTCTTATAAATCTGACCTAGTTCTCTAAATATTTGAGAAAAATGAGGCCTTTAGTGGAGAAACTTGCTGTAAAATCCACCTCTCTGGTTTCCTGCTTTTCTTCTAATCTTAGCTGCATTGATTTTGTTTGTGTACTTATTTTGTCATAAATTCTTTCCTTATCCATATATCTGACAGGTAAAGTATTCCATGATCCCCTAATTTGCTTATGATATCACCTTTTATTTCTAAATCATGTACCCATACATAAGAATAATCAGACTACCTAACAGGCATGATCACAAAAAGAAGCTAGATACAATAATACAAGAAGTAATCAAAGAAAATTGTCTTAAAGCATTAGAACAAGAGGAGAGAGTAGAAATAGAAAAAATCCACCAATTGCCACCTGAAAGAGATTGTACAAGGAAAACCCACAGGGATATCATAGTCAAATTCTGAAACCCCCAGCTTAAGGATAAAATATTATGAGCAACAAGAAAAAAACAATTTAAATATGATGGTACCACATTTAAAATCACATAAGACCTAGCAGTGGTGACACTAAAAGACCACAGATCTTGGAACACTATATATCAAAGAACTGAGGTTCCAGCTGAAAATATCATGGCCAGCAAAACTAAGCATAATCCTGAATGGAAAAAAAATGGAAATTTAATGAATTGTCCAACTTTCAGGATCTTGTTAAAAAAAAAAACCAAACCTAAATTTAATAGAAGTTTTGACATACAAGAACCAAGACAAATATAAAGTACATACCAAAGACTAATTACAAGGAATTCAATAAGGATAGAATGTTTACCTTTTATGTATATAAAATGTATGTCTAATATTGTTATTAGTAATTGGGTAGTTGTATCAGCAATGCCATATTCATAATGCCTATAGAGATAATAAATATGCTGATATAATTATCCATCACAAAATACGTCAGGTTTGCCATTTGGGGAAATAAACTAGAAAATTTATTAAGATACCAAAAGACTGAGTCCCAAAACCAGAAAGTGAAAGCCATCAGAGTAGTTATGACATTGGCACAGGTAGATAAAGTAGAAAGCACCCACATTTTCAAGCCTTTAAAACAGAACAGGCTACCTCAGGCAAAGGTCCTCCTCTCCCCACTCACAGCAACCACCCAGTGTCCTGGAAGAGCGCTCCCAGCAGCTCCGGCCCCTGGCAGTCCTCAGCAGGAGTCCTAACTCAAAAAAAAAAAAAAGGCAACTGCCACCAACTGCCAACCACAGGACCGTTAGCTCGGCTTTTTTTTTCTCTTGCTCTGCTATGTCAGCACGTCCGTGGGGCATGG
Source organism: Petaurus breviceps papuanus (assembly GCF_028583685.1). Lineage (NCBI taxonomy): Eukaryota > Metazoa > Chordata > Mammalia > Diprotodontia > Petauridae > Petaurus > Petaurus breviceps. Next base: position 41,562,733 of record NW_027186296.1, read on the forward strand.
GAGATCTTTAAATCCCATAACCCTTACAGTAGTTCATAAGAAAGGTTGGGGTAGACCTGAATATAATATGATTTTAAAAGTAAAACCATTTAGGGACAGATAAAGCATAATTATCTTATATAAATGAGGTGTGAGAGGAAAAACCAACACAGAGGACTTAGATGGGGGAGGAAGGATGGTAGTTCTGGAAAGTTTCACTGGGAATGGGCTCAAAAGGGAACAATATATATGAGTATAAAAGTCTTCTGAATTCAGGAAGAAAATGCTAAGGGGGAAAGGATAAAGAAGTAATCTTTAGAGAGGAGAGTGAGGGAATAGGTTAAATGGGGGTATAGAAGGGTGCTTAGAGTAATGGGAATAAGAGGATAAGGGAGGGATCCTTGGAGAACAAGGTAGTTGGTGGAAATAAGGTAGAGAAGTCAGGAGGTATAGGAAATAAGAGATATACACAAACATAAAATAAAGATAAGGAGCAGAATTTTTTAGGGGAAAAGGAGCTGGGGTGGTAATCATGATCACAGACAAAGTTAAGGCTAAACTGGATTTAATCAAAAGAGAAATGATACTGTGTATCAATCATATTTATCAATATTATATATAAATAGTTATGGATTATTTAAAACAACGAGACAGTATAAGGTGGGAATGTTGCTGTGCAGTAGGAAATGACAAGTTGGTGGACTTGGAAAAATATGGAAATACTTGGACTTATGAAGAAAGAGGTTATCTACCCTCAGAGAAACAGAGGATAAATAAGTGTAGTATGGTTTTACATAGATGCAGATGAATATATGTCTATATGTGACTATGATTATTGATATCTAAGTATGTGTATGTATGGGTATATGTGTATCTATGTCTATATATGTACATATGTGTATATGTGCACATATGTGTATATATCTAAACATAAATATATCCATACTTAATTGTAGCCTTCTGCAGAGGTGGGGGGGTGGAGGAGGGAAGGAAGAGGGAAAGAAGAACAAAGTAAAAAGTGTGCAATGGAGAACAAAAGAAGACTTAAAGGAGCCAGAACACCTGATCCAGGAATCAGGCTGGTCCTAGCTAAGTTAGCTTCGGGTTTTCCAGTGATGTGACCAGTCAGTACTGTCTAGTCCTGGTTTTCCCATGAGAAGCGGCTGTAAATCAGAACTTGCCTCATATCCTGAGATCCAGGGCTCTGCCCTATTCTGGGATGTTAGACAGAAGGTGTTAGCTCACCCATACAATTTAGATACTATTCGTATGGCTTGAAAATCATCAATGACATAATAACTGTCAACGCCTACTTGACATCATTGTCTGGCATCTTGAAACTGAACAAAGCAGTATTAGAAAACTTAGTGACCTATAATTACCTTCTTTGTTTCATTACTCTATAAAAATATTACTCATGGTATCAATAAATGGATTGCATTGATAACTCTCACCTGGCCCATGATTATTTTCTATACTTCCATGGTCCAGTGTGTTATTTTAGAGTTGGCACCACTTAGAGTTGACCCTACAGAAAACTTACTAGGAAGCAAAAAAAAAGATGGACAGCTCTCAACACAATGTGTTGTTTTTATTATACAAGCTTTCTTGAGATTGAAATTTATCGCTGTATATTTTTAATCCTCTCTCACATTCTACTGTTCACATGGCAAAGCTTTTTTTTTCTTATCCTGTATTGTTTAAGCAATATAAGATTGCTTCTTTTTTCTTATTTTGTATTTAAGTTTAAAATTTAAAAATTGGCTGAAAAAAATCACGTATCCATTTTGACCTTATGGTGTTTCTAGTTTCGGCCAAACTTCTTTCCACTTTTCTAATCAATTTGTGTCACATAGTGAATTCTTTCCCCAGAAGTATAGATCTTTTGCATTTATTAAAAACTAGATTATTACAACCATATATTGTGTACCTATTCTATTCCACTGACCCACCACTATTTCTTAGCCAGGACCAGATTGCTTTGATCATTGCTGCTTTGTAATACAGTCTGAGATCTGGTACTATTAGTTTACCTTCCTTCACACTTTTTCCCTCATTGATTCTCTTGTTAATCTTGCCCTTTTATTCTTCCACATGTCTTTTGTTATTATTTTTTCTTGCTCTACTAAATAATTTTTGGTAGTTTGATTGGTATGGCATTGAATAAATAAGTTAATTTAGGTAGAATTGTAATTTTTATTATATTGGTTACTCATGAGCAATTAATATTTATCTAGTTCCTTAGATGTGACTTTATTCATACAGTTCCTGGGTTCGTTTTAGCAGGTAAACGCTCATGTATTTTATATTGTCTGCAGTTATTTTAAATGAATTTCTCACTTACCTTTTCCTGTTGGACTTTGTTGGTAATATATAGAAATGTTGATGATTTATGTGGGTTTATTTTTATAACCTGAAACCTTTGCTGAAGTTGTTAATTACTTCAACTAGTTTTTTTAGTTAATTCTCTAAATATACCATCATATTATCTTCAAAGAGTGATAGTTTTGTTTCCTCATTGCCTATTCTAATACCTTCAATTTCTTTTTTCTTCTTGTATTACTATAGCTAGCATTTCTAGTATAGTATTGAATAATAGTGGTGATAATGGTCATACTTGAAGGGAGGTAGAGTGGGCCCACCTCAGTGATAGTCATGGATGAAGGACCCTCAAAAAGAAACCTGGCTATAGCTCTTCAAGATTATTTAAAGGAAAATGCTTTGGACTTTTGCCCAAATGAAGGAGGCAAAACTCAGGAAAAGAAAATTAAAAGGTGTTTATTAAAAATGCCAAGGCAGAAAACATTGGTGGTCTGGCTGCTGGGACCAATGTAGGATTCAAACCATGCGCAGCTTTTATAGACAACTTTATGTTATAAGAAAGGCAATCCTAATAAGTACATGTTTCCAGCAGGGACAGGCCATTTTGTCTTAGTTCCTCCCCCATTGCCATATCATAATGAAATGAGATTGGAGACAAAGGGATGGAATGAATACATGGGACAATGTACAAATTGGCAGGTAGGGCAAGGGGACCAAAAGTACATGTCTTGGACTAGCTGATGCCTCCTCCAACAGACTAATTAAAGCTATGCGCTGACTCAAAGGTACTTACTGTAAGATAGGTAAGACTAAAACAATGGGGTCACCTAAACTGGCTCAGAACAAATTTCAGTAAACCTTTGGCACATGCTGACTGTGTGACCCTGGGCAAATCATTTCTCAATGTCTCTGTTAATTTTCTAAAATGTGAAAATTTGTAAAATTTTTGATCCACAATTGTAGAGAAATTTATAACAATATAAACTCCTTGAAGAAAGAGACCATGGTTTCTTTTTCTTTATATCCCCAAGTGAAAACTGTGTTTATCTGGGCATGCCCAGTTTGCTTAACATAGAGGACACCTGAGGGACCTTTGGACCATGTCCAGATTGCCCAGCATGGAGGCTTCTGTGTCCTTGAACCCATTAGTGGGTATAGCCTCTTTTGAATAGGTACCTGCGTCTTTAAAACTGGTGAGATTGAGCCTAGTTGGTCTTCCACCCTGCTCCCCACCCCCATCTTTGTTTTCCTGGCATTGACACTCCCCATTTGGCCACTCTTACCTGCTTCATCTAGAGGGTTAAGACCACAGTTCACCCACAGCATGGGTATCATGAACTTGACTAGTGAAAGGAAGAAGACTCCCTTCCTTCCTTTCCTCCTTCCCTCCTTCCTTCCCTCCTTCCCTCCTTCCTTCCTTCCCTCCTTCCTTCCTTCCTTCTTTCCCTCCTTCCTTCATTCCTTCCTTCCTTCTTTCCCTCCTTCCTTCCTTCCTTCCTTCCCTCCTTCCTTCCTTCCCTCCTTTCTTCCTTCCTTCCCTCCTTCCTTCCTTCCTTCCTTCC
>NW_027186296.1:41566995-41575941 GCF_028583685.1 Petaurus breviceps papuanus
TTCCTTCCTTCCTTCCTTCCTTCCTTCCTTCCTTCCCTCCTTCCTTCCTTTTACTCCAGCTCCCAGAAATGGGCCTGAGGTGTTTGTTTCTGTTCTGTTGTTGGTTCTCCTCCATTTCTGATGCTCCCCACTAATAAGGAATTAAGCCATACCCACCTTGGAGCCAGGATTGCAGGCAGCATGGCATGGAAGCTTTGAGAAGCCAGGGTGCCTGGGACTTGAACTCAAGTGGGGTTTGAACTTGAAACTGGGACTATGTTCTAAAGTGCCTGAGATAAACTATGAACCTAATCCCCTTCTTTCCCTAGAGACTGAGATGGTTCAAAAGGGGAGGTGGCTTATGCCTCCCACCTGTTGGGTTAGTAAGTTTGTATGATTGTAAAATTATACTTTTTAAAGTAAATATTTCTGTATAAAAGGGAATCTGATTGTTCATGGCTAAATGGAATTCAGGTGCAAGGGGACAACCTCCCTACAATTGGAGGAACACCACTGGTGAGGGCTGGAGGGCTAGAGTTTAGATACATCCCCAGATTCCCTTCAGGGCACTAGAGAACCCTGGGAATAGAGAGATATGTAATCTACCTGGCTTTCTGGCACTGGAGGCTAGAGTGGCTAGATTTACAATAGCATTTAGCACAGTCTCTAGTCCATAGAAACACTTAATAAGTGCTTTTTGATTGATTTATTTCCTCACCAGATGAGCATAGGTTCAGATGGGGAAAAAAATAGGTATAGGATACACAAAGATGTAAGTTATCAGAGGGAATTAAATTCCATTTCCCTTCCAAATACCCCAGTGTTGTTACATCCTAGAATGCAGGGTTTGGATTAGATGCTTCTGGTTCTAGAATTCCAGGATTCAATGACTTACACCAGGTCACACAGTCAGTGGACTATATTGAATCTATGTTAGAACCCAAGATTTCTGACTCCTTGTCTTTCAGTCTCACCTTGCTGCCAACTCTTATTGGATTTTTAAGGGGAGGTTTCCTCCTTTGTATAACAAATCTTTTTAAGGGTCAATAAAGTTGATGATTAATAAACCACTGTAGGGTAGTCAGTCACAGAGCTTTATTGAAGAAATATGGAGTAATGCAGAGGGTAGAATCTTGTGAGCTTCACTACAAATTACCTGGATTACCCTTTTATCATTTATGCATATATCTCCAGATGCACTAATGTCAGAGAACAAATGACAAATTGAATAAAATAAATGTCAGAGTATTGTGCACTATGTGAAAGTGATGGATATGGCATCAAAAGACTTGGGTTTGAATCTTAGCTTTACCACTTATTACTTGTATGACCTTGAGCAAATCACCTAATCTCTCTGGGTTCTCATTTTCTTCATCTATAAAATGAATGAGTTGAACTATCTACAAGTTCCCTCTCAGCTTTAAATCTATGATTCTATGATAGAAAGAGCCCCATCCTTGCTTCACCTCAGTTTCATCTTGATTTTGTGGACTCCACTTCTTTCTACTTGCTTACCACATTGCCCTTCCTCCAGTACCTGTCTGTGTCTGTCTCTCTCTTGTCTGTCTGTCTGTCTATCTATCTATCTACCTAATTATCTTTCTATCCATCATTTATCTGTCTATCATCTTATCTGTCTGTCTATATATCTCTCTATCATCTATTTCTAACCTGTTTCATCTGTCTTTCTATAATCTATTTGTCTCTCTGTCTACCTAATTATCTTTCTATCCATTTTCTATCTGCCTATCATCTTATCTGTCTGTCTAAATATCTATCATCGGTCTCTATTTCTGATCTATTTCATCTATCTGTTTCTATCTATCTGTCTTTCTGTAATTTATTTGTGTCTATCATCTCTAACCCCAAGTGTGCATAAAGATGTTTAATGTGTCTTTAAACTTGATTTTTTCAAACAGTCTCGAGTTTTAAGAAACCTTGCATGCTGAGATGTAAGTGCCCAGCATAGTGCTATTTGCTGTTCTAGATTATTGACATAAAAATCTGAGTTTTGTTTTCATGCCTCACATTTTTCTTTTTTCTTTATTCCACTGCTGGAAAAATAGTCTCAATCAACATGGAGAATACATTCAAGTCTCACTTGGCTAGGTTTGGCAAATCCAGAGCAAGAACCAAACAGGTTTCCTGGGCAATTTTCCTATTAGGTACCTATTTAGAAATAAAATTTACACAATCTTTTTTTTTTAAATCTGTGGGAGTATCTAAACTCTCTAGCCCTCCAGCCCTCACCCATGGTGTTCCTTCAATTGTAGGGAGGTGTTTGAACTAACATTAATAGTATTTTTTTCTTGTGCCTCTTCCCCCCTTCTACTAGTGTCTCTTCTGCACAATGCAAAGCTAGTTACAGTATACAATTACTTGATTACATATAATGTGCGAGGTTAGAAACTAATAATACACAGGTAGGTGAGGTACAGGTGCACAATTATATTGTATGAAATAGCCTGATAACTTCATTCTTTAATTGGTCTTCTAGTAGGCTATTACCTTGTTTGTTTCCAGGTCCTCTGGTACAGTCCTCTTGTTCCAATCTTTTGATTCCTTATCACACCTTTTACATCTTACTAGGTTGAGTTAAAGTTATTTCTCCCTTGGTTCTCCTAGTGAGATAGTAAAGATCTCCCTAGGTTCCAAGTCTAATGCCTCAGTTCCAGATCTAAATTTCCTCCTCCGCATCTAAATTTCTTCCTCCATAGTCATTTAAATTCTAACCTTCTAACACTCCCCTGGTTTTCCATACACAGAAATCACCCAGAATTGGTCTCTCCCTTTCCTGATGCACAGGTCTGAGCTACTCTTATGGCTGCTCCCTGTGCCCAGTTCTCAGTTCATCTCATGATTCTGTTTCTCTGAAATACTTCTATCTTAGTAAATCAAGTTGTCCCAAAAGCTTCTCTTGGCTGTACATCTCGGTGCTCTCATGGCCTGTACATCTAGGTCTCTGTCATAAACATTTCATTGTATAACCATTTGTGAAACAATGTGATGACTCTAATCTTGCTTTTGATGCTTACTGCCTGTGTTTCCCTGGGCAAGTCAGTTACCTCATGGACTTCAGTTCTTCATTTTCAAAATAAGGAAGGTGGACTAGATGGCCCATAAGACCCATCCCATGTCTAGATCTATGATTCTATGAATAATTATTAATAAAAATACTGATATATATTTATATAAAAATCATAGGCATGTACATTTTGTTGTTGTTCAGTCATTTTAGTTGTGGACTACTCTTTGTGATCCCACTTGGGATCTTCTTGGCAAAGATAGCAAAATGGTTTGCCATTTCCTTCTCCAGTTCATTTTACAGATGAAGAAACTGACGCAAATAAGATAAAATGACTTGCCCAGGGTCACACAGCTAATCATTATTTGAAACTGGATTTGAAGTCAAGAAGATGAGTCTTCCTGATTCCAATCCCAGTGCTCTATCCATTGTACCACCTACCTGCCTAGCTGTACCTAGCTGCTTCATTTGCATTAGACTCTCCTCATTGGTAGAGAGAATGATTACTCTGCCTGCATCCATCAATGAGAAGACTCTCATGCAAATACTTAGATTTCAGCCTTGGCGGACATATCTAAACCTCAGCTTAATCAGACAAGGCCACTCTTACATCCACATATATTTTGTGGAGTAGGGTTGTCATAATAGATCACTTTTAGGATTGTAGAATTTTTAAGAGGCTCACTGTTTGGAAGATTACCTCTAGCAGAAGTACTTGGTATTTGAACATTATTTGTTGTGCCTTATTAATGACTGGACTGAAAACCAGGTACTATCCAAAATAGCTGTTGTTCCTGCTGCTCCCATATTTCACCAAGATGTAGATATAGCAGGGTTTTTTATTGTTGTTATTATTGGAAAATTGTAATGTTTAAAAAATTTTCAAATACCTTTTCCAATTACATCTTAAAACAATTTTAAACATTGATTTAACATTCTCTCCTTTCCTCCCTTCCCCTTCAATGAGAAGGCAAGCAATTTGATATCAATTATATACAATTTGATTAGTGTGATAGTAATGGCAATTAAAGATTCCCCTGTATTGGCTTGGTTTTCAAATTGATTGTGTTAAAACCCAGAGTTTGTTAATCCCACCTGTGGGATGGGCTTGTTGATGTGAAAAGAAAGTCCTGAACTGGGAGGAGCTGGTGATGTAGATTTGGAGAGACACTAGAGAGAGGCGGAAGATCTTTTTGGAAGCAGCACCTCGTGGAGAGAGAGAGACTAAGAGAATTGCTGGTGGCCGCTTTGAATTGCCCTGGACTTTTGAGACCTGCCCCCTGAGCTGCCAAGGACTGAGGAGACATGGCTGTTTTGCTGGTACTTTGTCTGTCTGTTTTGATGTTGTTTTGCCAGATTTGTCCACTGGTGAAAGACAGTCCTTTTGTTGAAGAAGTCCTGGAACCTGGCTGTTCGCTAAGAAGCTCTGAGACTGTCCTGCAGACAGAGAGTGAATACTGTCCACTGGTGAGGGACAGTGCTGTTGTTGCAGGGGTCTGGAGACTGTCCTGCAGACAGAGTGAATACTGTCCACTGGTGAAGGACAGTGCTGTTGTTGCAGGGGTCTGGGAGCCTTTCTGTTGGTTCAGAAGCCCTGAAGAAGGATTTTCTTGTTGTATGTTTACAGAAATCCTGGGAGAGGGCTTTGCTAATGTGTTCAGGGGTTCTAGGACTGTTCTACAGACAGAGGATAAATTCATGAAGGGACTGGCAATGTATCTTGTGGCTTTGCTAAGCCTTGTCTCCCCAGGAACTAAGATTGCTGAGAACTTGCCTCCTGTCAAGATGAAGAAAAGACCTCCATTTGGGTATTAAGTGCTGTGCTTAAACTTGATGTAACTCTGGGGTAGATTCAATTGTGATCCAGGGGTGGGGAACTTTTGACCTTATGTTTGGAAACTAATCTCCATTTGAGAAGAGGGGCTTTGTGGTGGACTTAATTAAGGTATAGCCTAGGGGTGGAGAAGTATTTAGAACAGAGACTTTGTGATTGATTGAATGATTGGAAGGTCCTGGGGTGGGGTAGTACTTGGAGATGATTTAATCACGCTTAGTAAATGCTGTATTTTGAATGATGTCATGTTTTGATCTTCTCTGTTCTTGGTTTGTCACTGAATAAAATAGAGAGCACCTATGCTGGTATTTTGAACCTGGGAAGTTGCCTTCTTTTGGCATTACATTACAGTTAGTCATGTAAAACATATTTCCATATTAGTCATGTTGTGAAAGAAAACATAGACCAAAAAAAAAAATGAAAATAAAGAAAGTAATAAAGTATACTTCAATCTGCATCAGTTCTTTTTCTGGAGGTGAATGGCATTTTTCATCATAAGTCCTTCAGAAATGTCTTGGATCATTGTATATGAGAATAGCTGTCATTAACAGCTGATCATCATGCAATACTGCTATTACTGTATACAATGATGTCTTTGTTCTGTTTATTTCACATTGCATTAGTTCATGCGAGTCTTTCCAGGTTTTTCTGGAAGAATCTTGATTGTTCTTTCTTTCTTTTGTATTTTTGAATATTTTTAATAGCAGTTTTACATTATTGACAGGGGTAAAATTTTAGGAGAATAAATAAAACTCCATCTCCTCACCTATGAAAATTATTTTTTGTCCTGTACAATGGCTATTTTCAAGACAGGACTCGTCACTGTTCAGCTTTTTTTTGGCCTTGTTAACTTTATTAAGTAGTAAAAATATAGTTATTTTTTTAGGACAGTGCTTAAAATTATCTCAATACATAATCGGTATCCTTTCCCCCATTTTCCCCATATTTTTACTTAAAGTTTTGAGTTCTAAAACTCTTGTCCTTTCCTTTTCCTCCACCTTCCCTGAGACAATATGCAACTAGATATAGGTTATACATGTACAATTACGTAAAACATTTCCGTATCAGTCATTTTGTACAAGACTCAAACAAAAGAAAAAATGAAAGTGAAAAAGTTAGAAAACGTAATTAGAAAACGTAGATTTAGGGGCCAGCTAGGTGGCGCTGTGAGTAAAGCACTGGCCTTGGAGTCAGGAGGACCTGAGTTCAAATCCAGCTCAGACACTTGACACTTACAAGCTGTGTGACCTTGGGCAAGTCACTTAACCTCAACTGCCTTACCTTCCCCCTCAAAAAAAAAAAAAGAGACCAACAAAAAAAACCATAGATTTGAATCCTGGCCCAGGCACTTGATTGCATGCTTACTGCTAATGGCTTAACCACTCTCTAAGCCTCAATTTCTTCCCTTGTAAAGTGAAAAGGTTCGATTAAAAATCCCTTCTAGTTCAAAATCTACGATCCTGGGAACTTTATTTTTGAACCATTGAAAAGTAGGAAGATATTAAACAGCATTTTATTTGTAGTTCTGAGATACCTAACCAGCTAATACCTCCACAGATGACGCTAATTACTTTGGCATGGCTAATGGTAGTCATAACATTATACAGTCTGGTTTCTACTTCAAGCAAATAATATTTTTGGTGGGACGATAAAATATATAGATGGGAATTTCTGACAAGATGAAACCCTTTAGCAAATTTTTCCTGCAGCTAAAATTTCAGAGAAGGCTTTGTGGCTAAAAGCTAATTTACAGCTTGGCCCATAAATCTAATCTTAGAAAAGAAAGGAAAAGATAATAAAAGAAAAGGAAGGAGGGACCAAAGAAATGGTGAGGGAGCCTTTGAGCTGGGAATGTTTGTTTATACAGTAGGTGGCAGCAATAACCAAAGTGTTTGCAGGAAAGACTCTTTTTCATGGTTTACCACAAGCAGTTGACTTTTGAGGAAAACGATAGGATACAGCCATAGATCACTAGGACCCCTTTTTCTGCTGAGCTGGCCAGGTAGCTTTCTATCAAACAGTGCTCCCCTTCCATTGTATAAATTTCCTAATGTCTTTTTTGGGAAGTTGGAAAGGGAGAAAAGAATTTTTAGCATTGGGGATTTAGAGCTGGAGTGTAGCTTAGTGATCATTTCCTATAATCCCATCATTCTATAGATTGGAAAGTAGATATAGAAAATTAAGGACTATCCAGATAAATTGGCTTATCCAAGATCACAAATGTGGGGTAAATGGAAAAATCTGTATTTGAATTTTGGTTCTCTAATACCAAATCCTGTGTACTTTTCATTAATCCCTTCATCCTCCCCAGAGCTCAACATCATCAATTACCAACAAACCCTAATAGTCATGTAAATGGAAAGGGAGGCACTAATGCATGTAAAGGCTTTCTGTTGTATGGGGCATACAGTTAAGGGCCCAGGGACCTGGCTAGCCACAGAATCATACATATATAACTGCTTAGCTTAATTCAGAATCTCTGTTCTTCCTGAATTAAAAAAAAACAAAAACCCCAAACATTTCTCCTATTTGTGGTTGATGTCAGAAGAAAACTATGGTAGACAGAACTGCCTTGGATCCTTATCACATAGATGTATATTTCCTCTCCTAGGGTGGACTTTTAGCCATATGCTGTTGTAATTAGATATGCCATGTACAGCTTTCAGGATATTACTTAATTGACCTCCAGACCCTGAGAGAAAGCTATTAGTCACCTCTGTCTGTATGACCTTTTGAAGGGGTAGGTGCATGCTTATGAAATCTTGGTTTTCTTTGACTTGCGCATGCTACAGAAACTTCCACATGTTAAAAACTGCAAGTTTAGAAAGTCCTTAATTACTTTTTTGCATGTGTACTAGGGGCTGATTGGTTGAGAGGATATGAACAATGGGAAAAAGGAAACCAATAATATAAGTAATTCTACAGCTAGTGGAAAGCCCAGAAGGATTTGCTTAGTGGCAATGGAGAAATGTAAATGACACTGGGTACTTGTAACAAGATCATTTTAATCAATCAATCAGCAAGTAATAAAGGACCAGACCTGATCTAGGCTCCATAGTGATATAAGAAAATTATGGTCAATAAAATTTTATATTTAGAACTACACTATGCTGGGAGAGGTACAAAGTTTAGATGAATTTTTGTTTGTTTAATATATACACTTTGGTAGAAAGATAAAACTTGATCACAGATAATTATAATGCACATTTCTCTTCCTCAATTTCATTTTTCCAAGAACTCCTGCTTTAGTTTAAGTGAAGAAGTTGCCTTTGTAGTTGCTTTTATTTTCTAATGCCAGAAAATGAAAACCATGTAGCCTAACATTTCTTCCTTTTTAAAGAAACAAAAAAATTTAGTTACAATAAAATGAAGACCCAAATTTAATGTCCTATTCTGTCCAGTTTGAGTGTCAGAAGATATCTATTACTCTTGCTGCCGTCAGACAGTCTCTGTTCCATTTTAATCTAAAATTTACTGTGTTTTAATAGGTAAGCTACCTCAAATCCTTTTGAAAGTAGGTGGTGGTATGAACTATTTATTTAAAATGTGCATTTAATATTATCACCTGGACCCATTTTTTTCATATTCATATTCTCACTTCAGTTGCCAATGCCTGCTTTTTTTTTTTTACAAGTACAGGATGAGGGAGAAAGTGTGGCTTGACAACCATTCGTAGAAAAAAGATCCAGGGGATCTTTGGGGACTGAGAATTCGATAAGATCGAATAGTGTGACATAGCCAAAAAGGTTAATTGATCTTATCCTGCTTATTGTCCAGAATGAGGCAAATGAGACAAACTATTTTCTGCCATCATTAGTGGCAATTTTGGGACTTGGAGAGAATTGCATAAAAGTATCAGATAGTCTAGTAATGCATGAAGCAATAGGCCTTGAAAACAGCATGTGGTAACTCCTGCAAGGTTGGGTTCAAGTCCTAAAATGAAACACCTAGAGAAAAGAACACAGAGGATAGGAGTGGGGAATAAGGGAGAAATTCTAATAGGGAAGTACCTTGAAGGGGCTGGCCTTTAGGTCACAGAAGGTAGAAGGGGTGGGGTAGGATTATCAATGGCCCCTTGTAAAAAACCACTTTCTCTCTGTCTCTCTCT
>NW_027186296.1:41576041-41592714 GCF_028583685.1 Petaurus breviceps papuanus
TCTCTCTGTCTCTCTCTCTGTCTCTCTCTCTCTCTGTCTCTCTCTCTGTCTCTCTCTCTCTCTCTCTCTCTCTCTCTCTCTCTCTCTCTCTCTCTCTCTCTCTCTGCACCTGCCTCAGGTCTCCTCAGGGACTTCTATGCAAAGAGAGTTTTAATTTCCAACTGTTGGCACCCTTAGGCAGCTATTGGACTGGTGATCCTGATTTCAAAAATACAAGACCATCATAAATGGTATTAATTAGGCATGGGAATAAGCTAGGTGCTTTGGAGAACACATTGACTACTTTTTTTTTTAAGCAATTGGGGTTAAGTAACTTGCTCAAGGTTACATGGCCAGGTGTTTCTGGGTGGGTGCTAAGTATCCAAGCACTGACTCAATCCCAGCTCTCCCTACTCTGGGGCCATTGCTCTTACTCACTTCGCCACCTGGCCACCCCAAAATGTATTTCTTTTTTTTTTTTTTGCCTTTTGGAGGGCAGCTGGGGTTAAGTAACTTGCCCAAGGTTACACGGCTAGTTTTTGTGTGTGGGTGTTAAGTATCTGAGGCCCGAACGGAACTCGGGTCCTCCTGACTCAGGGGTTGGCACTTTACTCACTGTACCACCTAGTCGCCCCCACATTGGCTATTTTAATGCCAGGTAGGGTGGGACTGTCTCAGGCTCTAAGACTTAGAGGATGATTGAGTATTTGCTTACCTGTGAGGGAAACTCTATGTAAACCTTGGGTTAGATGTGTTCATAATCAAAAGGGCTCAGGTGAATGGTGTGTGTGTGTGTGCATATTTTCTTATTCTCTTGGTTTCTAGCACCAGCTCTGGAAACCTGGACAAATGTATGCTTAATACCTCCCAGGATACTGAGTTTGACTTTCTGATTGCAAGCTCCTACAAACATGCAGTTCATAATATCAATCTAACATCAAGCATTTATCAAGCACCTACTATGTGCCAAACACTCTATTAAGTACTGAGGACACAAATACAATGAAATAATCCCTGCTCTCAAGGACAAAACTATTAATAAGAGTAAAAGAAAACAGAGACCTTTAAGTACACACACACACATACACATACATACACAAATAGGTGTGTGTGCATGTGAGATATGAATGTTCACATGTGAAGACTAAAGGTTTCTTGAGGGAGGCATGGATAGATATCTGGTATCTGGCTCACTCTTTTCCAGGCAAGACTGTAGTTTCTGCTTCAAAAGAAGCTGGAGAGAAGGGATGTAGCTGGGAGCTGGGTCCTTCCCTCCCCTATCTCTAATAGAAGAATTGAATAACAGTACTAAGAACAATAACGGTAATAGCATTTATGTAGCACTTTAAGGTTTGCAAATAGCTTTGCATGCATTATCTCGTTTGATCTAGAATCTCGTCTGACTAGAATTATACCTATTTACTTCCCTCAAATATTGCTGGTCTAAGGGTGCAATAGGTTCAGAACAAAAGTCACTTCCTTGGTTGCTCTCAAGCAGGGAAGGGAGCCCAAACTTATACCCACTGGCTTAGCCCTTTCCCACCAAAGGCTAGTTATGCAAATACCACCCCAAATAATGAATAGCAAGTAAACTTTTCATTTACTCAAGCAAACAGCAAATAGAAATCAGAAAAGCTATATAGATTAGAATAGAGCAGAAAATACAGGAGTTAATTGAGGAACTTTTTATATGGAGCAAGATGAGATTTCAACCTAGCCAAAAGAGAGGCTGTCATCTCACCCAAGGAGAAAAGCTCTGATTCCAAGAGGCAAATTGGAAATTAAGGGCATGGGAGACTTCCAGAGTCTCTCTCCCTTCACATCTCTCCCAAAGAGTATGAGGAATCTTAACCTCTCTCTCCCTAGAACTCTGGACACCTGATGATGCATCCACTGATGCATCAGCATTCTCTCCACCAAAGAGGAGTTAGGTCTCCCTATATATGCAGCACACAGCACAGGGCTTCCCTTTCTCCACCCAGTTTGTCTAGGAGCTGTATACATGCATGTATACATACATAACAGTATATATTTATAACTAAATATGTTATTAAAAATTTTTTTGCTTTTTTCGAAGGGGGAAGGCTGGGTATTTGGGGTTAAGTGACTTGCCCAAGGTCACATGGCTAGTAAGTGTTAAATGTCTGAAGCCGGATTTGAACTCAGGTCCTCTTGACTCCAGGGCTGGTGTTCTATTCATTGTGCCACTAACTGCCCCTGTTATTAAATATTAATAATAAATATTATGTATATAAAACACAGCTCCCAGACAAGTTAGGTGGGAAAAGGGAATATATGTGAATATGTATACATACCCATGTATACATGGATATATAACCCTAGTGCATATATGTATAGCCCTATGCATATACGTATATGTGTGTATATATTCTATGATTTTCTATATAATTATGCACATTTATTTATTTATTTGTTTGTTTGTTTATTTATATTTATCCCTAAAATCACTTACTATTCTGAATGGAAGGGCTTCACCAGTGGAGGTTCTTCCTGCCTCCCACATCCAATCAATCCTGTCTCAGCTTTAGCAAAGGAAAAAAAAGGAGAAGGCAGTTCTCTAGAGTTCCCTAGTCTTTTGATGCCATCTCCCAAGGACAGAGCTTTTAGAGTATTGTTTTTGTTGGATCCTACCATTTTCCTCTACTTCTTCTCAAATCTCCATCAGCTACCATTTACCAACTGCCCACCATTACCTTGCATACCTTCAGATGAGAACTTTTTTTATTCTCTTGTAGTCACTCAAATGGAAAAGGTGGGGCATAAAAGGTCTAAGGATGAACTACATGTGTTTTGGGTACACTTTCAGAAGGGGGAGGGAACATTAGTCAACCCTGCCATCCCCTGGAAACTCTGCCTAGCAATGTAAAATCATGTGACTTTGTCTAGCTTGCTTTGTGGAGATTGTCTGACCCTAGTGTAAACTAGTAAATTATATTTATAGTGTATTAAATCAGGTCAAAGGCTCCAATTAGGATGGGGGAAAGAGCATTTGGCTGATAAAGATGGATCCTACTAGAAGAAAATTCAATGTAAATATGAAAATCTCAACTTAAAAATAATCATCTTTATTACAAAAGAGGATTCTCTTTTTTTTTTCCTTAATCACTAGCTCTCTCAAGATTCAGCTTCTGAATTCTGATTACACATGGATTTGGAATATATTACACAGTTATCCCTTCCACATCACAACTTTCCCCATCGTGGTTTTTATATATCTTGGGTCAGCAGCATAAGAAATTAAACAGAAGCCACATATGACACATAAAAACTTTAGAAACTCAGAAATGCATAAAATATATGTATAGTATTGTATAATATAAGTATATTTTGTCTTTTTGCCATAATAATTCAGACTTCTTCTCCAGTATGAAGGGAGGGCCCAAAAATTTTATGTAGATTTTCCAAATTACAGGGGCACAGCACATCTAACCCCTGTGATACAGATGGGATACCCGTATAAAGTGAGTATACATATTCTTCCTTGGTGTCTTTCTCAGGGACTGGCCTATCCTCTAATTCTTGTATCATATCTGGTATGTAGAAATGAAATAGTATAGGACAGTGGCTAAGAGCCCTGGACTTGGAGTCAGGAAGAACAGGATTGAAATTCTGCCCTGATCACCTAATAGCCATAGGATCATGGGCAAGTCACAACCTTTGTGAGTCTGAATTTCCTCACCTATAAAGCAGGGACAATAATACCCATGGTCACACCTCACAAGATGGTTATCAGGTTGAAGTGAAATAATTTTCAAAAAGTGCTTTGCAAACCCTAAAGAAGGTGTTTGCCACTGTCATGTCCAGTGTAGAGTCCAAGCCAAAGAGGGATTGCTTGCAGATGTTGAGGTTCTCCAGATGTTCCCATTTGCAGATGACATTGTTCTGATTCTGTCAAGTGTTAGAATGCTGCAGATATTCCCAGATGAAATCCATAACTACTCAAAAGATTTTGACCATTCATATAGGAAAAACTAAATGGATAAAGAATGTATATTGTTTAGATGATGATACCTATCAGTTTGTACATTTCAAATGGACAGTGGGTTGGCCCCAGAACTGAACAGGAGTTTGAGAGTAGGTTGGATTACCTTTAAGAAATTACAAAGTGGGGGCGGAGTCAAGATGTTGGAGTAGAAACAGGACTTTTTCGGGGCTCCCACTTCCACCTCCTCCAATTCATGTAAAAGGTGACTCTGAACAAACTTTGGAGCAACAAAATCCACAAAATGACACAGAGAAGCTAACCTTCTGCTGAGGACAGCCTGCCAGGCTGGCAGGAAGCGGCCAGCACAGTGTATTGGGAGCCCAGCCCAGCCCCGCCCAAGCCAGAGGTTTTAGCCTCACAGTAGCCACAACCAACTGCTGGCTGGAGGGACTTCGGATCACCAGCAGCTATGGCGGTTTCCAGAATTATCAACCCATAGATGCTAAGGACAACGTGAGAGGTCAGTGCAATGTGGATCTGGGAGTTCCAGAGGGCAGTGCAGCCTTTGCCCCCAGGGTGAGGAACAGCTGAGGTGCGCAGCCACTGCCACATGGATGCTTCAGAGCTCCTGGCCTGAAGATTGTAGGGGGACCAGTCTGAGGGGTAATCACTCTTGCTTTAACCTGCTTGGATATGGATTGCTGTCTAGAGTGGAGGTCCTAGGGTGTGTGACCAGTTTGCCAGAACATGGGTAGGCTTCAGAGAAGGAACCCAACTAATAGCTCCAGCAGCTGAAAAAACCCCAGTGATATGGGACAAAGCTCCCCCCTCTGGTAGTAGAGTTTTACTGTGGCAAAAAACTCAAAAGTTAAGTAATTGAGTGGCAACATGAGCAAACGAGGGAAGCAAGGCAAGCACAGTAATCTGACTTTGGATTCCTTTTTTGGGGACAAAAAGGATCAGGGCATGGAGCAGGAAGAAGACAGTGAAGTCAGAACTCCTGATCCAGAAGCTTCCAAGAAAAGAATAAGCTACTTACAGGCCATAGAGGACCTTAAGAAGGATTTTGAAAACCAAATAAGAGAAGTGGAGGAAAAATTGGGAAGAGAAATGAGAATGATGCAAGAAAATTACAAAATTAAAGTCAACAACCTGACTGAAGAAAATAACACCTTAAAAAATAGATTAACTCAAATGGCAAAAGAGGCTCAAAAAGCCAGTGAGGAGAAGAATGCCTTAAAAAGTCAAATTTGCCAGATGGAAAAAGAATCTCAAAAACTCACTGAAGAGAATCATTCCTTCAGAATTAGGTTGAAACAAATGAAAGCTAGTGACTTTATGAGAAATCAAGATACTATTAAACAGATCCAAAGAAAGGAAAAAATAGAAGGCAATGTGAAATATCTCATGGGAAAAACTACTGACCTGGAAAATAGATCCAGGAGAGATAATTTTAAAATTATTGGACTACCTGAAATCCATGATCAAAGAAAGAACCTAGAAATCATCCTCCAAGAAATTCTCAAGGAAAATTTCCCTGATATTTTAGAACCAGAGGGCAAAATAGAGGTTGGAAGAATCTACCCATCACCTCCTGAAAAAGATCCCCAAAAGAAAACTCCTAGGGATATTATAGCCAGGTTCCAGAGTTCCCAAATTGAGGAGAAAATATTACAAGCAGCCAGGAAGAAACAATTTGAATACTGTGGAAACACAATCAGGATAACCCAGGATCTTGCAGCTTCTACACTGAGGCATAGAAGGGCTTGGAATATGATATTCTGGAGGTCAAAGGAGCTGGGATTAAAACCAAGAGTCACCTACCCAGCAAAACTGAGTATCATGTTTCAGGGGAAAATATGGTCATTCAATGGAATAGAGGACTTTCAAGCATTCTTGATGAAAAAACCAGAGTTGAATAGAAAATTTGACATTCAAATACCAGAAGCAAGACAAGCATGAGAAGGTAAATAGGGAAAAGAAATCATAAGGAACTTATCAAAGTTGAACTACTTATATTCATACATGGAAAAACGATGATTGTAACTTATGACACTTTTCTCAGTATGAGACTAGTTGAAGGGAATAGAAATGTATATGTACATATATATGTCTATATAGGAGGATATATGGGTATGTGAATACATATGTGAGTGTGTGTATATATGTGTACAAGTATACATAGACAGAGGGTACAGGACCAGTTGAATAGGAAGGGATGATACTTAAAAAGTGAAATTAAGAGGTGAGAGAGGAATATAAGGAGAGGAGATGGGGAGAGACAGAATGGGGTAAATTATCTCATATAAAAGAGGCAAGGGAAAACTGTTACAATGGAGGGGAAGAACTGCAAGGCAAAAGGGAATGAGTTAACCTTATTCTCAATGAATTTGGCTTAGGGAGGGAATGACATACACACTAAATAGGGTATCTCATCCTATAGAAGAGTAGGGGGAAGAGGATGAGAGGGGAGATGATGGAAGGGAGGGCAGGCTGGGTGGGAGGAAAGTTGGAAGCACCCACTGTTGAAAAGGGGAAGGATCAAAGTAGAGAATTGAAAAAGTGGGGGGTGGGATGGGATGGAGGGAAATATAGTCAGTCTTTCATAATATATCCACTATGGAAATGTTTTGCATAGCTACACATGTACAACCTATATTGAATTGCTTATCTTTCCAGTATGGGTAGGTAATGAGAGAAATAGGGAAAGAATCTGGAATTCAAAGGTTTAAAATCAAATGTTTAAAAAATATTTATTATTATTATTATTATTGTTTTACATGTGACTGGGAAATAAGATATACAGGCACTGGGGCATAGAGATCCACCATGCCCTAATGGAAAGTCGGAGAGGGTATGGGGGAGGATATAGGAGAGAGCAGATTGGGGGAGGGGATATTCAGTGGGATCACTATTTTGGGGTGGTGGGTAGGGGAAAAATGGGGAGAAAATTTGTAATTCAAAATCTGATGGAAATGAATGATGTAAACTAAAAAATAAAATAAAAAGAAACTTTAAAAAGAAATTACAAAGTTCCTTGGGCAACTAAGTGGTGCATTGAATAGAGCACCAACCCTGGAATCAGGAGGTCCTGAGTTCAAATATGACCTCAGACACTCAACACTTACTAGCCGTGTGACCGTGGGCAAGTCACTAAACCCCAATTGCCCTGCCTTCCCCCTCCAAAAACAAAAAAGAAGGAAGGAAGGAAGGAAGGAAGGAAGGAAGGAAGGAAGGAAGGAAGGAAGGAAGGAAGGAAGGAAGGAAGGAAGGAAGGAAGGAAGGAAAGGAAGAAAGGAAGAAAGAAGTTACAAAGTTCCTTCATTAACTTTCCCCCTCCCCTCCCAATTTCCTACAAAAACAAAGGTCTTTTTAAGCATTGTAGGATATCTAGAGTCCTGAAATGCTATAGTCTCTGAAGGACTGAAATCAAGAATTCTCCAAAGGGCAGTAGAGAAGTATATAGCTGGCTTAAATTATCTGGAAAACATGATTACCAAGAATTCAAGAATTCAGAAGAAGAGCAGAAAAGGATAACAAAGAACTGTATATGTAGATTGAAAGAAAAAAAAAGATGGGCTGATCTAGGCTGGAGGGTGGACCCTCGCAGCAAACTTATGGGAAAACCAACAAGAGTCAAGCATAGGCAGGTTATCATGTACAACATTAGAGGGAGTACCCACAAAACCAGGGGTTCTTGGCCTGGGGGTCATAGGATCTCCGGGGAGGCCCATGCATAGATTTCAGTTTGTGTGTGGAGGGGTATAGTGATTTTGTTTTATAAAATATTTTGCTAATTTTATTTAAATAATAATAGTTAACATTCATATAATACTTACTATGTGCGAGGCACTGTGCTGAGCCCTTTACAATTAATA
Organism: Petaurus breviceps papuanus; assembly: GCF_028583685.1. NCBI lineage: Eukaryota > Metazoa > Chordata > Mammalia > Diprotodontia > Petauridae > Petaurus > Petaurus breviceps. Next base: position 41,583,845 of record NW_027186296.1, read on the forward strand.
TCTCAAAACTGAGCCAAAAGATTCCTGGTGAAAAATGCTATCCACATTCAGAGAAAGAACTGATGGAATCTGAATGTAGATAAAAATATATTATTTTTACTTTTTTTGGTGTTTTTCCCCTTTTGTTCTGTTTCTTCTTTCACATGAATAAGATGCAAATGTTTTTCATTATTGTACATACATAACCTATATCAAATTTCTTGCTGTCTTAGGGAGGGCAAAATTGGGAACTCAAAATTTTATAAAAACTAATGTTTAAAAATTGTCTTTACATGTAATTGGAAAAAATTAAATTAAATTACAAAATAACAATGCAAAAACAAAAAACAGATGTTAAGTGGCTTACCCAGGGTCAAACAACTAGTAAGTATCTGGAGCTGGATTTGAGCTCAGGTCTTCCTGATTTAGAATGTACACAGGTATCTTGTCACTTGTTCCTGTCCACTTACTGTGTGTAATGAAGAGAAGCCTTTTACCTGGTTGGTGAGTGAGACCTGAATGAATATACAGAAGGCATTAACCAACCAACTCTATGATTTCTATCCCTGGCTACATCCCAGGTATGTGTAGGGGCAACCACATCCAGGATGACTGCTAGCACAAGTTCTTAGATCTGCTTTACTAGGAAAGATTAAATGTTCAAGGGATCAACAATCTTTTTAAATTACATTCACTAGTTTGGGAGAAAAGTCAGCACCCTGAACATCAAAGAAAATACAAGAAGAGAAATAAAGACCAACAGAAAGGGCTCTGACTGCCTGAATCAACTATACACTTCACACACCTCTCTGGATCGAGAAAGCCTTTATATCTGAGCAGTTGGGAGAACATACGGTCACTCAGACATACTACCAGGAATCCTTCTCTTAAGGGAGCCCCCAAAGGAAAATACCAACTCAGGGTGTATATATACACTTGTCAGAGCCCAGAAGGCATCACAACCTTTGTGACTCAGTGCCTAATTAGAAATTAGCAAAAGGTGTGAAAGCCTTCCTAGAGCAAGCCTCCCCTAAGTAAAGCTTCCCTTAATGGGCTCCACGTGAGGCCAATGGGATGGGAAGATCTTAAATCCCATTAACATTATACTATGTGAGCATCATCTGGCACTCTATGGAGCCTTTTAGGCAAGTCTGGAGCTTCAAGGGGGGGAAGCCTCCTTATTGTGTCATCTTTCCTTTAGTTCAGGGCCTTGTAAGATCTCAGAAAGTTCAGGAACTAGAAATTCATGTCAGAGTTTACCAACAATTGAGCCCAGAAAGGAGTGCAGCCCTGAGGAGTGATTTATAGTACTTGGCCAAGCTGTGGAGTGCTAATGTCCCATTCAGAAGTGAACTTGGAAGAGCAAATGTTTTATTGTTGTTGAGTCATTGACCCCATTTGGGGTTTTCTTGGCAAAGAGACTGGAGTAATTTGCCATTTCCTTCTCCATTTAATTTTACAGATGGGAAACTGAGGCAAACAGGGTTAAGTGATTTACCCAGGATCACACAACTAGTGTCTGAGGCTAGATTTGAACTCAGGAAGATGAGTCCTCTTTATTCCCAGCCCAGTAATCTATCCACTGTCCCACCTAGCTGCTGCTTTAAATTTTGAACCTACTTTTCCAAGAGTCTGAAATGTGAATGTGTTTATATTTCTGTTCCTGCTGTCTTCTCAGTAAATATCCCTTTGCAAAAACTAATTGGTGCTAATTGCTTAATATATATATATATACATATATATATATAAGGGATATAGAGGAGATAACTGGTTAAGTTGATAATCACTCTATTGATAGTATTAATCACTCTATCGATGATATAAGGGAGACACTAATTTAAATCGGCAATCGATATCGAGGGAGAACAATGGAATAGGGATATGGGCCAATAACATTGGAATACCACTACTTCTCCAGGGCATCCCAATAGCCCTGAGGGGGAAGATGTAGTTGTGCTCTGTGGGCTTCTTTTGCCACTGTGAGTTGGGATAAAGAGCCCCATAATTTGGGTTTCCATGGGCTACACTTGAGTGAATGATTCAGACACTACCTTGATGTATAAGATCGTTCCCTTCAGAAATCAGTGACCTTGGAGAGTGTATACAGTTTAAAGGACTTGAACATGAACATGCTGATGTGGAAATTCTGGGTCTAGGTTCAAATACACATATATACCCACAAACATACACAAGTCCCACATGACTTTCTGGGAGGTACAGTTTTTAGGTCAGGCTGCCTGTATGAAAGTCAAGCGTAGGTTTTCATGGAGGTCATTTGTCATTGCCAAACCCATTATTCTACATTTTGCCCCCCAAAAGGCAGGGCTTTCTGTTTAGTGGCACCAGGAAAAATGGAGGCACCTCAAGGAGTAGAAAGTAAAAGGTTGTTTAGTTTTGTAAATGCAGAGCCCATTTTAATCTGCTGCAGGTTTTATTTACCTTTGCTCTTTGGCCTCTATTTCAGGTACACTGAAACCAATGTCAATGTACACATGAAACAAAGGCACGTGATCACATTGAGCTCCTTGTTCACAGAACACCCTGCCTAGCCAAGGCCAAACACTCCACACCAGCCTGCTTTAAAAGGCCAACTGCCTCGAAACTTAACTTTTTCATGACGGGTTCACCCATTCCGAAACTATCCCAGAAATCACCACACAGGTGAGAAGAGAAAGCCTTATTCTTCCCACCTCTTAAACTTGGCCTCCCAAGAACTTTCCCTTTGGGAAAATTAATTTAATTATAGCATTGTCTGTTCTTCTCTCCCTCGACTCCTCAATCAGGAAAGGGGGTGTGGTTTCATGACAGATGAATCTAGCCCTGAAAGGGGTTGGCACTCTCTGCTTCCACATGGAGAGAAGTGGGGCCAGGGGGAAATCAGGAACCTCTAGTTAGAAAAATGTTATCAAGGTGGGGAGGGAGAGAACCTTGGGGGTCACAGGCAAGAGTGTGTGATAGCACTAACTTCAGAAAAGAAACACAGAATCCCAGAGTTGGAAATCATCTAGTCCAACCTGTATCTTAACAAGAATTTCCTCCCAGGGCTCTATGTTCTACTACAAGAGAGCTCTAATGGCAGCTAGCTGGTGCTGCCGATACAATGCTGGGCCAGGAGTCTGGAAGACTCCTCTTTATGAGTTAAAATCTGACTTCAGACACTTACTAGCTGTGTGACCTTGGGCAAGTCACTTCAACCTGTCTACCTCAGTTTCCTTCTCTGTAAAATGAGCAGAAGAAAGAAATGGCAAACCACTCCAGTATCTTTGCCAAGAAATTCCTAAATTGGATCATGAAGAGTGGGACATGAGTGAATAAAAGCAACAAAACTATTAAGAAAATTGTCCTTATACGAAGTCTAAATCTGCCTCTATGCACCTTCACACTGTTGGTTCCTCCTGATAGAACCAAACAGAATAAATCAAATCTACCTTCCATATGACAATCCCTCTGATACCGGAAGGTGGCTATCATATCTTCCCAAAGGCTGCTCCTTCCCAGGTTAAGCATTCTTAAATGGCATGGTTGTGATATCCCTCACCATCCTGGAAGCTTCCCAGCTTATCAATGTCCTTCTTAAAGTGTGGGGCTCAGAATTGAAAATCATATTGCAGAAGTGGACTGGGCAAGGCAAAGAAAAGCAGGATTACTACTGTTCTAGTCCTGGAAACTATGCCTCTTTTAATGCAGCCTAAGACTGTGTTAGCTTTGGGAGGTAGCTAGGTTAGTACAGTGGTTAGAGGACTGACCCTGAAGTTGGGGAATCTTTGTTCAAATGTTGCTGCAGACACTAGCTGTGTGACTCTGGGCAAGTCACTTAACCTTTGTTTGCTTCAGTTTCCTCATCAGTAAAATAGAGATGATAATAATACCTAAATCTCAGGGTTGTTATGTGGCTCAAATGAGATAATATTTATAAAGTGATTTGCAAATCTTAAAAGTGTTACATAAATGCTACTTATTATTATTCTTATTTACTGGATGCCATCTCACATTGTTGACTGCGCCATATATTTATCAGAACAATTGTTACCTAGCCATGTGGTTTCAGTGTTTGAAAAGATTATGTTTTGGACTTAGATGGAAAACTATAATGCTTTATTCCCTTTCTTGGAACTCTTTGAAATTTGTTCTCCAAAAATCTAGGATTCAGGTTAGGCTATACTCAGTTTATCTCTTCTCTTCTATCATAAAGTTTAAGATGGAAGGATCCCATCACCCTCAAGTCTTTTACCATGTCTGTTTCACCAAGTGGTTCCTCCTTGTTGGTAGGGATTTGATCCAGAACAATATTTCTCCTTATTCATCTTTTGAAGGATGAAATTAAGCTAAACTCAGAAATTATTGGCTCAGTTGCTTTTGGCAAAGAGGAAAGAATTAGATGTCTGAATGATAAAGAGGTGATAACTATATAAAGAAGAAGATAGACAGCTCTTAACTGCCTTTGATGAAATAAAGTCACCGCTTCCAGAAGAGCTGCATCCTAGGTGGTCACATAGAAAAAAAAACAAACAAACAATTGCTGAGACACCATGAATGACATTTACAAGATAATGGAAAACAGCAGTACTGGAAGAAAAATGTTCCAATGTTCAAAAAAAGAGAAAAAATTGTAGGTTATAGGTAAAAAGTGTGTGTGTGTGTGGGGGGGGGTGAGGATTGGGAGGATGGGGTCAGACTTCCTCTTACTCTCTGCTTTATTGCCTCCTCTTCCCCTGGAGAAACTCCAGAGAAATCTCTAAAACAAAGCTTAAGTATAGTTCTCTCTAGGGTGTCTCCAAAAAGTGAATTAACAAAATCCTGTCTAGAAAACATACTCTGTGTACAACATGGGTATCAGGTACAGGAGAGTTACTTATTTCCTCTACCACAAAAAGATACTTAAGCCTTAAAAGACTCTCAGGTATGCATTAATACATATATTAAAAAATAATGTATCACATTCATTATATTATCCAGGGGTACCTAGGAAGCAAGATGATAGAGTAACAGACCTGGAGTCATGAAGATCAGAGTTCAAGTCCAACCTCCGACACTTACTAGCTGTGTCATTTAATCTCCTTTTTGCCTTAGTTCCCTCATCTGTAAAATGGGGATAATAATAGCACCTACCTCCTGGGGTTGTCATGAGGATCAAATGAGATAATAATTAAAAGTACAGTGCCTGGTATGTAAAAATGTTAGCTATTAGGGGCTGCTAGGTGGTGCAGTGAATAGAGCACTGGCCCTGAAGTCAGGAGGACCTGAGTTCAAATATGACCTCAGACACTTATCACAAAAAACTAGCCATGTGACCTTGGGCAAGTCACTTAACTCCAATTACCCTACCTTCCCCCTCCAAAAAGCAAAAAAAAAAAAAAAGCTATTTTAATGTTAGCTATATAAATGTTAGCAATTGTTGTTTTTTTATCATTATTATCACAGGAAGTTATGACAACTCTGTGAAACTTTTGAAATAGCTATTATTTCACTTTGCCTTCAAACAGGAACTATGCAAACAACTTACAAGGCTCGGGTCTCCTGGCAACTCAGACATGGCTCTTTAGTTCTTCAGGTTACTGGTGGTCATCTTCTCCTCACAGTAGTGTGTGGTTATAGGGAAAAGATTAACCTCCCCGTCCTGAAGTAGGGCAATTGCAAAAAATGTTCAAATTACTGAACAATTGTTCCCATTTCACACGCCAGCAAAGTAATGCTTAAGATTCTGCAAGCTAGGCTTCAGCAGTATGTGAACTAAGAATTACCAGAAGAGGCTGGTTTTCAAAGAGGCAGAGGAAGTAGAGACCAAATTGCCAGTACTGGCTGGATTATGGAGAAATCAAGAGAGTTCCAGAAAACATCTACTTCTGCTTCATTGACTACTCTAGAAAGCCTTTGTGTGGAGGACAACAAAATGTGGCAAGTACTGGAAGAGATAAGAATACCAGATCATCTTCCTTGTCTCCTGAGAAACCTGTCAAGAAGCAACAGTTAGAATTAAACATGGAACAACTGATTGGTTTAAGAGTGGAAAAGGAGTATGACAAGGCTATATATTGTCACCTTATTTATTTAACTTATATGCAGAGTACAACATGCAAAATGTCAGGCCGAATGAATGAAAAGCCAGAATTAAGGTTGCTGGGAGAAATATCAACAAAATATGCAAATGATACCAGATGATCAGATATGGTGATACCACTCTGATAGCAGAAAGTGATGAAGGATTACAATTTCACCTTTTGATGAGAGTGAAAGAGGAGAGGATAAAAGCTGGCTTGAAGCTTAATATTAAAAAAAATTTTTAAGACCCTGGAAACTGGTCCCATCATTTCGTGGCAAATAGAGGGAGAAGTAATGGAAACAGTGTCAGATTTTGTATTTTGGGGCTCAAAGATCACTGCAGACAGCAACTGTAACCATAAAATTAAAAGATGTGTGCTCCTTGGAAGGAAAACTATGACAAATCTGCATAGCATACTAAAAAGCGTACTAAAATCAACTTAACAAAATAGGTCTGTATAGTTAAAGCTATGGTTTTTCCAGTAGTAATGTATGTTTGTGAGAGTTGGACTATAAGGAAAATGAAGCACTGCAGAAATGACCACAGAATTGACACTTTTGAATTATGGCGTTGGAGAAGACTTTTGAAACTCCCTTGGGCAACAAGGAGATCAAATCAGTTGATACTTAAACGAATTCAAACTACTGATTGGAAGGACAAATACTAAAACTGAAGCTTACAATACTTGGGTCACATATTGAGAAGACAAGACTCTTTGGAAAAGACCTTGATGTTGGGAAAGTTTGAAGGCAAAAGGAGAAGGGGATGGCAGAGGATGGCATGAACGGGTAGTGCCATGGAAGTAACAAACATGAGCTTGAACAGACTTCATGAAATAGTGGAGAATAGAAGGGCTTGTTGTGAAGCGGCTAGGTGGCACAGTGAATAGAGCACCGGCACTGGAGTCAGGAGGACCTGAGTTCAAAATCAGTCCCAGACACTTAACACTTACTAGCTGTGTGACTTTGGGCAAGTCACTTAACCCCAAGTGCCCTCCCTTCCCCCTTCAAAAAAGAAAAAGCGTTTAGTGTGCAATGTATGGTCCATGGGGTCACAAAGAGTCAGACACAACTGAACAATAGAACAACAACAAATAGGCATCATCTCCTTCAGAGTAATTGGCCCTTAACTCTGGACTGCTCAAGAGGTAAGTGCAACCCAAACTAGAAATGTATATTTCAGGGGTGAGGAAACTGCAGCCTTGAGGTCACACGTGGCTTTCTTGGTCCTTGAGAGCTACCTTTTGACTGAGTCCAAATTTTACAGAACAAACTCTTTTATTAAGGGATTTTTTTTCTGTGAAGTTTGGATTTAGTCAAAGTGCCACCCTGGAGGACCTAGAGGTTCCTCACCCTGGTCTGTTTCTTGGAGCTGCTGTTTGTTTGTCTGTGCTCAGGGAGGGAAGGAGAAAGAAGAAGGCAGAGACCAGTGACTTGGGCTCACCCAGGTAAGCCCAGGTTCTTGCTGTCATGTGATTTTAGCTGCTACTGCTGCTGGGTGTTGGGGGAAAGGGGATTTCTCTCCCCCTTGATGGAAGTCCAATGGAGAGAAACCTCCCAATGAGACTCGGAAGAGCCAGAACTGCTTCTCTTCAGCTCCTTTTGTAGACCAAAAAATGTCATCAGAAAGACCTCACTTCATATAGTCACTTCTGACAGAGACTAAGTAACTCTAGACAAGTCACTTAACCTTTCAGTGTCCCAGAAAACTCTCTAAAATTACATGTTGCAGAACAGGTGCCAATATGTATCAGTGAAGGGAGTTTCCACGCTGGTATTTCCCCGTTATGATGAAAGCACAAGTCTGAACCAAACCTCTCCCCCCCCAACGAAAAAAAGTTTTACACACACACACACATATATTCCAGACCTGTACTTTTATCATATATGTATATATTGTAGATATAGATGTCCATATATATGATATATATACACACACACAGATATACATATATGTATGATTTCTGTTATTACTCTACTGACCATCCAGCCTTACTTCAACTGTCCTAAGGCCTTTTAATCAAAATAACTTATTACCCCACTTGTTTTTACTTAAATCTTCTTTTATAAGTAACATTGGTCCAATAATATAAATATGAATTATCATAGCAAATTATATTGTACAATGCTTTGAATATTTCACAGTTATTATCCCATTTAAGTCTCACTAGATTTGACCCTTTAAATAAGACAGGAAGGCCATGACATTTCCATTTGACATATGGGGAAACTGAGGCACAAAGAAGCTAAATTGGCTTGCTGAATTCAGGTCACAGAGTAAGTTGTGAGCTATTTACTTTACAATCTAGATAGCTCATGACTTTTACTCAGGTGCTTTTTTTTTTTTTTACAGAGATGAGAGGGTGACTTGTCTTTTTTCTGACTCCAGGTTGACTTTTATCGTTTAGGCTTTTTTCTCATGGAAGAACTATACTTTATCTGTTTGTTTTTCTTAACCAAAGAAAAGCTCTGTGTGGGTTTAGTCAATCAGTGCCTTCAGGGGAGCTCCTGACTGGGTTTCTTTTGCTTTTTCTAGACAAGGGAGCTTTTCTGCCTAATGTCAGCTTGATGTGACATTTGCCCTGCTCTGGAGGTAAATGATGGAACCTCTGACCCACATCTTACAAATTCTCCAGTCAGGCTAATTAAAATGCTGAGTCTTGTCCACATGATGAATATACATTCAGTCTTATAGCCAAATCTTTTTAAGAAAAATATTTCCATTAGAGGAAACATATACAGAGAGTCTATACAATCATTTGTTTCTCTATGGAGGAGAAAATATCAACAAATTTTAAATGTCCTGATTTAAGATGGTGTTCCTTTAATAACTCAAATTAAATCAACAAATA
>NW_027186296.1:41592724-41652798 GCF_028583685.1 Petaurus breviceps papuanus
TTCTTTCTTTCTTTCTTTCTTTCTTTCTTTCTTTCTTTCTTTCTTTCCTTTCTTGTAGGACTGTTATTTTCTCTTTCACTCTTTAATGCCAATTACTATCTGACATAGGACTCCTTCAGCCAGATCACAATTTATCAATGGAGCTGATATGTTGAAACGGGAGTCAGGGGACTTGGGTTTGAATATTATCTCTGTTACTTCTAATCTTTGTGACCTTGGCTAAGTCATGTATATTCTTTGGGCCTCAGTTTCCCCATCTGTAATGTCATAGGGTTAGATTAGGCAACCTTTAGCTCTAAATTTGTGATCCTGGGATCTTTAACTTTTAATTGTCTAAGCTCCAAGCTGGTTGCTACCACCCTAGTCTGCCTTTCTCCATAGCCTAAAGAAATGAGTTGAAGGAAGAAGTGTCTGACTGATAGCTGCTCTGTGTCCTCTCAAGTTTACCTCCCTAAAATTCACCCCATCAGCAACTTTCCCCAGGATTTCATAAGACGATATGGTAGGATTGTAGATCTAGAGCCATAAAATCCCCTTCTTATATTTTTACAAATGAGGAAACTAAAGCCAAGGGTGGTTAAATGACTAGCCCAAAATGATGCACTGAGTAAATAACTGTCTCAACAACTCTGGGCAACAAGTACTATTATTATTCCCATTTTACAGATGAGGAAACTGAGGCTGAGGGAGATTAAGTGACTTGTCCAGGATCACACAATGAGTAAATGATTAGGGCAGAATTTGAACTCAGATCTTTAAGACCCCAAAGCCAGTGATCTTATACACTGTGCCAATCACTTCATCATCTAGCCCTCAGTTTTCTCATCTGTAAAATGAGAGAACTGGAGTCATAATAGCATCATAGGGTTTAGACCTGGAAGGGATTGCAAATTTCATCTAGTCTAACCCATTTAATTTCCCATTGAGGAATCCTAGACCAAGGAAGGTTAAATGTCTTGATCAAAGACATATAGGTGAATAGCAGAATTACAACTCAAACCCAAGTCCTCTGACCCCAAATTCACTACCCCATTCTTTATTTTAATCAAGGATATTGAAGGCTATGATCTTAATTCCCATGACTCTATTATTCTAGGGAGTTTCAAAGAAGCACTTCATTAGAAAAATATTGGGGGTTCCCAGTTTAACATATATTTACAACCATACCTCAACACTTTGTATTATTAAGACGTAGAGGTTGCAAATTTCAACTTGTCCTGGTCAGAGAAAGCCAACATAGAGTTTCTTTAAGTTACATTAACTTCCCCACAGTTCCCACACTACATAATAAATTATCCATTTAAATCACTCAATTAGAAATCCAGAGCATGACATTTGAGTAAAAGAAGAATGAAAAAGTGGTACTATCAGAATTTTATCTAATGAGTCTCAAGAGTGTTTACATATATAACATTGGTATGACATGAACCTCTAAGTCATGATTTGCCTAATGGAGAACAGGAAATAGGAGTTTCAAAGCACAGACCACTGAGACCCACAAAATCACTCCTGGTGATACTAGGAGAATGTGGAATTCCAGAAAGCCAGAGATAATTACACCAGTGCAGACCTCATCAATTTTTTACAGCCAAGAAGTGACATCAAGATTTTAAAACCCCCTTCTCAGTAACTAAGCTGCCTCTACTCTAGCCCTTTCTTGAAATTGACCAGCTGTAAATCTAAAAGTTGAGGCATGGGGTACGTTTTTGACTATCAGTGGCTAAAACAGACCAACCATATTAACTTACTGAGAAAGTTAGCAGAGAAATTATGTGAATTTCCTAGGCAAACTGTTATAGAGTGGGGGGTGTGGGTCAAGAGAACTAGACTAAATTATTTCCTTTTCTGCTCCCTGGGAATGAGTCTGCCCCTTCTTCTCAGTTATAATCCAAGGTAGTTTGCCTGAGCTGAGTTTGTTCTTTGAGACTAAGTATAAAAGGTAAACCCAAGGGCTTTAGCATGGAAAGTTATGAACAGTGAGAAGAAATGTGAAAGATGCAGTGACTTTCCCATATAAGTGGGCCCTGCTTTAAGTAAACACAATTCTTGAAATTCAAGCTTTACATACCCTAAGTTGAGGCATAGCTATTTACTTTATAAATAATAAAATTCATTTAAGGTGGGAAACCCTCAAGTGTGTGTAAAATACACTTCATGCATACTTTTCTAGGAAACTTTCCTATCCTCTTCCCTTCCCCATTTGAATTTTTCTCACAAAATAAAACCAGTTTTTCTTCCTAAGTGATTTGGTTAAAGATAACAGAAACAACCCCCTTGGACAAATAGGTCCATGGAGATATTCTTTCTCTTCAGGACTGGTTTCAGGCAAAACATTGAAGTGGGTGAAATTTTTTTTAAGATTTTATTTTTTTCTCCCCAATTACATGTAAAAACAATTTTAACATTCTTTTTTCCTGTATTTTGAATTCCTAATTTTCTCCCTCCCTTCTCTCTCCCCTTCTATTTAGAAGGCAAGCAATTTGACATAGGTTATACATGTGTACACATTTCCATGTTAGTCATGCTGTGAAAGAAAACACAGAAAAAAAACCCCCAAGAAAAATAAAGTGAAAAAAGTATCCTTGATCTGTGTTCAGGCTCCATCAGTTCTTTCTCTGGAGATGGACAGCACCTTTCATTATAAGTCCTTCAGAATTGTCTTGTATCACTGTATTGCTGAGAATAGCTAAGGTATTCATAGCAGATCATCATACAATATTGCTGTTACTGTGTATTATGTTTTCCTGGTTCTGCTCATTTCATTTTACATCAGTTCATGTAAGTCTTTCCAGGTTTTTCTGAGAGCACCCTGATCACCATTTCTTATAGCATAATAGTATTCCATCACAATCATGTACAACTTGTTTAGCCATTCCCCAATTAATGGACATCTACTCAATTGGTGAAGTTGGTTTATAAGACCTTGGCTTCTTCTAGTATTTCTGATATGGCTTTTGTGAACTTGGTGATGGCAGGAGGTGGGCTGAATGGGGCTTTGGATTGAATTTCTTCTTTTTTTCAAGTGTGCAACTATGGTGTTTTTGGTGAATATTTCCTCCTTCTTCCTTGGAAGAAAAAATGGTTATTCAGTATTATGTTTGGAGATGGGTAGAATGCCAGAGACCTCCAGTAAGCAGAAAGTTTCCTGAATAGTTGAATGAAGTTCAGCCCATATGATGAGGGATGGCTATTAGGTTCCGAGGGAACTCTGATCTTATCTAAGACCAGAGCCTTCAATTCAGTCTGGAAAGAATTCAAAGTCTCAGCCTTAATTGGAGTGAGAGTTGAAAAAGTTTATTTTACACTTTGCAGCAGGCAAGGGTCCTTAGAGGACCTGCAAGTGAGAGGGGTACAGGCTTTTACTTTTAAAGGGTAGGGCTGCCATTGTCAGGGCAGTACATAGATAAAAGTTAGGGCTGACTGACCTCTCAGTCACTTGTGACTTCAGTGCATAGATAGTTTAACTTGGAGATGAGATTTGGGCCAGACCTGAGGAGACATGAGGAGATTAAGCTAGGACAAAGGAGTCCCAAGTTGTTGCCTAGGCAGAGTGAGGATAGGGGGAAGGGGCAGAGTTTGAGGCTGGGAAAGGGAAACGTGATTTTACAGACTGGTTTTACAAATTGATGTTACAAAGTTTTACGGACTGATGTTACAAATATAGATCCCAAGCACCCCATCATTACTGATGTTACAAATTGGTATTACAAATTGAGTTTACAAATAGATTTTACAAACATAGATCCCAAGCACCCCATCATTCCTCCCTTAAACAGATGATACCCAATTTCATTTGGGGACAAAGGTGATGATCTCAGCTTCCTAATCTGCTTCTCGCTAGGAAGGGGCATAGAGCTGTCCCTGCCTCTCAGGGTACCATCGTTCAAGGGGTGGGGTCAGTAGCCAGTGTCTAGAGCCTGGCCGATGTCAGGTCCAGGGGGTGATGGGTCATGGTCTTAGAGAGTGGTTGGTACTCAGCCTGAGATGTCACCTGCAAGTGAAGGGTGCTGAGCCTAAAAGACACAAATCTAGCAAAAAGATTAAACAAACAAAGGGCCAAAAAGGAGTAAGAGAAAATTGACCAGAAGTGGGGTGAGTATGGGCTAGTATAACCCATTACTCAGACTATTTCACTGTCCTTTATATTTTCCCATAGACAAGATACCTCATAAGTGTTTATTCTTTTACTAACATAATTGTACTGTCTTTAACAAAAAGAGGTACCTGACTTGAACCTCATAGCCTTGTTTCACAAAGCTTGCTTATCCTCTGATTATATTCACTCTAGAAGAAAGAGATACTTCAGAAATTGAATCTTTTACATGTACTTTCAGTTACAAATGTTAACTTTTGCTTAGATAATGGAATAACTACAAATTCAGATCAAAACAGCAAGATCTCTTCTGCTTCACAACTCATTACATTAATTTAGCAATAAATTTATCTTGCAAAGGGAGGTTTTAGTAGGTCTTTTTTTTAATCACACTAGAGAAAATTTTTAAAATGATCTCAAGCAGTTTGCATAACTTTCTGCACATGTTCTAATCCTAGATTAAAATAATATTAGATTTTCCAGTAAGTTAACACGAAAGAGCTCACATCTTTTACTGACTCCTTGCTCTGATCATAGAAAACTGCTATAGAAGGAAAAAAAGGGACCTGTAACATTCCAAATATGACAGGATAAAACATCCTTGAATCTGTTTAAATTCAGGTTAGTTACAGATATCCAACCATGCAGTATCCATTCCATCTTAAAGCTAGACTCAGAAATAGGTGGGAAATATTCCTTTTCAAAGGAACCCCCAGGGTAAACTGAGCCAGGAGGGATCCCATCCCAGAAGGAGGCTGATTGTCCCTCTGGCCTTTACCAAATGCAGACTTCCACCTGTCTACAATACAGGATCACATTTCCTCTGAGTAGCTTGTGGCATTTTCTCTCAGATACTGATTTAATGCAGATAACTATATCCAAATTCAAACTCAAAATAAAATTTAGTTATGGTCCCAAATGCCTTTTACCTTAAACTACAAGCTTCACCAATCACAGCTTAGAGCCAGTTATAATTATTTCTATTATATTGTATCTGTAATAAGCAATAAAGATTTATCAGGTCCCACAACTGTAAGGAATTCCATTTACCATCTTTCCTTCTGAAATCTAAAAGCCAATTGATAAAAATCCTTTTTTGATCCTTGCAACTTTTTAGTAAGTTAGGTTCATTTAAAAAAACTACATGACTGTAAAAAGGTTCTTTTCCCAATGACCTTGCTTAACAGAGATAGTTTCCAGGGGATTTGGCAGTTTTAAAACATCGTAAATGCAGGAGTGAATGGGGGAAGGGCTAATAATGATGCCCCTGCTTAGCCAATTCTCATACATGCAGGAGGACTGTTCTGAATGGGCAGAACTAGTCAGAATAAAGTTGTCACAATTTTAGGTCTTAGCATTAAAACAGTAGCCAAATAACTTAGTTAACAGTCTTACAATTTTAAACAATCTTAACTGAAAATTCCTTTTTAAACAAAGACAGACTTGGAAGCTTATGATTTCCCAAATTACAATACTCCAAAACTTTAAGAGAAACTGCTTCTCATACAGCATAGATAGTACAAATGTTTACCAGTAACAATATCATAAACAATTATCATGTTCTTAAATTTGAACTTTGAAATAAAAACAAATGAATTACCAATCTGATGACCTTAAAACTCCACATGAAGTTACACAGAACTAAATTTTTTTTTATGCCATATAACCAGTCAACTTATCACTAGAAATCAATTACATTCTGGAATCTCACATAGATGGTGAATGTGGTGATCCATAAACCTTCAAATTAACATAATTACATTCTTAGATGAAGCAAGCTTGAAAACTACATCCCTATATTTTTCTTTCCCTTTTTTCAGGAGTTCTTATTTGCTCAATAAGAATTCTACAAAAATGCCTTTCCAATTTACTGTGCAGGGAATCATTCATTTCATCATTAGTAATGTGGAGATTATAACTTTAAATCACTGTATATTTCCAGAATAGTCAAAAAGTTAAATAGACCATCAGCTATCACAGTAAATATCAGCAGTATTATTACTACTTGTTTGTATTCCAAATATAACAGCTTTAAGCCATCAGATATTATAACATAAAAAATCCAATTCACATGAAATAAACATTATAACATAGGGTTAGCAGAACTAATATAGTAACAGCTAGTTTTACACAACTTTTTCTCCATCTTTTAGTTTCAACAAAATTCAGATTGAAAACTGCTTTTTGTCACTTTAGAGACACCACAATAACACGACATTCTGACATTAATTGCATTTCCAATTCATCACATACCAAAATTATTGATAGAAAATTAGGCTTACCAAATGCAGAGGCTTTTCTCCTCTCCCCACAGTTGCAGAGCTTGGTTGTGGACCCAGGGGTTTGAAAGGAGAGAGGGTCATCTGCATGCCTAGAGTTGTGGATCTTAGGGTACCCAGGGGCCCAGGGCTGTTGCCAGTGGGGCCCTCGATATAGCTGCTATGCCTCCCCCCCTCTTTTTCTTTTTCAAATGGGGGAGGGTAACTCAAATTCCCTACTATTCTTCAGCACTCTCTTTCCTTATCAGATCTGGTGAGAGGCTTTAACAAAATCTGCTCAAATGTTTTTAGCTGTTCTAACTTTTACTCCAATAAATTGTATGTGTCCACTCCTTAGAAACTTCTTTGAAAGTGATAGCTTTGACTTCTCTAGAAGGGGGGGGGTGCCTACTGCCTTATCCCAGTTCTAGAGAACCCAAAAACCTCACTTTTCATATCAAATCTTAGAAAATATTCCAATTTGCCTAAATGCCAAATAGTAAAATGAATTCTGACTTTTATTTAGCATCAAATTAGGAGTGACACTTTTCAAAAATGACCAGAATGCATCCAGTTGCCTTTCAGTTGCATTCTGTTACACAAAATTTTCCTCTTTTAGGTGAGGCAGGAAATAGTTAAATGTTAGTCTGCCTGCCTCTTTGTTCTGAGGGAGAAGATTCCCTCCCTTTCTCCTCACTCCACTTTGGCCAGAGTGGAATGAAGAGGAGGAGATTTTCAAACTTTTAAAGATACCAAGACAATATTTTGCTGTCTTTCTCTCCCTCTCCAGCCTGCATTCAGCAGCAGGGGAAAGGAGGAGGAGGGAAAGAGATATCAGCATTTCAAAGGAATGCCCTGCAGTCTGGCTGCATTTTAAAGCTTAGAGATGTCAGATTACTCACACACACTCATTCACACAGAGACAGAGAGAGAGAAGCTGACAGGAAGATTCAAAAGCTCACAGAGGATTTCTGAAACCCTTGGCACAAGTCACATTGGCTTGGTCCTCAGATAGATGCCGGGGGCGGGGGGGCAGGTAAAATTGCTTTGAAATAACCTAGGCACAGATCCCCAAGTGTAGGGGGAAGCTGGCCCATCCTTTCTACTTGAGGTCTTGAAGACAGAGTTTTTTTCAGTTGTACAAAAGATATTCCAGAGGTGAGTCATGGGGTATGGAGTGAGACTGACCCATTAGCTTTTTGGAGGGGGGAAGGCAGGCAATTGGGGTTAAGTGACTTGCCCAAGGTCACACAGCTAGTATCACCTAGCTGCCCCTGAACCAAAGTCACCGCAGCCGCTTTTCCATGACATCTCACGAGAAAAGCCTTGCCTAAAAAAATGTGTATATTTTTTTAGCTTTGTAGACACTTGTCCCTAGACAGGGCATCCCCCGTCCATGTGGGATGTGTCCTGGGTCTATGAAAAAATAGATCGGACTCTGGTCTGCCCAGACTGAAACCCCAATCAAGCCTTCCTAGGTGCTTGAATGGAGAACCCAATGTACAGGATGATAGGGAAGAGGTAAAGGGAGTTTACCAGAACTCAAAGAAAGCTTGAGACCACAGATTTCATCCTGGCTGGCTCGCCAAAATGATGAGGGATGGCTATTAGGTTTGGCAGGAACTCTGATCTTATCTAAGACCAGAGCCTACGATTCAGTCTGGAAAGAATTCAAAGTCTCAGCCTTAATTGGAGTGAGAGATGAAAAAGTTTATTTTACACTTTGCAGCAGGCAAGGGTCCTTAGAAGACCTGCAAGTGAGAGGGGTACAGGCTTTTACTTTTAAAGGGTAGGGCTGCCATTGTCAGGGCAGTACATAGATAAAAGTTAGGGCTGACCGACCTCTCAGTCACTTGTGACTTCAGTGCATAGATAGTTTAACTTGGAGATGAGATTTGGGCCAGACCTGAGGAGACATGAGGAGATTAAGCTAGGACAAAGGAGTCCCAAGTTGTTGCCTAGGCAGAGTGAGGATAGGGGGAAGGGACAGAGTTTGAGGCTGGGAAAGGGAAACGTGATTTTACAGACTGGTTTTACAAATTGATGTTACAAAGTTTTACAGGCTGATGTTACAAATATAGATCCCAAGCACCCCATCATTACTGATGTTACAAACTGGTATTACAAATTGAGTTTACAAATAGATTTTACAAACATAGATCCCAAGCACCCCATCACATACATACATTGTCAAATGTCAATGGTTGGTTCAGAGCAACCAGGTGGTCCAAACCCAATTTTGTGGTGGTGGTGATAGTCCCAAATTAAAGAAAATTATGATTGATGAATATTGGCTTAAAGGAAGATAGATATAATTGAAATTCCACTATGGCATTTAGTAATGAATCACAGATAGGATACACTCTTCTTAAAGGTTTCAGCCCATGGAAGCTGGCAGAGAGTGAAGAGGGGGCAGTTGCAAAAATGAAAGTTTACCCACCACCCTTTGGACCACAACATCCTCGGGCCTGTGACTGAATGTGAGTAGTGGGAAGCAATGTATATATGATTAAGATGAAAGAGAATGACTTCATCTCCACTACGACGAAGAACTATTGGAGAATGCACAAGTAGTCACTGTTGGTATCACTCACACTCAAGTGGCCCATCCCATTTACAAAACATATTAAACCTAATAATCATCATGGAAAACATATCTATTTCCCTAGTTCATGGCTTCTCCAATTTAGGATGGTTGCATACTCCCCAAAGAAGTCAGATAGTCAGTCAGTCAATAAATGTTTATTTAAAGGCCTACTAAGTGCCAGGCACTGTGCTAAGTTCTGGGGCTACAACGAGGCAAAAGACAGTTCCTGCCCTTATAAGGAGCTTACAGTCCAAAGGGGGAGATGACAAGCTAACAGCTAATTAGTTATATACAGAATACTAATTAGTTATGTATGGAATAAATAGGAAATTAGAGAAGGAAGGCACTGGAATTAAGAGGGGTTGAGGAAGGCTTCTGTGGAAGGTAGAAAGTCAGAGAGTAGTTATAAAGGGTGCTTATATTTGATGGTGCTTAACTGTGGACTTTTTGTAGCTCTAGGGTGGGATTCTTAACCTTTTGTTGTGTCATGGACCCCTCTGGCAATCTGGTAAAGCTTCTGGACTCCTCAGAATAATGCTTTTAAATAATTACAAAAATTTACAGAAGATAACAAAGAAAACCAATTATGTCGAAGGTATATTTTTTCCCATGTAAATTCATAATCTCTCAAAATCTATACATGGATCCACTAAAGCTAAGGACTGTTGCTTTAAAATATTAGCATAGAGAGGTTATGTAGTTGAACTTTCTTCTATTGTGAGTAAATGGAGGCTGATTGAGGTTAAAATGAATATTTTCATTTTTCATTTACATATCCCACAGTTAATGGCAAAATCTGGGACTAGAACCTAGGTCTGCTAGTTCCCAATCTAATGCTTTCATTCAGAAAAGGAAATGAGAGTTTCAAAGCACAGATCACTGAGACCCACAAAGTCACTCCTAGTGACACTGGGAGAGATTAGAATTCCAGAAAGCCATTTTTAAAAGGAAAGAAATAAAATAAGTCCCATTGGGTATACTCATAGGAATGATTGGCTTCTTTTCAAGCCTTTAAAATCATCTGTGATGGAAAGGAGTGTGAAACAGCTGTTTGGTGGGGTGGAACTTAGAACACCATTAAACAGCTGTGGGCTTTCTTATTTTGTGAAGGGACAATGTGTGATACAGGTGCAAGGGACATCTCTGGGATGAAAGTGTCTTAGAGCCAGCTCTTGGTATTTTTAGAGCATCTGCTATTATCATTCCTGGGCACACTTTCAAGAATGCAATTTAAGCCCTGGGACAATACAGAGTGAAAGGAAGTCTCTTCTCTTATGTCATGGACCTCAGGCCATTCTGAGCCTAAGTGACTGTTTAAAGGCAGGGCAAAACAGAAACTTGGCTTTTACTCCTAAGTGGCAGGTCCAGGCCTTGTCTGCTTCCCCATTTCCCACATATCCCTCCGTGAGAAAGATACTGAAGCTTAATTCTTAAGACTTTTGTGAATTGTGCTTCCTGCAAAGCAGGGGTCCTTAACTTATTTTGTGTCATGTACCCCTTTGGCAATCCAGTGAGGCCTATGGGCCTCTCCCAATAATAAGGATTTTAAATGCATAAAATAAGTAAAATACATAAGACCACAAAGGAAACCAATTATATTAAAATAGTTAGCAAATATTAAAAGAAATGTTCATGGACCTCAGGTTAAGTACTCCTGTTCTAACACATCCAGAACTCTGCTGGAGTTGATGACAGCATTCTCTTTTTTACCTACTTAACTTGTATGACAGCTCAAAATACAGTAACATACTGCCCATACATCAAAGAAAGTAATACATCACTGCAGGCAGAAATGCTTTCCCTGGAGAAAGATGATTGAACACAGACAACTGACATGTGCCCCACCTATCTCTTACTAGGGTATAATAACTAACATGTGCAGTAGGTAATCTCTTTATGTATTATAAGAACCAACCTTGGACTGGCCAGAACAAGACCTAGGTGAGATAATCTTCACTGTCTCTATCAAGAAATAGGGAAGCCAGGCTGTTCTGGGGGTGTATATCACCTGAATCCTGCTGATTTAGGAGTGGCAGTAGCTTGAATACACTTTTGTGCTCATCAAGGGATTAAAACAATTTTTGAATGCTGCCCATTCAGGATCTCCAGGGTTCCTTCACAACTTTTCCATCCCAGCTCCTACTAACTCTGCTACTTATTTATTATTGTCTGTATTTCCTATTATAGCCAAATTTCAGGACCAGAGAGCAGATTAAACCATTGTTTGTTTGTTGTATCAAGAGAGGACCTGAAAGGGACCTATGGTTAGTTTACCAGTGGCCCCAACGTTGTCATTTGTGAATTCATGGGGGGTGAAGAAGGGGCGGGTGGAAAGCTGGGATAATCCACATTGCATGCCTTTGCTCAAACATTTTTATTATTTATTTATTTTTTTAAAAATACTATCTAGTTATTTTATTTTTGCTTTTAGGAAGGGGGAAGGGCAAGGCAATTGGGGTTTAGTGACTTGCTCAAGGTCACACGGCTAGTAAGTATTAAGTGTTTGAGGTCAGATTTGAACTCAGGTCCCCCTGACTCCAGGGCCAGTGCTCTATTCACTGTGCCACCTAGCTGCCCCTGCTCAAACATTTTTAAAAGAAGAGAAATAAGGATAAGAGGAACATCAAGGGCAGTTATGACATCATCACCATCATCATCATCATTATCATCATCACCATCACCACAGCTATCATTTATATAGTATTTTAAGGTTTGCTAAGTGCTTTACAAATGATAACTTATTTGATCTTCAGGATGACCCTGTGAGGTAGGTGCTATTCTTATCCACATTTACAGATGAAAAAACCGAGGCACACAGAGGTTATGTGACTTGCCCAGGGTCTCACAGCTGTTCTGAGGAAGGATTTGAATTGAGGTCTTCTTGACTACAAGTACTTCACTAGATCCAGTGTAAACCTAGTTGGAAAAGAAATCACAAAAGAGCATCTGGGTGGGTCGATGTGGAGAGAAAAAGGAAAGTATACTGCCAGAGGTGTGTTGGAGTCAGTTCTGACAGGCTCTTAAGAATCAGTTGTATTGCGGTGTATGATTGTGATGGAATACTGCCATGCTATAAGAATAATGGGCTGGTTAATTTTAGAAAAACATGGAAAGATTTGCATGAAATAATGATGAGTGAAATGAGAAGAACCAAGAGAATGTTGTACAAAATAACAGCAATATTGTTTTAAAAACAACTCTGAATGACTAAATTATTTTGAGTGTTTTAACTACTGAAATTGGACGTATGAAGGAAGATGCTATTCACATCCAGAGAAAGAACTGTTGAATAGACATATGTATAATATGGTTTTACACACACACATATTATATACTACATATAATATATGATTAAAATGTTTATGTCCTAGAATTATATATTATATAATAGATACAGTATTATGTATTTGCAGATTATATATTAGTTATACAACATAATAGATTTAATATGATTATATATTACATAATTATATAAATTATGATTAATATGCTATATTATTATAATAGATCTATATATTACATGTATGCATGTGTGTGTGCGTGTGTGTGTGTGCATGAGCACACAGGTGTTTAACAGTAGCGTTCTTTAGGGTAGGGAGGGAGAAAAAAATGTGCACAGAGCAGAGAACAAAAGAAAACAGAAGCACAGAAAAGCAGGGCAGCTTTGAAAGTGATGTCATATTTATTGCATATGGTTTTGTTTTTTTTTTGCTTTTTGGAGGGCAATTGGGGTTAAGTGACTTGCCCAAGGTCACACAGCTAGTTTTTGTGTTAAGTGTCTGAGGTCAGATTTGAACTCAGGTCCTCCTTACTCCAGGGCCAGTGCTCTATTCACTGCACCACCTAGCTGCCCCAACATGTGTTGTTGTTGTTTTTTTTTAAAGTAAACTGTGAAATGGAAATTCATGGTTTTTTATTGAATCCTCTTCTTATGTTGTGCTGTATACATAGAAATGTTCTTTTTTTGTATTTAAGTCCAAAATAAATACATTTTTTAAAAAAGTCAGTTAAGTTTTTAGTGTGAGCATTTATGCCTTAGAAATCTGCAAATGCTTCAGAATCAGGACTTTGTTGTTTTACTGATTGTCTAAATGCAAGAAAATGATGGAGAAAACTTTAATAATGAAAATGAAACTGAAAAATGTTTCATGCACATATTTTTTTCTTCAGAGAGCCAGTATTAAAACTCTTACCAGGACACTATTGTATACAACTAATTTTAAATTCTGAAAATAATAATAAAAAAAACCATCAAAAGTATAACAAACCACAGCAGATTACTAACAGCTTGCTTGAGAGACGTATCATATAAGAGATTATTGAGCATATGTACAACTGGAAAAGGAAGTGAGCCCATAAAGTTAGAATGAGAGAATACAACTGGACATCCTGAGTGGTACAGCATCAGTGATAATAATAGTAGATGACATAAATACAGTGCTTGACTGTGATAGTAATGGCAATTAAAGATTCCCCTGTATTGGCTTGGTTTTCAAATTGATTGTATTAAAACCCAGAGTTTGTTAATCCCACCTGTGGGATGGGCTTGTTAATGTGAAAAGAAAGTCCTGAAGTGGGAGGAGCTGGTGACGTAGATTTGGAGAGACACTGGAGAGAGGCGGAAGATCTTTTTTTTTTGGAAGCAGCACCTCGTGGAGAGAGAGAGAGACTAAGAGGATTGCTGGTGGCCGCTTTGAATTGCCCTGGACTTTTGAGACCTGCCCCCTGAGCTGCCAAGGACTGAGGAGACATGGCTGTTTTGCTGGTACTTTGTCTGTCTGTTTTGATGTTATTTTGCCAGATTTGTCCACTGGTGAAAGACTGTCCTGTTGAAGAAGTCCTGGAACCTGGCATTTGGTTAAGAAGGCCTGAGACTGTCCTGCAGACAGAGAGTGAATACTGTCCACTGGTGAGGGACAGTACTGTTGTTGCAGGGGTCTGGAGACTGTCCTGCAGACAGAATGAATACTGTCCACTGGTGAGGGACAGTACTGTTGTTGCAGGGGTCTGGGAGCCTTTCTGTTGGTTCAGAAGCCCTGAAGAAGGATTTTCTTGTTGTATGTTTACAGAAATCCTGGGAGAGGGCTTTGCTAATGTGTTCAGGGGTTCTAGGGCTGTTCTACAGACAGAGGATAAATTCATGAAGGGACTGGCAATGTATCTTATGGCCTTGCTAAGCCTTGTCTCCCCAGGAACTAAGATTGCTGAGAACTTGCCTCCTGTCAAGATGAAGAAAAGACCTCCATCTGGGTATTAAGTGCTGTGTTTAAACTTGATGTAACTCTGGGGTAGATTCAATTGTGATCCAGGGGTGGGGAACTTTTGACCTTATGTTTGGAAACTAATCTCCATTTGAGAAGAGGGGCTTTGTGGTGGACTTAATTAAGGTATAGCCTAGGGGTGGAGAAGTATTTGGAACAGAGACTTTGTAATTGATTGAATGATTGGAAAGTCCTGGGGTGGGGTAGGCCTTGGAGATTATTTAATCACACTTAGTAAATGCTGTATTTTGAATGATGTCATGTTTTGATCTTCTCTGTTCTGGGTTTGTTACTGAATAAAATAGAGAGCACCTATGCTGGTATTTTGAACCTGGGAAGTTGCCTTTCCTTGGCATTACATTACATTGACCCACTTTCATTTAGGGCTACTAGGTGGTACAGTAGAAAGAGTACTGGGCCTAGAGTCAGGAAGACTTATCTTTATAGATGAGTTCAAATCCTACCTCAGACACTTCCTAGCTATGTGACCCTGGGCAAGTCCTCTAACCCTGCTTACCTCAGTTTCCTCATTTATAAAATGAGCTGGAGAAGGAAATGGCAAACTACTCCAGTATCTTTACCAAGAAAATCCCAAATGGGGTCATGAAGAGTCAGACACAGCTGCAAAATGACTGAACAACAACACTCTCGTTGGATTCTCACAACAATCCCATGAAGTATGAAGGTATAGATTTTATTATCTTCATTTTTGGGGGGAGGAAACAGGCTCAGAGAGATGTTGACTTGCCCAGGATTGAGGTGAAGATGCAGACAGGACCTCAAACCCAGGAGTTCTAGTCCTCTTTCCATGACTCTGCCCTGCCTTTGTATTAGTAAGTATGAAACTGCTTAGTTTGCCTCACCCTATCTATTTTCCTTGATATTTCTGTCTCTTATTTGCCTTGTGATCCTACATCCAAATGTGGCAAGCAGGTTTTCATTCAGTCTTGCAAATTGCTGCAGGAAATTTACATCTTCTTTCATATTTGCCCCCATAGGTTGCTGTTGGGCATTAGTACTCCAGTCTGGACATTGTTTCTACTAATGTCCAAATTAATTTCATGTTCCTTACTCTTCTATCTCCCTTAGGCATGTAATGGGACGAAAAGGAAAAACAAACATGGGGAGAGGGCTCTAGGAGGAAGATGAAAGCCCTAGGATTGCTACGAAAACCCATGTTCTCCCTCCCTCATACATTGCATTATTTCTGCCTGGACAACATGTGATAAGGAATGACATATTGACAGCAAAATGGATTCTCAGGTTATGAGATTATGGGGACCCACACAGACAAGATCATTGTCTTCATTAATGAGTATAGGATTTGCTTCTCAGATTCATTCCACAAAGAAAGTTGATTCAATTCAACAAAAAAATTTGTTAAGAACTTATTTGTCATGCCCTATGCTAGATCCCATACCTACAAAGACAAAAAGGAAATGATAGTCCCTTGTCCTCAACAAGGGGATATATGAGAGAAAGCTATGGATGATGTATATACAAACACACGTATATAAAGAGGTTATACAAAGTAATTTTAAATTTGAAAAATAATTTAAAATTGTTGGTGACAAACACCAACAAAATAAACATTTCCACAAAGAGAAAACAGAGTAAGAGGATTGTACATGAAACCACACATTTATACCATGTACTGCTTATTTTTCTTTTAAAATCTATAATAAATTTGCCTTGTTACTTGTGTTTTCCCTCTATTCTCTTCTGGACATTTAAAAAGCACTGTATAAACATCCTCTTATCATTATTCTATCTTTTTTTTTTATATTGTCATCATGACTCCTCATCTCTCCTCACCAAATTAAAAAAAAATCCTACCTTGTAACCAATAAAGTCTAGCAAAACAAACCCACATATTGGCTTTATGGAAAATGTATGTCTTACTCTGTACCTCTAGTTCATCATCTTTCTTTTGAGAGGTGGGAAATGGGTTTTGTCATCTAGCTCCAAAGGAGTTGTGGTTGGCCACTGAGTTAATCAGAGTTCTCAAGTCTTTCAAAGCTGTTTTTCTTTCCAATGTCATTGAATGCAAAGTCATTTTTAGAGGAATTTTAATAAAAATAATTTATTTTATTTTAATTTAATAATTAAAATATAATTTTAATTAATAGAGGAATTTAATAATATTAAATAATAGCAATATTTAATATTATTAAATAATAATTTAATAATTAAATGATAAGAGGAAAGTCCTTACATAGTTGGTGGCATCCAAGCTGTGACCAAAATAGGGATTCTATGAAGCAGAGGTTGGGAAGGAATGCATTCAAAATATGTGCACAAAAAAGATGCAAAAAAGAGGAAGTATTATTTATTTATTATTATTATTTTTGCCTTTTTGGAGGGCAGTTGGGGTTAAGTAACTTGCCTAAGGTTACACGGCTAGTTTTTTTGTGTGGGTGTTAAGTGTCTGAGGCCCATACGGAACTCAGGTCCCCCTGACTCCGGCGCCGACTCTTTACTCACTGCGCCACCTAGCTACCCCCCCCCCCCAAAGTATTATTTATGAGAAACAATGAGCAGGACAGTTTGACTGGAATGAGGAATGTAGGAAGGAAGAGTAACATGAAATGAGACTGGAAAGATAGATTTGACTTCACAGAACCAACTGAATTCTGTCTCAAAGGGTGGCACTTGAAGACCTAGAAGGCCACATGTGACCTTGAGGCCACAGGTTCCCCACCCCTGGTCTAGAGAATGGCTAGTCCAGTTCGTCTGGAATGTAGCGTGCCTGAAAGGAGAAAATATGAAACAAATCTGGAAAAGTAGGTTGAGGGGCCCAATGTGGAAAGCCTTGAATCTCAAGTAAATTAATCCAGTTATGAAACTCAAGGAAAAAAGACAGTCATACACAATTCAAATCAAACTCTGTAGAGTTTATTAGCAATGTTAGCAGTGGATAGGAAAAGGATACAGAAAATATACAAGTGAGCCAATCAGTTCCACCAGCCACAGCAATTTCCCAGCTGTCTGTTCTGGTCCTTGAGAAGAAAGCAGAGCATAAAGTAGGTTTAGGAAGCCCAGAATTACTGCCAAATCTGAGGGCCTGCAGCTGTCAGAGGCAGCACGATTTTATACTCTACAGGGTAAAGACAGCTCATGTATTTTCCAAATTATCAGACCCTAGACAACTTTTGAATACACTAATTTCAAATAACCTCGTTAAGGCTGTATCCTGGAATTGATAGAAGTGTGTGTGTGTGTGTGTGTGTACTGCATATTTCTATTTACTTGTTTCTTCCTCCCTAGGGAGGAAAAGGTACATCCAGGCCAGTCTGCATGTTAATCTAGAGGTATTAGGAACTACTGAGGGTTTTTGAGCTCAGGCATGATACGGTGGTATCTGTGCATTAGGTCAGTCATTTTGGCAGCTACATAAAGGATGGATTGGAGTGATCAGGAGACTCCTTAGGAGACTATTGTGAGAGGTAATAAGGGCCTGAATCCAGTAGGGTGAGAGCCATGTAGGCTGAGAAAAAAGAGTTGAGGCTCAGGATATTGTGGAGGTAAAATTGATAGGGTTTGAATATGACTGGATGGGAGACTGAGAGACAGCCAATAAATAGTCCAAGGCTGATTCCAAGGTTTTGAATGTGAGTGACTGGGAGATTCATGTGATGTCCAAGAGGCAGCTGGAGACCTGGGACTGTAGGTTAGAGGAGAGATGGGCTTGGAGAAATAGGTTTGAATCACTTGCATGAGGTTGTATCGCCTAGTTTCTTTGTGCTTAAGTTGACTTTTTTTTCCAGTAAATTTTGTGGAGTGGACCTCCAAGGTCCCTTCTGGATCTAACTTTATAATCCTAAGGCCATGAGGGAACAAATAGACAACCTAAGGGCTGGACTGGTATCTGTGAAATATTAAAAAGAACCATGGAAAGGCCTCTGGTGCTTTGAGTAGAGTTTCTATGTCAGATTTATAGGAGTCTCCCCACATTGACAACAATGGCAGATAATAAAAAGACCTTCAGGCGGGATGAAATTTGTGCTGGTGGACAGAGTAATGATGAGATCCAATTAAGCGTTACTAGGAAGAAGGGATAGGTTGGCAATTTCTCAGGTTCCAAGAAATCAGTCACCTTTGGATGTTCTTAGTGTCACAGTTCCTTTATATGAATGCATTCCCTGTCTTTTCCTTAAGTGAATTATTCAGTTCTTGTTCCCACTGGATGTCACTGGATGTACAAGGCCATCTACTGTGTTAACAGGACTTTGAGCTTAGCAGGTGAAAGAGGAAACTCAATAACCATGTGGTGAGTTGGGGAGGAGTAGTTATTGACTCTAAGCACAATAACTGCCAGTTTTGCTGTAGTAAAACCCCAAACAAAACCACAACATATGTATGTATATATATACAATCACATGCACACACAGTGCACATATATGTAAATACACACATAGAATTGATATGGTACAAGGTTAACAAACTGTTGAGGTATAAGGGGTGTGTCTGTGTTGGTGTGTGTGTGTGTGTGTGTGTGTGTGTGTGTGTGTGTGTGGTGGCATCTCAAGAATTCACTGAGGCTGTCTGCAAATCATGTAAAGGCATTTACTCCAGGTAACACACCAAGCAGGTTCCTCCTTAAGGGAGGCTGAAGCCCCTTAAGGGAGGCCTCAGCTTAAAGGATGCATATTCTTAAGGGAGAACAACCTTGAGCCAAGAGAAGCTAGGGATTCTTATAGAGGAAAACCTGCTGTGGGCAGGGAGATGGAAGTAATCTGGAAGAGGAAGGTGAGGTAACTAGGGAGATGCAGGCAAAGGAGTAGTGGAATACACCCATTTGCCCAGGCCATTGGCCCTGTTAGTTTCATTAGTTCATGGATCAGTCTATTTGAATCTCATTATCTCTCTCCCACAAGAAGTAGGTACCTAAATTCATTTGGGAAAAATGGCGAGAGTCATGCATTCCTCATTATAATGCTACTTATATTATATACATATATAGTATATACATTATATAAATATATTTATCTAAATGTATAAATAATAGGTAAATATTAACATATAAATAATATAAAAATAAATGTATTATATATATAAAAGCTAGATAGTGCGGAAGCATATTAAACCTTTTTTTGTTTCTCTAGTAATAGTAATAGCTAGTATTTAGTTCTTTCAAGTTTGCAAACTGCTTTACAAAAATTATCTCATTTTGCCCTCACTATAGAAAGGTAGGTACTATTATTATCCCAATTTTATAGTAGAGGAAACTGAGGGTAAATGATTTGCCCAGGTTGACACAGTGTCTGAGGATGAATTTGAACTCAGTTCTTCCTTACTCCAGATCCAGAGCTCTATCTACCATATCACCTCACTGCTTAAGAAATATTAAAGAAGTAGCTAGGTGGCCCAGTGAATAGAGCACAGCCCTGGAGTCTGGAGAACCTGAGCTCAAATCCAGCCTCAGACACTTAACATACACAAAAAAAACTAGCCATATTACCTTGGGCAAGTCATTTAACCCTAATTGCCCTACCTTCCTCAAAAAACAAAAAGAAATATTAAGAAATAATATTTCTCTGATCTAAAAACAGCTCTTTTCAAAATCCTTGGAAAGGGAGTGATAGGACAAAAAAGACTTTTCTTAAGTAAAGGGATTAAGGAGAACACCCAGCCTTTTAACCAAGTTCAGTCGTAGCCCCTCCCACACACCTGCAGCTGCTAGGATCCATCCTTCTCCATTGAGAAAGCATTAAGGTATCAATGGAAGGGAGGAATTCTCTTAACTTTATGACAAGAATGAAGTGGGAGTGGGATAGTGACTGGGTTACTCAACTGTTCTTGAATATTAACCAAGACTGTGTTGTGATATATCTTTTCATTGTTCAAGATTTTAATAAATGTTATCTAAAACTGTCTTGTGACAGTCATGTCAGAGGGTATGTGTGGGGGGTGGAGAGAACAGCTAGGCTAATACGGCCATCTCTCTACAATCTAGAAATGCTTGTTTAAATTCAATAAAATTGTTTGTGGTAGATTTGTGCCAAGACATGCAGAGTATAGTATTGATGGGATACAGGCCCTGGGAAACCCCTTGAACTCTGATTGAATCTTCCCACTTGATGAAGCATTTGCTTGAGACCTTAAGCCTTTCATTATCCTAGGCCCAAATCTGTTAACTCTTAACCTAGTCTAGCCCTCCATTGTCCAGCTACTTCCCACCTTTGATCCTATCAAAATATCTATACCCAAATCTGTTACCCTTAAACTAGCCAAGCCCTCCATAGTCTTATCTCCACTTAGCCTCCAGCTATTTCCCACCCTTAATACCATTCCTGGAGTCTGACCTCATTTACATCAAAGATTCTCCTTAGACTCCTCCTCAAGACCCTCCCCAAACTCCTCTTCTAGACCACCCCTAAGTCCTCCCACAATCTTTCTGTACATAAGATCCATCTTGCCTCCAGGTGTTGAGCACAACTCCACCTTCCCTTCCCTTCCATTGATCTGTAAGCAGGGATTTTAGCATAACTTTTACCCTTCCCTCTCCTAACTGATCAGTGGATGGGGGTTCAGCCTAGGGTAAAATCCCTGCTCCATTCTTCCCTGCCCCCTACCAGGTGTTCCCCATCTCCACCCATTCTGCACCTCCAACCCTGTACCTCAGCCTAGAAAACCTTGAGGGAAAATTCAAATATACATTGACCAATCACTTATTGTAGTTTCAGCTTACCTAACCTGACTTGTAATCTCTTTAAAAACCGGCATACTGTTCAGGCCAATTTGCTGTCTGATTTGGATACATGAGCCCAGCAGTCCTGCAGTATTAAAATCTACTTCCAATTTTAATCTTGGGGATCTTCTGTCTCACTCCATTATGCCCAACACATGAAGGGACTGAAAGTAATCTAGAGCAGACGCACTCTCTGTCAGATTATTCTGGGCTGCTTATTTAATACATGGTCCCCAGATACTTAGCTCCTTCAGACTCTACCCATTATGGAGAATCTTTAATAAACTTTGCTTTACTTTGGCTGAGAGAAGACTTGTGTTGAATTCATTTGGCAGGACCCAGCGTGTTGATATTTTGGGGTCTTGAGCGCCCCTAAACCTCAGCAGTATTTTACCAGTAATATTTTTTCTTTGACAGAGGTGCAGTGGATAGAGCACTAGATTTGGAGTCAGGGAGCCTGGAGTTTAGGCCCTGCTTTGCATCTTCTTAGCTGTGTCATGTTGGGTAAGGCACTATGCCTCAGTTTCCTCATTTGTAAAATGTGGATAATAATAGCACCTACCTCACTCAGTTGTGAAGTTCGGATGAGCTAACATGCAAAGTGCAAAGCAGTCTATAAATGTTAGTTATCATTTTCATTATCTTTTAAAAATCCATCAATCTTGTGGTTGGACTGTCCTCATCAGGGGCATATATACCAAAAGGGTGTTACACTGAAAAAAAAAAAAACCAAACCCATCAACTTGCCTGAAAATTTCCCTTTGTAGACAAAGAAGTTTACACCACCCCAATTACTTTGCAGGATTTACAGCCCTGAACTCCCAACATACATAATTTGATGTGCATTTCTGTATTTAAGGGAGAGAAACACAGCTCTGGCTCATGGACAACTTTTATAGTTGTAATTTACTGATTTCAAAACAAATGCCAGATCAAGGTCCTCTGCCAGTCTGCAACATAGTTCCTTTTGTACTGATATGGAACGGCATGCTGCACAGTGATAGGTCTATCCAGGAGCTGGAGAACTTTTCCAGGACTGCTGAATGGCCTGAATGCTCCAAAGAGTGAGGATTAAACTATTTTATATTTAGGAGTAAACAAAGGGTGATGAGACCTTTTTTTTTTTTATATGATCACCATTCACATTCTTTATTACTGCTTGTTAGTACCAAAGAGGTAAAAAATACTTTTAACAACTTAGTGTGTGGATTAGATTCCACAATCTGTACATATCATACAAAAGCGATATTAAAGGCACTTTGTCAATTGGTGAACAGTTCTATGGTACCACAGGTCATGAATGAATAGGAATGAAAAAGGCTGGCTTGGTTTTTAAAAAATATGGAACACTTCACGAATTTGCGTGTCATCCTTGCGCAGGGGCCATGCTAATCTCTATATCGTTCCAATTTTAGTATATGTGCTGCTGACGCGAGCACATGAGACCTTTTAAAATGCACCAATACTCAGACATACAATAAATCATGACCACTCTGGCTCTGTTTACCATTCCCTCTTCTTCTCCCAAGGGAAAATGGTGGTTGTTCTAATAAAAGTCAAAATGCATCAATTAGATAGACTCTGGGGTTGAAATCTGAAGCGTCAATATTGGGTAGAGACTTACTAAATTACTGTCAGTCACATCTATACTTTATAGGTATTGAATAACTTCCATCCCATTGGATAATCCATACATAAAGTATCACTGACTATATTAACTCAGGTTGATATTATATTAACTCATTAATATGTGAACTCATATTAAACTCAGTATTAGTTTAGCTATGCAGTTTTCTATTATCGTTTAAGAATTATTTTCATAGATAAGACATTGAATTCAAGTTTGGTTTTAGAACCCACTGATATGGACTGTGGCAAGTCAATTGTTTTTTAGCACCCGAAGGAAAACTGGGGCAAAAACTCCTAAATATTACTGGCTGTGTTGTGTCATAGTACAGAGGGCTGGCCTTGAAACTGGATAGGCCTAGGTTAAAATCTTCCCTCTGGCACACAGGAGTTGTGTGACTTGGAAAGGCACTTTAAGCTGTGAGGGTTCCAGAAAATTCTTTAGGACTATAGATTGTAGAGAAGGTGGCAACCTATATTGCTAGAGGGAGTTTCCTCACCTGAGAGTTCCTTATGCCATTAAAATCGTAGGTCAGGTCCCTATTCCTATCTAAAGACTTTAGATTTTTTTATGAGCCTAAGCAATATAATTTCACCTATACTCATTGGAAAACAACGTTTTTAAATGTTTGCAAATATAGTTAGTTAGTGGTCCTTATTAGGGGATAAAACAGCCAAAAGTTATTAGCCAAATAAACTCCCAACATTAGCCTGGGTGTAGGAAGTAAACACAAACACAATTGATTACTGTGCCAGACTCCAGAACCACCATTTCGGTGACTTCCTTTCTCCTTGGCTGAAAAAAGAGTCTACTTTCTTGTTCCACTTTAAATGGAATTTCCCCATTCAGGAATGCTGAACCAGTTTCTCTCAATTTTATGCAATACCTCAGCCCCCTCCAGGTCAGCAATGCCCACTCAGTACCACAGGTGAAACCATCTCACCTGGCCACAAATGCAACAGGATTCCACCCTCTTAGTTATTACCTTTTCTCTTGAGAGAAGGAAGATGTGACAGAAATTCAGTAAGTATTTCCCAGAAACTGTTCGACCCTCACAACAAGGGCTGAGTTCCCTTAATTTCTGCCTCAGGCCAACATTCTTCTTTCCCAGCCAGTTCGCAGCAAAGAAATCCAAACAGGGGCTCAGAGGTGGGGCAGTAAAAGTGATCTTTATCTCTGAGCCTTGTTTTTTCCCTTCTACACAAATTCCTATTGTTTAAACCTGAAACTAATTTTAAATGTTCTCCAGGTTCAGTGCATAGCTCACAAACAGAATTTATGTAAGATCACTAGATTGTTACCTGAAAGTTCCTAGGTTCGGACAAAATCATGGGAAACATATTAAAGTTTTCCCAAAGCCCCTGTGGAGAAAAACTGGGTTGAATTTAGGGTATCAACCATGGCAATGTCCAGGTAAAAATAAAAAATTTTCCTTTATTCTTGTTTTTGGTGCTAAATGCACATGTTACCTACCAGCTGGCAATCTGGCTCTCTCAGCAGCAGGAGCCAGCTTCATTCTTGAGGAATGATTTCCCTTTGTCACAATTCTGGCACAAATTCCATTCACATTGGTGAACACTCAACAAAGCTTCACTCATTCAGTGTGACACACAAAATTTATGACATCTGTCTCCGGAATGTAGCTCTGAAAAGCCTCAGTGTCAAAAAGTATGCAGAATGGAAGGAATGCTCCACACATTTCTGATTTCTTTCAAAACCCGAGTCTCTAATTTTGGAAGCAATGGCACAAAGCTTGTTTAACTCACTTAATGCTTTAGCCCTTTTTGTTTTCATTGGGACATTCCAAAGTCTCTCCCAGACAGCTGCAACCACTTCCTGTAGCTTGAGGGAAAACTCAGTAACCCAGGGAGATCTCAGGAGCCATTCTACCAGTGAAGGAGACTTTTGGAAAGTTAAAATCTAAGCAGTTGTAGCTACAACTGGGATGGGTTGAGACCTAAGGCATTTCTGGCAATCATGGATAACTATGTCCTATGGTACCATGGGGAATTGGCATCAGAGGACCCAGGTTCAAATCCCAATTCAACTCCTTATTGGCAACTAGGTAACAATAGCAGATAGTGGTGGACTTGGAGGGAGGGAGAAGACCTGACTTCCACTGTGTGGCCATGGGCAAGCTACTTATCTACTCTGTCCCTAGGTTGCTTCAGTTCCCTCATCTGTAAAATGGGGATAACAACAGCACCTACCTCCCAGGGTTGTGGTTAGGATCAGAGAGGATAATGTATGTAAAGCACTTTGCAAATCTTAAAACATTTTATAAATATATTGCTGGATAGAGTGCCAGGCCTAGAGTCAGGAAAACTCATCTTCCTGAGTTCAGCTCAGACACTGACTAGCTGTGTGGCCCTGCAAGTCACTTAACCCTGTTTGCCTCAGTTTCCTCATTTGTCAAATGAGCTGAAGAAGGAAACGGAAACCACTTCAATATTTTTGCCAAGAAAACCCCATGTGGAGTCACATACAACTAAAAAACAATTATTATTACTTGTTGTGTGACTTGGGCAAGTCACTTAACTTGAGAAAATGAAGTACACTTTTCTCACCTGTAGAATCTGAGAGTTGGACTAGATGACATGACCTCTTCCAGTTCCATATCTGTGATCACATAGAATACTGTGACTAATTGTTGGTTTAGCTCCTCCTTAGTGGCATATGAAATGCCTCTTGCTTTGGATTTTCCTTGGTCTGCAGAAAATTCAACAACTGCTAGGCTTATATATTGAATGATGACAGATTTAGGAACTAGAAGTGCTCTCATGAAATCATAGCATCCATTTTCCTCCCTCTCTACCTCCAGCTTCAGGCAAGTAGAGTATTTATTAAGCTCGTTTTACAGATGAGTCAACTGAGGCCCAGAAAAGACCACTAATCTAGAGCTGGAAGGGACACCAGAGGCCACTCTAGTCCAATACCCTCCTTTTACAAATAAGGAAACTGAGGCCCAGGGAGGTTAAGTGATTTAAGAATTTAAGCTCCAAGAAGAAAGCAGAGCTGTTAAAGTGAAACTCCTAAGTAAATTCTAGTCACTTGGAAAGCAACAGTTAACTTGGTGCATTTGCAGCTATAATGTGTCTATTACAGGGCTAAAGACTTCAATATTGGCTGTCTGTAAGGGAAGAAAAAATTAGAAAATACTGGAAATTCATGTAAAGGACTGTCATTTATCTTTGTCCTAATATATACATATATGATTAAGGGGCAACTATGCCAACAGTATCATACAATGCATATGACTTTTAAGAAAACTTAAAAAAAAATTATTTTCCTTTTTTTGTTGTTTCATTGCATTTATGCTGCCTTGATAAATTTGAACCCAGTTTTCAGTTGGATGTTACTATGGTGCCTTGTTTTAGGGACACAATGCAACAATGGGTACAGAAAAATTAAATAACGCAATTATCCACATTCACAAGTTGGAAAACAAATGACAAAGACCACCAAATTTAGAAAATGTCCTAAAATGTGCATTTTTATTCCATATCATTATACAATGTTTTACATAGTTATAACTTTTAAAAACTGCTCAAAGAGTGTGTAAAATAAAGTGAGGCAAATACCGATTTTTAGTCCCCCCGAACACAAATAAGAAACATTCTCTATCGATTTTATGTAGTGCCTAAATTAATCTTTCATTTTAACATGAAAAACTGAAAAGAAAAAAAAAAGAGTGGAAATTTCTTTAGAAATGCTGCCCTACAATTTGTAATGAGCTCCAAGTGTACAAGTGTACTGAAGTCTTAAAATAGCTGTGTGGCTTACAAATCTTTTGTTGATGTTTTCAATTGAATTCAGGCATAGAAAGTCCAAATTCTCATCTCTTAATAAAACTCAGACAAAATAAATTACTGTGCTGGACAGAATTCTAAATTGTATAATCAAACAAAAGACCACAGAAGTACCTTTTGCTCAAAGTAGCACCAGTCCACACCTGATTGTGTTTCCAACGTTAATCTTGTTAAATACAGAGTTGGCACTTGAAGTGGAAATCTTTCTGCTTTAGTGAGGATTCCTGGACTGCACATACTGTGTTGCTATACTCTCTACAAAGTGTAGGCAACATTACACTGGGAAATGGCACATTTAAACCATCATAACCCTGCCCTGCCTAAGCCTTCCCCTTTTCTGCTGTTCCCCTGATGTCTGGCCGGTATTTTGCAGATGTTCCCGTGACAGTGGTAAAACAAACAAACAAAAAAAAAAATGAAAGGGGTTTCATGGCAAGCAGGTGTTTATAAAAAAAAATAAAAAAAAAGGTAAGAATGTGGTCGCCGCTAAGGAGGTTTTCACATGTTGTTTAACTCCAGTAAAGTCTGATCCAGCATCTGATGCATGCTAAGGTTTTCTTCCTTGGCATGTGCCACTTTCTCTGTTGTGGGATTAGAAAATTAAGACATCAATAGCAGCTCTTTTATACAGTGATGCTCTAATACATTCAAGCATGCAAACAGTCAATCATGAAGAGCAGATTTAGATGATTGGAACCAGGCATGCTCATAATACACTAGTCATGGTTTCCAAATTGACAAGGACCTGGAAAGAGGTATGGTGGCTTAGGAAAAATGAATTAGAGAATTACAAGTCCCCCAGGGTGCCCCTACATTTACAAGCTGTTCTGAGTAAATGCAGGTCAGACTTGGTGAAGGGTCACTAATTATTTACCATGGAAATACATACACAGAGAGGGAAAAACCAAACATAACTGGCTTTGCTAGGTAAAATGGAGGTCTAACAAAGTCATCTGTCACCTAGTAGTCAGTAAAGTGGCTAAACTGGGATCTGAACCCAGGTCCTCTGATTGGGGGAACCTAAGAGTTTTGGAAATGGCACCATAACCCAACCTTTTAGAAAGTGAGGATGAAATAACAAGGGTTCATAATGCAAAAATCAAATGAACCATTTCTCCTGCTAAAAGATTATCAACAATTAAAGAATCGTGTTGCATGCACACTTCATTAGGACATAGTCACAATACTCTTCAAGGACACAGAACATTAGCACAAAATTCTCATTTGACAGACTTCCAGATCCCACCCACACTACGGGCCTGAAATAAGCATGTCTTTCAGCCAGCCTGGGACCTTGACCTGGGCTCTTTTCAAAGCCTGGGTTGCCTGAACATGGATGTACTGAATCATAATTCAAACAGGGCATGGCATGTGAAGCAGATAGCTATTGTCTGCTTTAGCTTTGAGAGTGAGAGGTGGACTCACACCTGCTCTCCAGTTAGCAGCAGACAATTCAGAACCATGTTGCACTATTCAAACCAAGGGCTATGGAGGAGTGTGGAACTGACAGTAGCCTATATGTGTAATTAAAGAGATTTCTATGTATTTTGGCAAAATATTAGACTGGAATTGAAATCAAGAGACAAATGAATTATTCTAGTTAGGAAAAAAAAAGGGCAGACAACACCAGCCTCTCAGCTAGTTTCTCTCACTTGCATGTCTCCAGAACTGACCGTTTTCATCCCCTTACAATGTGGGTATTGTGATCCATAGGTTTCTTGCATATGGACTACATTTCTAGAATTCAGCCTTAGTGAAACATTACAGTTTAAGTTATAAAGACTGACGCGTCTTTCACACTCAGGGTTAATCCTCATTCAGGGCCAGCTTTAGCTCATTAGTTAGGCGGCGGTTTTGCTCAAGTTGCTGGTAGAGCTGGTCTGTACAAATCAGCAAGCAGGTTAGAAGAGAAAAAGAGAGGCAGAATGAATAGAGGGTTAGTCAAAGAAACAGTGGAAGCAGGAGTTAACAGAGAGAAAACAATCACACCCCAGACAGCTGGGTAACTGGTTGCTTCTTTAGAACACTTTACCTTCAGCCTCATCACCAGTCTTGTATACCTGGATGGCTGATGGCTAAAGCCCCATAGCATATCCTGAGGAAGGACGGTTTTGACAAGGCTAGAAATGTCAGAGGGCCAACTCTTGGATGAGGGAGAACAGAATACCAGGAGGAGAAAGAATGAACACTCACACCAAGAATGAACACTCATACACCTTGTCTTACCACACAAGACAAAGTCATATACAGTTTCTGAAAACAGGCTCAGTCCTAAGATAGGCATGGGAAATGTGCTCATCAGCCATAAGCCTAGCAACAGAACAGGAAAATGCAGTTGGTCATTTCTACCCCCGAAGTTTTGTAAGCATCTGTCCACCAAGTCTTTATAGAGCAATACTTACCCTTTCCCTTATCACCTATACTGACCCTCCACCCCCTCCTATAAGCCCACAGGACTCCACTCAGGAAATTAAAAAAAAAGTTGGAGAATTTCCTTTTTTCTTCAAAAGAAAACCAGCAAATAACCCCCCCCACACGACTCACCTTTTTCAACTAAAAGGATGCATGATGTAAATATCGTGGATGAAAAAGAGGAGGTGGAAGAATGCAGTTCTTGTTAGCTCAAATAATGATTAATCATCACTACTGCCATCTCCATAGGAGAGTGGCTGGAAACAGTTTTCTTTTGCAAAGACCTTAGAATTACAGAATTTTAAGGCTGTAAGGAACCTCAGAGAGGTCATCTATTCTACCTCCTTATTTTACATATGAGGAAACTGAAGCCTTAAAGAGATTACCAGTCTTACCCAGCTCATAGAGAGCTAAGAAGAGGCAAGAGTACTTTGAAATGTTTGGAACCTACATCCTTGCAATTCCAATCTAGTTCCCTCTGCACGAGTTGAGAGCAGTTTTAAAAGCTTAGTCTTAAGGGACCTCAACTAAGGCTCTTGGGGAATGTCATTTAATTTCATTATAAGAATTAAGGAGAATGTGGGAGGCCGTAGGATTTCAATATCATATCTTACCATGCCATGCTGAGGACATATAAACATATTGGCAAGAGGTTGGAATATGACAAATTATTCCCAATTGCTTCATTTCAAAATGCAATTTTTTTTCCTACATAAGATAGAACAGTGAAATTCCTGATAAATCTGTGCCAATTTCCCCTCCTCTCCGAACTATGGTGTGTGTGTGTGTGTGTGTGTGTGTCTTTTAAAACTGAGTTTTAAGTTTAGAGCTAAATGAAAGGAAAATTATAACTAATCTTGGCAACAAGAATCAAATTTAACATTAAACTACTTCAAGTCCTTGATATCTGTCTCCCTATCTTGTGGCGAGTGGGACAAAGTATAACTGATTTTAGGGAACAAATCAGGAATGTGAAATACCTATCGCATTAATTTCCTCAGGATGACAGGCAGAAGAAAACTAAGCTTTCCCACTTCCTCTGACTCTGTGGCTCCCTCCTACTTATTTTGGTACTTCACGACGCCTTTTTTAGAGGATGTATACATTGATACATACTTCTATCTAACACTAAAGAGAAATTTTAAAAAATTAAGTAGCTAACTCCTGGACTTTGGGAGAGGGTGGCCTGGGTATACTGTTTTTAAGTCAGAGGACATTTTATACTAACATTGGACCAGAATTCAAACATTTTACTTTTGAGTAGAGATCTAAAATATATGTACATTGCACATTTCTGTCCTAAACATGGCTTCATATTGTCAAACATGTGGACAATTATCAATATTTCAATGCCATTTGCTCTGGAACACCTGAACAGATGGGAGTGGAATAAAAGTTTTACATTGTAACATAATATACCTGTTGTCAATGCTATGAGGCAGATAGGTGGCACAGTGGATAAAAGTGATGGAGTTGGAGGCAGTAAGGTCTGAATTCAAATCCTGCCTCAGACACTTAATAGTTATGTGGCCCTGGACAAATCACTTAATCTCTCTGTGCCTCAGCTGTCTTGCCTATAAAATGTGAATAATAACATACTACATACTTCACAGAGTTGTTATGAAGATTAAATGATTATTAATTAAAGATTAAATGCATTATTAAGTGCAATTTGCAAACCTTAAAATGCTATATAAATGCACTTTAATATTACTAGTAGCAATATTTAAAATAACTACATAATTATTATGTAATTATCACTACATTCATAATAATTATTATTCAACTAACAGCTGCTAGAATTGGAGTGTAACCTATGATATGATGAAGATCAACAGCATGTATTAGAATACACACCAAAATGGGAAAGTGGTTGTCCTCAGTCTGGGAAAGTTGATTAATGGACCTATTTTTAATGAAGGAAAAGTGTGATAGTGACAAGCAAGGAGCCGATAGTCTACATAATCTTGTTTTGGTGGTTTTTTTTGGAGGGGGAGGTGAGACAAATAGGGTTAAGTGACTTGCCCAAGGTCACACAGCTAGTAAGTGTCAAGTGTCTGAGGCTGGATTTGAACTCAGGTCCTCCTGACTCCAGGGTTGGTGCTCTATTCAATGTGCCACCTGCCTGCCCCATACCCTACACAATCTTAAAAAAATATAGCAGTTCTGCCAATCAGGGAAAATGATCAGTTGCCAAATCTTAAGGTCTAAAGGCATGTACATTTAAAAATAATGGTCCATGTAATCTATGAAATCTATGTTTCGAGGGGGAGGGAAATGAATTGTTGATGATTAAAATTACTGCCTAAATCCACTAGCATGCCACCCTATGGTAGTCAGTTATATAATGGTGGTAACAGCAGGCAAGTGGTTAGACCTCCCCACATCCCGTCCTAGTTTGTGTGTGCTAGTTAATTCTATAATCCACTCCTATTGCTATCTTTGAACTTTCTCCTAACTTTCTGGGTTCCAGTGGAAGTAAGAGTGGTTGCCTGGGTAGTAGCTGCCTGGGAATAAAATGATATATATTTGCACACAAGAGCCCAGGAAGATCATATTCTATAACAGAGAACAGTTTTCTCCCAGCTTTCAAAAAGGTGTTTGGGAATAGTTATCAACTGGTGCCAATGTGCCTGCCAACCAAAACTTAGCTTGCATTTGGTACCTTTAGGGGGGCAGCGCCAAGTTTATTCTAAGAGGTCTATGAAGACATCTGTATAAACAGGAGCTGTCATTTGGGGTCATATTTGCCAAATAACTTTCTATCTCATATCATTCTTCTCCCTCTGCCACCAAGCCTTACTTTGCATACCTGATTCCATCTTGGACTACCTTTCCAATCTTTTAGTCTCTCTTCTCCCCTCCTTTCCTCTCATAATGCTTAAAGAACCCTTTCATGTCTTGGGAACACCTTCTAAAAATAGATGCACCTCAAGTACAGTTTTAGATACTGGAAAGTATTCAGGGATTATCTGCACATTAACTAAAGCAGGAGCTATTTTGTTTAAGACAGGAAGCCACAAGTGGTACACTATCACTTTTTTTTTTAAATTAAAATTAGGAAGGAAGGGCCCCTGGCCAGAAGAAGAACCATAAACCTTTAGGGGACAAACAAAGCAAGACACTAACTCGAACCATAAATATCTTCCTCTTTGAAGGGAGAGATTGTCCAGATTCCAGATAAAAGAAAAAATTTTAATACCATTGCCAAAAAAGAGACATACCTTAATTCAAAAGCCATATTAAACAAAAACAACAACGACAACAAAACAACTGTATTTCATATCCTTCCTGGAGTCTAAAGAGCAGCTGATACTATTTCTGGATTTATTCTTGTATTTATAGATTATAGTGACATCCATAAAAGTGTTCCTTTCAGTACTGCAGAGCATGAAGGTGATTGCATTTTCCTAGGCTAATAAGCCAGTGGAGAATAAGCTCTGCTCAGTCCTACCAGGTGGGAAAGGTTTCAAGTGTGGCCCTAGGAACAGATCCATGCTAAATATGGACAGGCTTATCCCACCAGTAAGTGGCCACTGGGAGACAAATTCTTAATGTGTAGCAACCCCAGAAAGAGCAACATATCCACTATTTTGGATCAATGAAAAGATCATAAACATTTCATACACACAAAACAGCTTGGGACTTAAAAACAAAGGGGGAGATATAGCCAGCTTGCTGGTGGTGGTAAAATGTCAGGAATGAAAAAAAGAGAAAACTGTACTTTCAAAGTTCTAAATTTCGAACAGCCTTTAAAGGGTAGGAAACAAGATTTTTTCAATAGCTGCTCTTGGTGATATCTAACATCCTCCCCATCACCACACCAATTTTAAGTAGGAAAAACAAAATCAACTGTTAATGGCCACATCTTAAAAACATTTAAGGTTTTGTGGAGACAGCTCCTTAACCCAGTGATAGCAGATGTGGAACCTCTCTACCTAAATACATGAAGTATAATCATGGATTTTCACTCTTGACTCAGTATCACATTATTCAGAAAACCCAAGAGGACATTTTCAGGATGAAAATGAAGACAGACAACTGGGAATAATGAATACATTTTACATGGCTTCAAGTCTTCCTACAATGTAAGAATACTCAGCCTCTTCCTTTGGAACTCGTGGTCCTTTGAAGTTGTGTTCTATGTAATCAGTTCAAACATGGGTTTCTAAGACATACAATAAATTAAAAACTGTATCTAGACAAGCTTAAAAAAATGCTTGATGATTGGTTGA
The DNA here is from genome assembly GCF_028583685.1 of Petaurus breviceps papuanus. Lineage (NCBI taxonomy): Eukaryota > Metazoa > Chordata > Mammalia > Diprotodontia > Petauridae > Petaurus > Petaurus breviceps. The sequence continues at coordinate 41,625,698 of NW_027186296.1, forward strand.
AACAGATGTCTCACTACAGAATCATGGTGACAAAAACTCAAATTAAATTAAATGAAAGGAGACTGAGATGTTAACAGTAGGTATGCTGTCATATGAACTAAGGTCTATAGGCTAAAGAGTAAGATTTTATGATTTTCAAAAGGACTAGCATTTATGTATAATGTGGAGAGGAGGGAAATGAGAAAAGGAGCAGCCTCAAATAAATCCCTTCTGGCAAGAAGCAGATTTTCAGTTTTATTCAGTGTTCAAACTACTCAGCCAATAAATAGGAATAAAAAGGAATAGCAAAACAGATACAGCTTACACACAGGTGTTTATTTTACATCAAAGGAAAGAGCTTCTGTACAATAGAAGGCACAGCTGAGAGCCTTGCCCTGAGGCAGGACACTAAAGGAAGACAGAATCAAGGTCAGCTGGAGGACACGACAAAAAACCTGAGAAAAACTGCAGAGCTCAGACAGGTGGAACATCCAGCTTGATGAAGGAGTCTTGAGAGAGGTGAAGCAAAGAAATTTATCTGCATGAAGATAAAAAGGTGGGAGAGGGGAAAGAAAAGTGGCACAATGGAAAAAAAAGAAAAACAACAAAATAGCAATAATAATGTGAGAGAACTCAGCATGCAATGCCAGCCACATGTTTGGCAAAATTCACAGAAGCATTCTAGCATGGATTCAAAGTTGTTCTAAGAATCCTTCTGGTTGTTAAATTTTAAAAGATACACACCTAGGACTATCAAAGCGAGTCTTAAGGTAAATGATCACCCTACAGAATATTTACTAATTGGTGCAAGGTTTTTGTTTTTCTCAGTATCATAGAATATTAGAATTTAGCACAGCACCTGGCATATAGTGGGTGCTTAGTAAGGGTTTGTTGACTGATTGATTAGAGCTTGGGAGAGATTATCTTGTTCAAGTCCTTCATTTTACAGATGTAACTGAGCTGGTGGACTGGTCTGTCTTCCAAATCAATAATAAAGTCTGTCAGTCTTTAGAGACATAGAAATTCTCTAACTCTTCCTTGGAAATGGAGGCTCTGTAAATATGAAAGCAAGAATGAACTACACACTTGAAGCCGCCATGTTTTATGAATGGGATATGGTAGGAAGGTTATAGAAAATGATGTTCTTAGAATGATAAAACCATCCTTGAGGAATCTGTTAGTCTAGAATTTGAAGGCGGAAAAGTTATGACTGAGATGCTGCCATAGTGTGTAAATCACTTTAGTAATATTTAGGTCTATACATTCATTGAGTCATAGAAAGTCAGAGCTAAAAAGGCCCTCAGAAATCATGTAGTTTGATGCCTTCATTTTACAGGAGGAAACAGAGATGTAACTAATTTTCTTAATGTCACAGAGTTAGCTATTAAGTAGTGGCTAGAATCCAGGCCTTTGTCACTAAACCTTGTAATCTCCCTTTTCATGACACAGGACAGGATCATACAATGTGAGATAACCTGGGGTATCTTTAACCCAATCCTTTCACTTTATAGATGTGTTAACCAAAGTCAAGAAAAGCAAGGTGACCTGTCTGAGGACTTACGGCCAATTAGTGGCAAAGCTAGGCCCCAACCTAGTCCATTATTCTTTTCATTGCACACAAATGCCTTTTAGAAGACTATACATGTTGGTGTAGGGGTCCTGACCAACACCTAAAAAATAATACAAAAACTGGGTCACTAAATTCAGGATTCAAACTGTAGCATCCATTTGTTTTTTCTTCCTCTTTGAAAGGCTGTAATTTTGACACATTAATGTAATAGAAGATATTTCAATCTTTTAAAAAACATGATTCAACTTGGAAACCAAGGGGGTCAAGTTAATACTGTCTGAAATTCTCAGTATACAAAAAAAGTCAAATCAACTTGTGAGTTAATGGTACTTCATGAAATACAATAAAGTGGAAAGAGAACTAGATTTAAAGTTAGACAACCTGGCTTGGAATCCCAATTGAGTTACTTGCTTACATATATGGCCTTCGGCAACTCACTGTCCATCCCTCAATCTCAATCTATCCATCTGTAAAATGAAGGGCTTGAACTACAGGATTGCTAAGATTCCTTCTAGCTCTAAACCCTATGACCTCCATGTTAGCAATTTCCCTCCTTTTTTTGGTAACATCTCATCATTAGGAAAAAAAAGTATTATCTAGTACACTTATTTTTCTTCTATTCTGGGAAAATTATTCATAAATAGAACTATTTTCACAGTTTAATTTTTGAGATAAACCTTGTTCAGTGAATGAACACATCTCACTTTTAAAAGATGCTAACAGCTTGTTGCTGAGAAACAAAAAGTAAGGCTAAAATTCTTAAAATAAAGCCCATAACTCAAAGAAAACACGCTATGACAGACCTAATTAAATTTACCTTTGCCATTAAGGAATGATACTGATAATGAACTTCTAAATTTATGTGAACAGAAGGGCGGTACTTAAACAAACAGAAGCAAGGAGGGGTTAAAGCAAAATAACTGGGGGCTTGCAGATGAGTTGGGGATTTGTGGAGATTGAAGCAAATGGGGAGGGGCTAGCAGCTGGGCTTACACCAACAGGAGCTCACAGAAGCAGGCAGACAAAGAAGGCAATTTACATTGAAGTCATGTCATTGAGAGCGTGGTCCAGCTCTTCACTGATTGCTTTGTACTTCAGCTTCTGAGCATAGAGCTCATCTACGACCATGAAGTGGGAGGCAGAGATGCAAGGGCGTGGAAGGTGGAAGGTGATCAGATGAAGGGTGAAGGAGGTAGCATGGAGACCATCCAGAAACAGCAGCAAGAAAAAGGCAATGCATGAAGGAAGTAATGGCAGGAGGTGGCCGGAAGAGGAGGAGGATTTAAAATAGAAACAAATAATAACAAATAACTATTAGAAAATGAAATGAGAATGGTTTGATAGGATAAATCATAATCAAATATGGTGTCAGTGAGCCACACAAAAACTTAAACAAAACAAAAAAAGTATACTGGGTAGGTAGTGAAACATTCTTTTATAGAGCTATATTTTAATTGCATTGAAACAGCTACCAATCTGCAGCCAGAAACACTGGTAGGGAGATTTCCAAAGCCAATATTTCGGTGGAACTTTTGTAATTACAATCTGTCATCATTATCTTACCTTACCTTAAAGTCACCAACTTCCTGACTGAACTAGAGTCATGGGGACATGGATTTCTTGAAGTGTCATTTAAGCTTCCCATCTGTCCACTGTGCTGTCTGTCCAAACCCATTGGGCATCATTCCTGCCCCAGAAGGTGGAGTGTGCAATTGCCACTTTTTCTGCTTTAGTAACTTGTTGTTCATTCTCTCTCTCTCTTTCTCTCTCTCTCCTTCCCTCCCCTTCCTTCCCCTTTTTCCTCTCCTCTCCATACATACACAAACATATATGTATACACACATACAGACACTAACATACATAATAGATTTAAAGTTGACCCATCATCTTTCATATCTCAACATCAACTTTTCACACGCACAGAGACCAAACAGTGCTAAATGAACTCAAAGTAAGCAGATCTAAAAGTTTAAAGGAAATAGTCTGAAAATATCAGGAGAAAAGGAGTAGCAAGAGCAAAATAACTGCCCACCTAAACAATGAATTAAGGTCAATACATTTGTATTGGAAAAGAAATTTTTACCAAATCAACTTTCAGTTGAAAAGATAAAAACCCCCTCCCCCAAGTAGGAAATAAAAAACCCTAACAAAGTCTTACCTTCTAAGTCATCAATGCTCTTTTCCAACTTGGTTACTGATCTCTCAGCAAATTCAGCCCGAGTCTCAGCCTAGAATGATTCCGTTCATGTAAGTTAACAAAGTTTAACTTTCATGTAGTTGCAAATATGGGGACAATCAGAGTATGAGTATCAAGCAGCGTAATGCTGGGTATAAAGGTATTAGTATCATACACAGTCTTAGGGAGATCACTGACGACAGGACAAAACACGAACTCTAAGGGCACCCTAGACAAATGAATAGTGATGGGCACTACTAGGTCATCAGCACATGCTTTTGGGCCTTGCAACTTAAAAATGAACATTTGTTGCCCACTCATCTCCATGTAAAGTTCAGCAAATAAAATCTATTCATATTATTTTTACCTCTTTCAGTTTGTCAGAAAGGACCTTGATTTCCTCTTCATATTTGTCTTCCTTTTGTGAGTACTGTAATCAGAAAGATTATTCCATATGTCAGGTCAAAGTTCACCATTAAACATGTGTTTTCCCCATACATAGAGCCACACCCCTTCCCTTCCCCAAAGCTGTTCAGAATCACTCAGATCAGTGTATAGCTGAACTTCTGATATTAACAGCAGACTGCAATAAAGCTCTCCTTGAGTCACTCTGTTTTACATGGAGAGCCATCCTTTATCCACGTGGAACTTTGCTGAATATAACTCACAAATCTAACATAACATTTGCATCTGAAAGAAGAATCAAGTTTCTTAGAGTTCCCTAGTGGTAGACTCAGGCTGAACTGCTGCTTTGAGTCTGTAGGGATGTCAAAGAGAAATGTGGGGCTACTGTTCTGAACCATTTTTTTAGAAAGTGCTTTCCCCCCACATCATGCTTCTGGCCTACCTTCTCAGCCTGAGCCTCCAGTGACTTCAGGTTGTTCGTCACAGTTTTCAACTCTTCTTCAAGCTCGGCACATTTGCTATTATTTCAGAACAGAGGCAGGAAGGGTGGGGAGGGCAGGAGATCAAATCAAGCCAAAGAAAGGATAGTGGGAGAAAAAAAGGAGAGAGATGGAGAAAAATGAAAATTGAGTTCTAGAGACAAAGAGCAGCCTTAAAGTAGCCAAACCATCACAGATTAAAATGCTCGAATTCTTCAAAGTCCTTTATTGCCCCTCAATGTGGTAATAAAAGCAAGGTGGGGCTTAGTGTAAAATAATTAAAATAGCTTTTAAGTGCGATGACTCGGCTTCTTTTATGCTGCACCAAAGATTGTTTATGAAGGAAAAATAAAGAATCAAAAAAGGACCAAAAAGAAAGCACTTTAAAGCAAGATATAAGAGACAGCAAAGGGTGTAGTGGAAGTGAAGTCATTACTACCAAATGAACCCGTAAGCGATGAAAGCTGAAAGATTGTTGGGTGGCAGTTAAACCTAAGAACCATACAATAGCCATCAGTACCTTATCCTCTGCAGCCATTAATGCTTTCAAAGTCTGATCCATAATTCTTAATTGTTCTTCCAGCTGTCGGACTTGGCTGTTAGTGGACACATGAAACGCACAAGGCCATTCACAAAATCAGTGTGCAAGTAAATGCATGCAGTGATCTATGCAGTCACACAGACACCCCACACATATGTCCTCCTGGGTTCCACGCTCATGGTTCATCCCAGTTAAATGAGCAAACAGGGAGCTTCCAGCTGAAAACAAGTAAACGTGTAACTGCCAGTAGGTCATGCTGTTTAGTCACTCTTGGCAGCACCCCACACACATCCTGGTGGCCCTGGGGTCACTTACCCTTCTGAGAGCTCAGCACGCTCTTCTGCACGCTCCAGGTCGCTCTCAATGATGACCAGCTTCCGGGCCACCTGTGGCAAGACAAACCCAACACCCACACACACACATCAGGCGATAGACAAAACCAGAGGGCAGAGATTTTTTGGTTCTCTTTGGCCCCTGGTGCCCTGTGTTTCATAATGAGCAAAGGTCAAGGATAATTCATTCTACCCAAATTGGAAGCAAGGAATCTTCACTTGGCATTCCTGATGAAAAAGAAAACCACAAGAGGCTTCTTCCTACTCTTGAGAGCACAGAATATTGATGATTAAATGCTCTTGGATTTTTAAGTGTCTGGTACAAGTAAAACTTGGGTTAATTACAGAGCAGACAGTTCAACGTGGGGTGGGCAAGAGGGACACCAAATTCAGAATACTGAAAACAGATGGTAGGGAAGCTACAAGCTATGCATTTCTTACAGACTACCATGTAAGGGATGAAAGAGTTTTGTTGGGGAGATCAACATGCCAAACATACCTCAAGACAGCTACACTCAATTCTAAACTATACATAACATGCTCCTTGCAAAGAGCTTTATTTATTGGCTTGCTAGAGAGTTGATCAAGAATGAACAGAAGAGGGGCAGCTAAGGTGGTGCAGTGAGTAAAGTGCCGGCCTCAGAGTCAGGAGGACTCAAGTTCGGTTCCAGCCTCAGACACTTCATACCCACACAAAAAAACTAGCTGTGTAACCTTAGGCAAGTTACTTAACCCCAATTGCCCTCCAAAAGGCAAAAAAAAAAAAAAAAACCAGAAGAAAACAAAAGCAATCGTATGAATACCTTAATGTACAAGGCAATTAAGAAGTCACATTTGTGTGATAGGATCTAAGAGCCAGGTGATACTTTGAAGGAAATAGAAATAGCTAAATAATGTACTCTGGGAACTAGTGTTAAACAGAAAAACTAGGCTCAATGCTACTTCAGATTCCTCATGATGAAAGCAGCAATTGATTTAAAAAAATGGAAATGCTAAGAACACAGTGGAATGGTTTTACAAAATGTTGGTCAATGGGCTTTTTAACTGTAGGTGCTTATATTCTATGGGACATGATTTGGCCCATACATCTGAATCCACATTATAATATTGTCTCATTATATTTGACAGCAAGGCTCTATAGTGTAAATATGCTAAATTTGTATAGTAAGGTACTGGAAGTTATGGAGGAAAGGGAAGGAGGAGAGCTAAAAAAGGGATTGTCTGGTTGTCATCTGCCCATGGGATAGTCATTTGCATGCTGTTTTTATGACTAGACTCAAGTCAAGCACAGATGACTTGGGAGAGGGGCTGTTGTTCCCAGTCCTTAAATCATGGTGATTTCTTTCATAGGACTCAGGATTCCCAAACTGTTTTTCTTTGGAGCAAAGAGGACTGCTCACCAGACACTACATGGCGAAGGGATTGTCTAATAAGGGCCAAAATTTCCACTCATGATCACCTAATGGGATCCAAAAAAAGAAAAATCATCAGACATCACTATGGACAAATGATTTGTGCTTTTCAAAGGTTGCAAGAGCTTGAGTTCTCATGTCATTCCTTCGAAAGAAGCAAACCAGTTTCCTGGTTAACTCAAGGTTCTTTGTCATTGTCAGAAAGTTGAGAGGCCAGATTTAGGAGACTTGGGGCATCAACCCTGTAATCTGTCCCCCAATGGACACTGACCTCTTCATACTTGCGGTCGGCATCCTCAGCAATGTGCTTAGCCTCTTTAAGTTGAATCTCCTGAATTTCCATTTTCTCCTCATCCTTTTGGGCTCTGCTTTCAATGACTTTCATTCCTCTGAGAGAAAAGACAAATAAAGAAACCCCAGATTTAGATTTTGTCTGCATAGCATAATAACTAGCAGGCTAAAGCAGAGTTCAGGGCTACTATTTTCCTTCCTAAACTATGAAGCATGACTTTCTAGGACTTAAAAGTTGTTGGGGTTTGGGGAAGTTGAGGAGAAGGAAAGGAAGATGATGGGAAAAAGGAAGGAAAAATATAGAAAAGTGATACAAAATGCTTTAAATTCACTGTGAATTAAAATCTCACATTCTAGGAACAGAGACAAACTTGGCCAGGCATCTCATAGTAAATTGTAAATAATTTATCAAGGTCACCATGCCTAAACCCAAGCTATATAGAAAAATAATGGGAAGGTAGATTTTGCTTCCTAAATGTGTGCTAGGGCCAGTTGTGGTGAGCTGCAGTGGTCTAAGCTTATTGCTTTCTATACTAAATTAAGTATAAATATGGTGTGGGAGCACCAGAACTGCCTAAAGAAGGGGCAAACCAGCCCAGGGTAGAGATGGAGCAAGTCAAAGTTCCCATGCTGATTAGTGGTGGGATCAGACCTATAAGTGGCTACTGGGACTGGAGCTGGAGAAGGAAAACCAGACAAATAAATAAACAAATGAAAAAATGAAAATCTATGTGTGCTAGGTGTTGAAAAGGGAGAATTTTCCCTTTGGGAAGGAAGCAGTAACTCAGTGACAAAACATACCACTGAAGGGGGGTGAGGTATGGTGCCCTACGGAGTGGAACCTCTTTATAATATTGGTGTAAAAGGAGAAGATGAATACCAATTTTTATAGACTATGTATAAAGCAAGTGTTTGCTACATGGAGTTTAGGGAACATTATGTACTTACAGTATATACATATCTATGTAAAAATAAGCCATGCTGCAATAGAGGATCCTTAAAAAATTTTTTATCTGAACTGTAATGTCATCTACATATAAATTAGCACCTACTCTACAATTTATAGTTTTGGAAAACTGCCTGAAGACACTGGGAATGTGACAATAACTGGCCCAGGGTCACACAACCAGTATATGTCACGGTTGGGACTTGAACCTGGATTTTCCTGACTTGGACACCAGCTCTCTGTCTACTATGCTACACTGCATGGTGAGTTCTAGTATTAAAAAAAACCGGGAATAAAAAGACCAGAGTTTTTTCAAGTCTATCAGCTGACCTCATGTAAATCATTTTGCATGTTGGAACCCTTATAAAATAAAGAAGTTGTATTAGTTCACCTCTCTATCTAATTGTTTTCTAAAGCCCCCATAAAATTATGTACAATCCCTAAGAGAATTACTGTATCATCTTTCTTCTCTTCAGACATTTGCATGGCTATTCAAGAGTTAACTACCTATGAAATGGTCATCCTCTCCCTTGGAGAAAAACTAAATAAAAATTATTTTAAAATATATATAATCACTTTAGGAACCTGAACAATAAGAAATAATCTTGATATTCCTACCTAGAAATACACTGAGTTAAATAATCCCACTGATGGGGCAGTAACTGTAGTTGGAATCTGAAGATAATAGAATTTTTTAAAAGTCAGAGGTCCCCTGACCCCCAATTTAAATGACTCTTAATTTTCCATCCATTCCCTACTAATCAATACCCAGGCCAAGCTGCCCTTTTCAGCAAGAGAATGCAGTAAAAGGACCTGGATTAGATGTTCCTACCTCTCACTCTCATCTGCTGCCTTTTCAGCCTCCTCCAATTTCTGCAGGGCAGTTGCCAGACGCTCCTGAGCTCTGTCCAACTCTTCCTCAACCAGCTGGATGCGTCTGTTCAAAGAAGCTACATCAGCTTCAGCCTAGGCAAGGAAAGAAGAGAGTGAAATATATAACTACAAAGGTGGAGAAAACATTCAAGAAGCAATCTACATCAAAACAGTAAGTTTAGAACTGAATTGGTAAGCTAATCAGGTGGTTGATATTTAGCATCAATACAAAGTCTTGTTAATAACGTCACTGGGTAACTTAGATTTTCTAAGAATGTGTTTATAACTAAAATGAGGTATAAGTTGTGTGTATGCCTAGACCTAGAGACATAATTTTAAATAAGTGCTAACTGCTTCACTTACAGCTAAACAGGCTAATTTATAACAAAAGGAAAAGCTCAGTAAAATAATTGGGGGCAGATGGATAGAATTAAAAAAAAAAATAGGCTCTTAGCTTCTTCCATTCAAAGAGCCCAAAGTCTGACATCACTGCTAACAAAAAATATCTTTCTCCCTATTTCACTAACTGGGAAATTTAGGTATGGAAAGAGGAGAAATAACTTACCTAGGCTTAACCATATAAAACATCAGGAATAGCACCTAGAAGTGACAATCCTCCCTTCTCTTGGTCAGCCTCTTGAAAAATGGCTGTTACTTTTTGAAGGGACCAAAATTAATCTTTATATTCAAATGCAAATAACTATGCTACACACCCCCCCACACTACCAAAATGAAGCAGGCTAACTGCTTCATTTTGTTTTTAAAGAAAGAAATTATTCTTTGAATCAAGCACTTTTTCAGTTAGAAAAAAGTAAATTAAGATACTCATGTCTTATATATTATATCTTTCATTCTTCTCAAAGGTTTTGATGTAGAAGCAGATGGCAAACACATACCTGTTTGAAATGATACAATACGGTCATAGGATTTAGGACCATCAGGGAGATAATCTATTCCAATGTCTGATTTTAAGGATAAAGAAACATGAAGTCCAGTGGAAGGAACACTGGCTTTCAAGTCAGAGGATGTGGGTTTAGATGCTAGCTTTGATTCTTACTGCCTATGTGACATTGAGTAAGTCACGTAATCTCCCTGGGGTATTGTAAAATGAGGAGTTTGCTGGGCATCATGTTACATTCCTATAATCTGTGCTACTGGGGAGGTTGTGGCTGGTAGTTCACTAGAAACTGGGAGTTCTGAGCTGCAGAAAGGTTAAACTCAATCTAGTGTCAGCACTAAGTCTGGCACCCATGTGGTTAACCCCCAGAAAGTGGGGGAGGGAGGATAGACCACCAGGCTGCCTGAGGTGAGGAGAACTAGCTCATGTCAGAAACAGAGCAGGTCAAAACTTCCTCGCCTATTGGAAGTAGAATAATGCTCATGAGTAGCTGGCTGACTGCTTTACTTGTAGCATGAGTGAGAAAAGAAACAGACTAAAAAAAAAAAAAGGTCTAGGTCAGAGGTTCTTTAACCTAGGGTCTTGAAACTTGAAATTTTTTTTTGATAACTGTATTTTAATATAATTAATTTTCTTTTTAATCCTATATATTTAATTTTAAGCATTTCAAAAACATTATTCTGAGAAAGCATCCATAGATTTCAGATTACTTAAGGGATCCAAGACACAAAAAAGGTTTAAAACCCCTGATCCAGACAGCTTCTGAATTCCCTCTCAGTTCTAGAGCTATAATGCTACAGCTAGTAGTAATAGTAGTATAGTAGTAAATTATAAATGGTGGTTTTTTTTTTTTTGCTTTTTGGAGGGCAATTGGGATTAAGTGACTTGCCCAAGGTCACACGGCTGGTTTTTGTGTTAAGTGTCTGAGGCCGAATTTGAACTCAGGTCCTCCTGACTCCAGGGACAGTTTCCCATTCACTTTGCCACTAAGGTGCTGCCCTTAAGGGTGGTGTTTTTAATCCAGATCTTCTGACTACAAATTCAGTGTTCTACTACATGACATTGCTTTCTAGAATCAACAGAATGATTTCATATAAAGCTTACTAAAAGTTAATGGGGTTCAATGTTATACATTATCAAAATGTAAACCAAAATGAATTGATCAGCTTATTTAACTAAATATGTTCACTTTGGAGAATGAGGAGGATTTGGAGTGAACAGAACTATATTTTATAAACCTCACCCTGTATTTAATTTGGGTTCAACAGGGAAGAACCCAGTGACTGCCACTTACTATCCTGAGACAGAGAATGCTATAGATTCCAAAGCAGTTGGAATGCAAAATACTGCAAAAGGATGGATCCATAAAACAATTAATCAAACTTTTTTGATAACTGAAACAATCACAGATTTTCATAATTTGAAAATTATTTACAAGTAAAGACTCTTTTCAGAAAATGCCAACAAAATTTCAAAGGACTAAAGAGAAAGTCATCTTCTCAAATACTATGTTTTTATGCATTATCTCTCAGATATAAAATGTTGCTTTCCTGGCACTTAAACAAACAGTTGCTGTCTAGGATTCTGAAATTTAGACATTTGCATGTATGTTTAGCTTGGGGTGCATGTTTTGATTTGTGGCTATTTTAATATTCATGAACCCTAAGAAATGGAAATCATAACATTTTCCTCATGTATCTTTTATATAAACAGTATCTTAAGGTGATGTGGGATTTTGGAGAAGAAATTCTTATTAAAAAAAAATCACAGTATATATTTAAGAATCTAAGTTCATCTTTGTTACAAGGGGCTTGTCCACCGTTTTCTTGATTAGCACCTATGAACATATTCTATTCAATAAACAATTTACTAAGTTCCTACTATGTGCCAAGACACTGTGCTACTTGCTATAAAATAAAGGGGTTGAACCAAAAGTTTATAACCCAGAATCTGTGAAATTTTCAAAACATAATTTGAGATAACTATATTTCAAAGTTAATACTTTCCTTTATAATCTTATGCATTTTATTTCATACACTGAAATACAATCATTATTTTAGGATAAGGTCCATAGGCTTTACCAAACTGCTAATGAGATCCAAGAAAATTAAGAACCCATGGAGTAGATGATCTATAGGAAATGAAGATAGGAAAAGATTACCAGATTACAATCTAAATCAGAGAAGAAAATATGAAAAAAATAATCCAGACCTGCCCACATTCAAGTTTTGGTAAACACACAGACTCTAGTTATTTAAAAGTTATGTTAGATGTTCAAACTATGTGGGATTGCTTACTGTCTGGGGCAGGATAGACTTTGGAACTTAAAAAATGTTTAAACAATTATTTTAACATGTAATTGGGGGAAAATGAAATATTATGTATTTTTTAAAAGTTATGTTAGATCTCAGGAGGGAATATGGTTAAAATTAGGATTCTCTGTCCCAGTTTTGCTATACCCCAAGGTATCTCCAATTATTCAAAAGTGTGTGTGGGGGGAAAGGAATGTGAACATCTTTAAAAATCTTGAGAGACAATTTTAAATTAATTTAAAACACAAATTTCCAGGCAGCCATTTTGGATGATGGACCAAGAGTTTGCAAACTGAAACAAAAGATAAGTTCAAACACCAAAAACCATTAGGGAACAATGAAAGGTCTCCATACAACATGGGTCATAAGGAGTAGGGTAGTTTAAAATGGAACCCTAAACCCAATAGTGGATAAAAGACCCTGGTTTTACTTCTCTTTTTTTAGGGCATGGGGAGGGGGGAGAAGAAGATAGACAAATTCCTTAACAATAGGTAATTGGCTCTTTTAAAAATTAACTATAGTTCAGCATCGCCTGGTAGCAAGCTAAAAGAAAAGTGTCAACAATGATTTTCAATTGTTGATAGAGCTACCAAAAGCCATGCTCTACTTTAAGCAGAAGGCAAAGTATAAGGAAAGAAAACCTCTTTTATTTACTGTAAGAAAATGATTTACATTCAACTGATGTGAGAAACCTGTGATAAATTGTTACCTGGGAAACCCCCCCCCCCCCCATTTAGCTGAAAATAACAAATTACAGAGCAATATAAGGATCTTCTATTTGTTACTTACTCCCCTCTACCTGTGGGCCTTGGCACACACACCATTCTCTAAATTGAAAGGTCCTCCCACCAACTTTACCATTCTTTAAAGATCCATCTAAAAAAAGGGATCTCTCTCTTCCAAGCAGCCTTGCTTGATTAAGCTCCCCTCAGCACTTACATACTATTCACATTTATTTTTATACATTGTATCTATAATTGTTATTCCCTAATTCCCCCTCCCCCCCCATCCCCACCTATCTTCTCCAGGGCAGACACTGTATCTTCCAATAATAACTGACATTTACATAACGCTTTAAAGCTTGCAGAGTGCTTTTTAATCATTATCTAATTTGAGCCTCAAGAAAACCCTATAAGGAAGGCACAGTAGGTATTAATATCTACTTGATACAAATGAGGGAAATGAGGCTCAGAGGCATTAAGTGATTTGTTCATGCTCATATAACTAGAAGGTTTTAGAAGGAGAATTGGAATTCATGCCTTCCTGAATCCAAGTCTAATAATTCAACATGCCTTCTATGGGTATCCTCCAACAGTGCCTAGGAAAGAGAACACAGGATCCTTATATACTGAACTAACAGTCTGGCCCTTTATCCCGACTGCTATTAGAACCTGAACTAAATTGATTATTTAACAAATCTTTAATAGTAGAAATGCTAGATACGGAACAGAGCTAACTCAAGGCACAATATTTGTTTCCATATTTAAATGTAAGACAGACATTAAAAGGACTTTGAGTAAAAACAAAAAAACAAAAAAGCCCCAAGAAGCTCTGAAGAAGGACCTTCTGGATTCACTCATTCTATGCTTTTTTTTTTTTTTTTTGCCTTTTGGAGGGCAATTGGGGTTAAGTCACTTGCCCAAGGTTACATGGCTAGTTTTTTTGTGTTAAGTGTCTGAGACCAGAACCGAACTCAGGTCCTCTGGAGCCAGGGCTTTTACTCACTGCGCCACCTAGCCGCCCTCATTCTATGCTTTTCTATTATAGACAACATTAAATCTAGAGGTTTTCTTCAAGCACCAATTACTTAATAAATATTTTTAAGCACCTGTGAAGAGGGTCATCATAATATGATGAGGTTTAGGGTAGGGGTGCTCGAAACCCCCAAATACCAACATGACAGGTCCTGCTGAATGAATTGGACTCAAGTCTTCTCTCAGCCAAAAAAAAGCAAATCTTATTAAAAGTTTGCTATAATGAGTAGACTCTTAAGTAGTCTCGGTATCTGTATGGCTTGTATTGGAGAATTCTAGGGTGCTGTCACAGCTCATGAAGACAAGGTGGGATATTATCTATAGAAAGGTTGTAGGAGGATTCTAGGGGTGGTCTAGAGGAGGAGTCTGGGGAGGGTCTTCAGGAGTCAGACTCCAGTAAAGGAGTGATTAAGGGTGGGAAGTTGCTGGACAAAGGAGGGATAGAGATTTGAGCAGAGAGCATGAAAAGCCTCATGCAAATGCCTCATCAAATGGAAAGATTCAATCAGAGTTCAAGGGGGTTCCCAGAGCCTGTACCTCATCATCTGCTGTGTGCCATGTACCATTTTAAACAGTGGGGATGCAAAAAGAGGCAAAAGACAGTCCCTGCCCTCAAGGAGCTTATAATCTAATGCTGACACAGTTAACAGCTGACCACTTGCACCCAAGCAGCAAAAGGAAGGATCCTTTGGGATATGAATGCTTTCTGGTTTTTGGGAAAATGGGTGGAAATAAGGCAGGATAAGTGGAGGCCTTGTACTGAGCAGACAGTGAAGCAACTAAGAGGTTAGACCAGGGCTGGGGAACCTTCTGCCTTGAAGTCACACGTGGCCTTTACTTCCTTGGGTGTAGCCTTTTGACTGAGTCCAAGAACAAATCCTTTTATTAAGGGGGATATGTTCTGTGAAGTTTGGATTCAGTCAAAAGGCAGCACTTGAGGCCTAAGGTTCCCCATAGTTTCACAGAGGAGGCAAATTTAAGTAAGGTTAAGGCAAGTATAGAGTATTACAAGGTCAGGCCTAGGACTGGGGGAGGGGAATGAAGTTGGAACTCACTCTGAGGGCAAAATACAGCTAAATTGCAGCTCTTCTTTTGGGAGAGGCCTGGCACCTCAGTTATCTCAGGCCCCAGAGGTTGCCTAATTTACATAAACCCAGTCTCAGTTTGATGACTTAATGGGAATGGTTCACTCATTTGATCCCACTGTTTAAAGGTACTTTCTCCCTTATTCCATTCCACACCCTGTCCAGATCTGTAGGAACTTTGGCATTTAACTTCTGATTATTGAAACCCTATTATACCTCCATCACTGTCAGCCATGAATCCTTATTTCTGATACTTTTTCAAAGGTCTGAGGGCCACTTACTTATTTCTAAAGTTCCTTTTACCACAATATCCAAGTATTATCTCTGTCAACAAGACACCTATCTATCTAGTTCTGTGCCCATCTGTTATTTAAACACAGAGAAAGCAAAGCAAAGGCAAGTGCCTCCTCCCAACCCCAAGCAAATTATTTCCAGCCATGTAAATTACCTTCAGTTTACTGGGTTAACTTCCTCCTAATGTTGGCATTGAATGCTGGTGTGTGTTGTTGGCCTCAGTTAAGTCTTTCACTTAGAGATACTGGTTTTTTTTTTAATTTTAGGAGGGTCATCGCGTATCACCTTGTAATGAAACACTTTGAAAAGTAGGATTAGCACCCTACTATAGCTCTGCCATAAAGTGTGCCCAGGGTTGGGCCCTCCTGGCATGCTCCAAAGCTCCCTGGTAGCAATAAAGGGTGGGAATGTAGATCAGTAGGAAAAACATAAAGCGTGACCCTAAATAGCTAGAGATCACTCCAGATCACATCTATCCTCTAAGGGAAAGAGGAAGAAAATTCACCAAGACCTAGGTTTTAATTTAAGGTAGGATATTTTAACTCATGCCAATGAAAAAAAAACAATTAAAAATAGGAAAAAGCATTCACTTAGAAAAAAATTCTATCTATAGGCAAACATAAAAATCTACTTGTAGAAAGGCAGTGTTGAAACTGAAATCATCCCTCTAATAAGACTGAAGTTCTTCTAGAAAGCCCTTAACTTGAGTGAGAAGTTAGAGCACAGATGGATGACCAAAGGTCAGGTCTTAGTTACTTTATGTGTAGTTTAGTTACACCAGGAAAGTTTCACCCAACTTGCTGCATAAAGCACAAATGACTCTGCAGCCAAGCAAAACGTCTGTCCTTATATGGTAAGGAAAAGGGAAAAAACACTGATGACATTAAGGGGCACTCCCATGGATAACAGATAAACACAACCTTCCCCAACTGTGCCAAAGCCTCTCATTTATGAGACATATTTGTATAATTGTGGAGAGACAAGAACAAGGCATTGTAATGCCTTTGCCCCACTTATTTATGAAAAAAGGAAACTGAGATTATACATTCCAGTTAGAGCCATACTGAGAATGCAAAATGCTCCAACAAAGTTCACTCTCAGATTGTCTGAGTACCAAAAATATTTACCAACTCCAGGGGGGGAAACAGTTTGGAATGTGAGTGAACTGCCTACTTCCCACGATCTAAAATAGTGAAGCAGTGTACTCTCTGGTTCACAGCATTATTGATGAAGAAGCTATTTTACTGAGTGGACCCTCATTAGTAGAATGCTATTCTGTAAGGAAAGTTGTGTCTTGTTGGTATGTGTGTTTTTTTTAATCTTTATTTTCACTAACCTCTAATTGAAATCATCATTTCCTTCAATCTTTTGAAAACATTATTCTGAAGAGTAAGTAGGCTTCAGACAACTTCAGAAATCTATGACACAAAAAAGATTAAGAACCACTGATCTGGAGTCAACCACCATGCCAAGTAAAGCTGCCTTCCTCAAGCTCTTGGATGGCTGTACATCTGGAGGGGTGGGGATTGGAGAAACCAAGTCTCTATGAAAGCAGGGGAGGATGAAGAAGTCACACTAGGAGTAGACCTCTTTTTTTTTCCCCTGAAGCCAATTGGAGCCAATGTCAGTTAACCATTTTCGGCAATGGCTCATAACTGAGGAAACATTATATTTATCGCTCACTACGTTGCCAGAGAAACACTTGTTACCTTGAGTCTAATTAATACAGGGTTTAAGATATATTGTACCTGACCACCAAGGAAAAACCTCCAACTGGCTAACTAAATTTCAACTTTAGAGAAAACCAAAAATAAGGAGCATTTGGAGATGGGTGGTCTTGGTCTCCAAAATACTGTTCTGTTGGTCTAAGCCCTATTGTTGCTGGTGTGGGAAAAGCTGCATGCAAAATAGATCATAAATGTAGATCTGCAAGGAACTTCTAATCCTACTCTGCTTTTGCAGATGAGGAAACTAGGCTCCAGGGGGTCACTTAACAGTGACAAGATCCTTTTTGGAGGGGGGAGGGCAGGGCAATTGGGGTTAAGTGACTTGCCCAAGGTCACTAGTAAGTGTTAAGCGTCAGAGGGTGGATTTAAACTCAAGTCCTCCTGACTCCAGGGCCAGAGCTCAATTCACTGCACCACCTGGCTGCCCCTAGAATTCAAGTTCTGATTGGAAAACTACAAAGTCAGTGTTCTTTCCACCATACCACATGGTAGGGGTGGAACGACTTACCTTTTCTAGGTTCCTTGGAAGTTGGCCTAAATGATCTGAGTCATTGAATGACCTATCAGCTGTAGATAAAATGATCCAAGGAAACACCTAAAGCTTCAGTCTAATTCTAAACCCTATGATCTTCACAGTCTTGAATACATCTGCCCAGACCAACCTTTCTTTCTTTCTTTTTTTTTTTTTTAAGCAATCGGGGTTAAGTAACTTGCTCAAGGTTACACGGCCAGTTATTTCTGGGTGTGGTGCTGAGTGTCTGAGCCTGGGATTTGATCTCCAGGTCATCCCAACACTGGAGCCCGTGCTCTTACTCGCTGAGCCACCTGGCCATCCCTCAGACCAACCTTTCTTAAATGAACATTGTGGGGCGGCCAGGTAGCACAGTGAGTAAGAGCACCGGCTCCAGTGTCGGGATGACCTGGATCAAATCCGGGCTCAGATACTCAGCACCACACCCAGAAATAACTGGCCGTGTAACCTTGAGCAAGTTACTTAACCCCGAAAGAAAGAACATTGCACACTTTGTTGACTTTAAGAGATTTGAAACTATTTTTAAAAACACATTGAGCTATGCACAAATTTTAAAAAATACACTTATCTGTGAAAAGTATGTTGGTAACAAATGGCACAGGGCTGTTGTGAATAAAATGCACAAAACATGGAAAAATATAGATCAAGGTGACATATAACATTTCATAAAATACAGTTCTTTCTCCAATGGAGTGAAAAAATATCACTATGCTAAGAGAGCAAGCACAGAAGCTTCCCTTATAGTAATGTGAATTCTCTCTTTAGTGTGGAAGAGATTTCAACATCAACTGGTAATGTTTGCAGATCAGTCTTTCGCCCCCACATGCCAATCTGTGTTTTTAGTTTATTTTCTCTCTGCATCAAGTTTTAAAGATTTATCCATGGGTGAACAAGATTTAAATAGGATCTTTAAAGACAAATTTATTGGCAAAAGTGATAGTTCTTTTTGCTCAAGGCTACCTGGTATGAGGCATAAGGAAAGGAATCCTGGTGCACAAGTACTATGAAGCTTAAAGTTGTAATGCTCCGACAGGAAAAGGACCACCTTGTAGCAAGGTTTTGGGTGACTACTAGACCTAGTAAGGGATGGCAATTTACCACTCAGATACCTGGAAGATCTATGCTGTTTTATCTTTTTAACCAAATGAAGAAAAAAACCCCACCTGTCTGATATCCCTTACCTTAATAACTGAACAGATGCTCAATTTCCTTAGTGTGGGTACTTGTTCCATATTTTAGAAGACCATTTTATGAGTTGCTGTGGCCAAAGAAAAATCTGTCAGCTGGTGGGCATCCAACCAACTCATGATGCTCCTTAAATTCAGCAAGGCTGGTATTCTTATACCAGTCAGGTCTGTGTAGTTAATGTTTTTCTAGCTTGGAAGTACCTACCAGACAGAGCTTAGTCTTCAGAGGCATGTCCTTTAAGAACCCAGGGTAACCTCTGTTAGAGGATTTTTTTTTTTTGAAAAGTAAATTCTTTTAGGCTTTCTCTATTATTAACTTTTTAATGCAAAAAAGCCTTCAAGCTGTACTTTTCTGTTAACTTAGTCCATGCAAATTTCTGTTTATAGTCACAGCTATTTAAAAGGAACTTGATACAGACTAGTCCTACACATACAACACAGCTGCATGTCACATTCACTTTCATCAAAAATAATTTCTAAAGTACTTTAAAAAATTTCCTGATCCACAAAACACACAGAACCAACAAGATGCAGTCAACCTTAAGTGCCTTTAAGAAATCCTATTCATATTTGCTGGAGATGTTTGCCTTGGGAGAAAGGAATGAGGCCTGGTATTACACTCAAGTGGGTGGTGGTGGGGCAAATGCACCTAGTAAATGTTGGCACTCATCTAAAGTTACCCAACACATCAAGCTTCGGTAACAATGGGATATCTGTATAAGAAGACTTCATGGGGGTGGGGGGGAGGAGGAGGAGGAGGAGGAAAGAAAGGGGCACAAGGGAGGCCTGTAAAGAACTGCATATGGGAATTTTCCCACCAAACACTGGGTGCTACACCATCTCTAATCAAACATCACCCAGAAATAGGGTTCCGAGAACTTCTGGGTCAATAGGGATGACAGGTTTAGCATCACTAGGCCTCTAAAATATCAATCACCCTTGTAAAGACCAAATGCCTGTTGCTTTCTTCCCCCCCTTCCAAAAAAAATACAGAAGATAGCATTAGGGGAGGAGGAGAAGGGTTGGGGACACCGAGGTCCTGAACTGGGGTAGGAATGAAGATCACCCCTGAAAAAAATGGATAGCTCCCTGGAAGAAGCCTTTCCAGAATATTCTAAACCCCCCTCTTGCCTCCCCTGCAAAAGACATTCCTTTTTTCCTTTTCAAGATAGGAGGAATGACGGGTGAAGAGGAATGGGGGGTTAGGCTCCCTACTTTTAGGCCTTTCTTACTCTGCTCCTTCTGACAGCAATGTAAATCCGGATATACAACGTGGGTAGAGGAGGGGACAGAAACAGGTGGGAGGGGGGCACCCACCAGAAGCCCCCCAGAAAGAGAAAGAGAGTGCAACAGGAGCCCGAGCAGGCAGAGGTGAAGGGCCGCACCTGGGGGCTGCGGGAGGAGGGGAGGGACGCGGGGCTGGGGGCAGGGGTGGGGGAAGGACGCTACAAGCTCCCTTACAGTTTCCCTCAGTTTCCTCTCCTGGTCCAGCTCCCGCTGCAGGCTCCCCGCTCGCTCCTCCGCGGAGTCAGCCTGCTCCTGCAAGCTCCTGATCTTCCTTCTCACCGCCTCCAAAGAGCTCATACCCGCCATGGTTACCGGCGGCGCAGAGGGAGGAGGAGGAAGAGACCGGGAAGAGGCTGCAATGGGAGGACAGTGGCCGGGACTGGCCGCGAGCCTCCAGGCACGGGCGCGGCTGCTCCCGCGGTCCCTCCCCGGGCTGGGCTGTGCACTGGCCTGCGCCGCCGCCGCCCGCTGCTCCCCTCTCCTCTCCTTCTCTTTCTCCTTCTCCCTCTCCTCCTCCTGGCTCAGCCCCGGAAGTCCCCCCCGCCTCTCCGGGCTAGGCTGAGTAGCCGCGGTTCGCAGAGCAAACAAACCAACCGCAGGCGGGTGCGCGGAGCGCAGCAGGATGCGGGGCCGGGGGGCGGGTGGAGCCTGGAGGCAGGGGCTGAGCCCCGGGAGGGCGCGAGGCTCTGGATTACAATGCAGATATTTTCGGGGCTGCGTAAAGTCCCGGGGTGGGGGGGTGACCTTTCTAAAATGCTGGGGTTGGGGTGGGAAGGGTACCTGGACTGCCCAGGGTAGCTCGAGAGCGGTCAGTGGCTACAAAGGTTAGTGTGGTTTTTTGGGGGGAGAGGGGGAATGGTGTTCGCGTCCCCTCCCAAATACACACCTTATCCTCCCACCCTCCCGTAATTAAGTTTTGCGGCCCTCTAACCTTTCCTCCCCACCCCAGTCGAAGATGGTGGGGGGCGGGGAAGGGGGAAGGATAACGGGACCTGGCTGCGAAGAGCTGGGGCGCCCCCTCGTGGCCATGGGTGGAAGAGCCACTTTTAAGCGCATCGTCCAAGAGGATGCTAGGGCATTTGTCTTGAGGGTAAAGATGAAATGTTTAGTCAGGAAATTACATGAAGAGCTTTCTTCCTAAAAAAGGAGGGGGATCCAGGGAAGATCAGGTCAAGAGTCCCCTCTGTCCTTTCCCCCTGGTCCTGCAGGCCTACTAGGCATTTGAAAACTTCACCTACTTTGAGGATAAATTCAGAGGATTATGGATTTAGAATTGAAAGACTTTAGTGGCCATCTAATTCAACCCCTTTCATTTTACAGATGAGGAAACTGAGGCTCAGAGAAATGAGCATACAGCTAGTAAGGGTCAGAGGCAGCACTTGATCCCACGTCTTGCTGACTCCAAGACTAGATAGACCTCAAATCCAGGGCATTTGCCAGCAAATGTTTGTCAAGGAGCAGACAATAGTAACCACTTTAAACATGGAAGCCATGCACTGACGGTGAAACTTCCAGGATTCTCTTTTCCCACTACACATAAATACCACTTTGAAAGCAAAAACACTAGATCTGAGATCCTAGTTCAAGTCCTTCTCAATAAAAGAGAGAAAGGGAGTCATCGTGGCATAATGGATAGAGACCTGTTTTGAGTCAGCAAAAACTACTGGGTTTGAGTCCTTTCTCTGGCACACACTGGTTGTTTTGACCCTTGGGCAACTCTTTAAGACTATACATTGTAGAGAAAGTGCTGGTCTTCATTGGTAGAGTTCCCTCATCCAATGAAATCACACATCCAATTCTAATCCTAACCCATCTGTAAGATGAATAGCACTAGAGACACTCACCCCAGGGACCTGACAAGAAAAAAGAGCTGAAAGTGAATACATTTCAGGTTACACAATAATACATTACAGGCTTTCCATTTTGGGGGTGAAATGCTTTCCTCTATTTGGGGAGAAACATTTAATTCCCAAGCTTCCCTCCTAGGAGGTCCTTTAAAAAGTCTATTTTAGGGGAAGGGCAGTGTGGTAATGAAAGGGAAAGAAAATCTGGGGGAAAAAACTGCTCAAAAAACTATGAGTGGAGTGGAGCATAGGATGATGGAGGAGGGAAGATGCAACTCCACCAATTTCCTAAATCATTTTCAGCAAAGTTTCTGGAGAGATTCTGCAAACCTGACAAAGGAAACAGGGCTGGGGAATTTCACACCATGTAGGCCCCATTTCTCACTTTGTTCCATACCATTCATCAGCTCTGTTTGTAAAGGCTCCAGCTCCTCCCCTAAACTCACACAGAGTACTCTGACCTCCTTCATTGTGAACTCTTTGTGGGGTTGGGGGAAGGAAGGGGAGTCTAGGTAATACAGAGAAGAAAAGGAACCCTTTAAAGATTTTTAAGTGATATATGTCACTTAAATAGTTCATTTCTTTCTCTAAGGGTGTTTGTCTCTTTGAGTTTTAAGATGATTTTCTCTAGTGGGCTAATCACTTTAAATTTAACACTACTCTAATTAGCTTGGTAGCATTGTTTAAATCACTTAACGTCTCTCACCCTTAGTATACCCATCTGTAAATGGGTTTAATAATGCTACCTACATCATAGGGTTGTTGAGAGGAAAAATTGAGATAATATATGTATGATTTGCTAATGTTAAAGTACAATATGGGTCTCAATCTCATCTGTAAAATGGGAAAGGGGGGGTTTGAGGTGCTAAACAGGGTAATTTTTCAAGGTCCCTTTTAGGGCTAACATTCTAGCATTTATTGACAAACTATTTTAATTCCCTCCATTTAGTTTACAAACAATATTAAAAGATTTGGGGATATAAAATCAATATACTTTAAGGGAAAACAGTTTCTCTTGGGATAAAATGACTTAAAGGAGTCTCAGGAGCCATCCCTGTGAGACTTTTCCCCTCTTCTCCTCTCCCCCCACTCCCCAGCTGACTTCAAATATCATCTGCTCCACTCCTGCCCCACCCCATTCCACAGCTCCTTTAAATGAGGCTTTTTAATAAAGGGGCATGGCAGTCAGCACACTGCAGTTACAACAATTATCTTTTTTCCTCTTAAGAACTCAAGTAGCATTTTTCTCCCTCTCCTGCCTTCACTCTCGCTGAGCTGTTTCCAAATACTCCACATTCTTTTCCTTATAAGGAATATCTCCCCTTGATCTATCAGCGGCTCTTTTGAACAAGCTAAATAAACGTCCTGCTGGAGAATTTGGGGGTAGACATGCCTCCATCCCTTTAGCCATATACAGAGAAACACATCTGATCTGAATTACATGCATATAGTCACAGAGACATACTTTTTCAGGTTCTCTTTCTAAAATTGGATAGTATAAAGCTTAATTCCTATGATTCAGCTGGGACAGTCAACCCCCTCCTCTCCCAAGAACCTCAATTTTCATAGTTGAGAACTTTGCTTTTGTCCAAGAAGGATTTCCCATTTGCAAAAGCATAGCCCTTGAGTTAAAAAAAAAAATTATAGGCTTTTCATTTTAGAGCAGTCCCTAACTCTGATTTACCATGATGGACCGTCTTATATTTGTATTTTTTAGCACATGAAAATCTGCTTTTGTAGCCAATAGTCAACTTCCAAAAGCACTTTTCCACAATCATAAATACAGGAAATTATTATAAACATCCTAAGTATTTTCTTAATTAATCAACATCCTAAAATGTACTTTCCTAATTAGGCATCTGTCTTGGGAATGAACTAAGTGAAAGCGACATCAATCTTTTAAAAAGCCAGATTTCACAAGGAAGAAGGGTCATCACTTATGTGGAACTGGAATGGGCAGTAATGTCCAGGGGAATTTGAATGCAAACTTGTTTGAGCTTTAGAGATGTTAACTGTTCATTACACATTGAAGACTATGTGATGCTAGTCATAAGGCTGACAGGTGGGGCTGGGGGGTTGGGGGTAAGGAGGGAGCAGGGGTGCAGATCACACACTATACCATATAAAGCACTGAGCTATATATAACTTCCAGCTTACTTTCTGGATCTAACTCCTACAGACTGCAGACCCAAGCAAGTATCATCTTCCTAGCTGCTCCTTGGGCGGAGGGCTATAGCTTTCTCAGGCTGGATCATTGGCATCAAGTGTCTCTGGGTTAGAAAGTCTAGAAGCAGACTTCCTAATCAAAAGCTGCAGAGTCGTTTCATTTTTTCAAAGTAAAACATTAGCCTTAGGCTTTCTCAGGCCTACATTTCAAAGATCTGTGCCCTAGACCCTCAAAATAAAAGAAAGTTCAGGAAAGCACACTCTTCTGCACACAAACCTTCTCTGAGTTTGTAAACTATGATAATTTCCACTAGCAGGACTGTATATGTCTCAGAAGCAGCCTCCAGCTGTCTTGTTTTACACTCATTCTCCCCTCCCTCCCCCCAAAAAGGCAGAAATAGAGAGAGATAAGAATGATGAAATAAAATGAACATGTGCACTGGAGAGTAGGAGGCAGCATCCAGTGAGCTATGCCAGTGGTGCGGTGGGTGTGTGGATACCGGGCCAAAAGTCGGTAAAGTGTTTTTCATTTTCCCCCAAACCCAGTGGCACCCTCGGGGTGCTGGACAGCTGGGCACAGGGGTGTGACCTGAAGCTCTGAGGGAAAGATAGGGCAGCTGGGGGTGGTGGTATGTGTGTGACACTTACATCTGTCGCCTTTTTCTCCGCCAGCTCCAATTTCTCTTGGGCGTCTTTGAGGGCCTCAGAATACTTGTCCAGCTCATCCTCAGTGCCCTTCAGCTTCTTTTGCAGGGAGACCAGCTCGTCCTCCAACTGGGAGATGGGCCGCGAGGGAGGGGGAGAGGGCCAGGGAACGGAGGGGAGGGGGGTAGTGCAGCAGGCAGCGTGATCGCGCATGGGAGGGGTGTGGGTGCACAGAAACAGAGGAAGGCCAAAGACAGAAAGAGAGGAAGAGGGACAGGGAAGGGGAGAGAGAAAGAGAGAGAGAGAGAGTTAGACACTTCTGTGCTGGGTGCCCGGTCTCCGGTACCTTGGCGGCGGTTTCATCTGCGGTGAGGAGACTGTCCTCCGCCTTATGCAGCTCCTCCAGCACCCGGTCCCGCTCATCCTCCGCCACGCGCAGCAGCTTCTCTTTAGCTGAAATGTCTTCCTCGAGCTGGGGGCGCCGGGCGCGGGGAGTGCGGTTGGGGGCAGGGGGGGAAATGTAGAGATACACAAAGACACACACACACAGGCGACAGAGTTGGCTTCAGCTCTTAGGCTGATGTGCCGTTGCCCGTGATGGGGGTGGGCTGGGAGTCTGAGTATTCGGAGGTCAGCGGGATGGTGTATTTGTGTGTGTGTGTTTGAGTATGTGTGTGCGTGCGTGTCTGTGTGTGTGTAGACAAACTGGGGGGAGATACAGTTTTCTGTTATTTTCTATTCTCTCCCGGCTTAGAGGGGTCTCTGATCTGTGGGAGTAGGGTCACAATCTGTTCTCTCCAAAAATCACATTTCCGGCAATGGGTCACCCCCCCCCCGCCCCCCAATTATGGCTAGAGAATTCTCTCGCAGTCACAACACTCCCTTCTCTCTAAACATTAAATGGTCTCCGCCATTCTATCCTGCTTTTCCCTTTTAGAAACAATTTGCAACACCCCCCCCCCCCACCTGCGGGGGTAAAAAAAAAAAAAAAAAACCAAGACGTTACCAGTACAACAAAAACCCAGCAAATTTCAACTACCTCATCCCACCTTAAAAGCTTAAGTTCAGTAGAACTTTTAAAAGTCCAGGGCCCTACTTTCTTCTCCCAACACCCCCTCTCCCTCGGGTTGTTTCACCCCTACACCATTCCCAGCGCCTCAGTTTAAAATAAAAAGGTGTTTCCAAGGCTGAACATCAGTTTCCTTCAGCACTTGGACTGTTCTCCAATGACCACTAGAGTTGGAGGTAGTAGGGAAGGGTTTAAGTAAGGAACCAAGAAGTTCTCACTCAAATGTGCCGGGCTCGTTTTTTGTCTCCCCATTCGAGGTCTGACTATCCCGGCATGACTCCCTGAGATCCGAGAGGGGCGAGACGTGTGGGTTTTAGGAGCCAGGAGGACTCGGGTCCCTGAATAGGTGGGCTGTGGCAGCTGCCACCGAAGGCACTGGGGTCGGGACGGAGGGGAGGGGAAGAGGCGATGATGGGGAAGAGGGAAACGAAGGATAACTGCAGACCTGCTTGCTGCGGTCCTCCGCTGCCTTCTTGTCAGCCTCCGCCTGTTCAGCCCGGTCCAAGGCATTCTCCTTGTCCAGCTTCAGCATCTGCATCTTCTTCTTGATGGCATCCATGGTGGCGATATAGTGAGGGCCTGGGGCAGGGAAAGCGCACGGAAGGAGCTGGAGCGGGGGACTGAGCCCGAGCTGGGGAGCAGCTGAGGAAGAGGAGGAGAAGGAGGTGCGGCAGCACCACGGGGGTTGGGGCTGAAGGAGGAGGAGGAGGACGAGGAGGAGGAGGCAGGTCTGTGCTGGGACAGGCAGCCGAGCCGGAGTGGGAGCTCTGAGCCGCCAGCTGCTCTCAGATATGTACTTTCCCAAGGGGGCGACCGCATTCCTCAAGACAGCCAATACTTTTTTGGAAAAGTTTTTTTTTTCCCTTCCCCCTTTCCCCTTCCCCTCCCTCCGCCCGATCCCTTCCCCTTCCCCCCTCCTCTCTCCGCCCTCAGGGGCTGCTCGTCCATTCGCTGCTGCCTGCCATTTGACGGTGGATATGACTATATATGGGGCCCGGAGGAGCAGAAGCGGCGGGGTTATGGTTTGTGTGCCTATTTCCAAACCTGCGCTCGCCGGAGCCAAGGGAGAAGGGACCCAGGAGAGAGGATCCTGGGCTTCCTTGTCCCCAGCCCAGGGAGGAAGGCTGGAGGAGGTGGGGGGGGGGGAACTTGAATTCGAACTCGGACTAGGTCTTATCTGATCGAACTCTTCCTGTGGGCAGCCATCCTCTCTATCCTCATCCCCCGGCGCCTCAGCGGCCTACCACCCCCCCCGATCTGAACAAGAAAGCCCCCCCCACAACCAACCCCCACCCGC
>NW_027186296.1:41652898-41652997 GCF_028583685.1 Petaurus breviceps papuanus
GTACAGTGGTGGGCGGTGTGGGTGGGGCGGTGTCCGCTTACTCTGCCGTGCCCTGTTTTTTGGTTTCCCCCTCGTTCTCTTGGGCGCCCCCCCCCCCCC
>NW_027186296.1:41653025-41667444 GCF_028583685.1 Petaurus breviceps papuanus
TCCAGCTCTCCCCCCCCCGCTGTCTTTGTCTGTCTGGAGAAACTGAGGCGAATTACGAAAGGGGTTCGGAGTGAGAAAAGAAGTTAAGAATTGCGGAGTTTTGGCACTAGGCATACACACTGCACACCTAATTTTCCAATCCTGACGGTTGGGGATCCTGGCATTCCTTTCTCCCCACACTCAAAGGTTCAGGTCTGGGGGCTTGTTGGTCTGCTTGGTATTGCACAGGGAATGTCCCTTTCTAGAAAACAAATTGTGGCGTCCCACTTCTCCCTTGCCCCAACCCTGAGCATTAAGAGCATCTTTGTGTTCCCTAAAACTTATTTCCCTCCCCCTCTTTATATCCTCGGAGAAAACGGTATTTTCTAACCTCCGCTAGGAGGGATTGCAGCCTTTTTGCTGAGTTTTAAACCTATAGCTAGGAGTTTCTAATTCGACTTGCCTAATTTTGCAGGCAAACTAGAGCGTGGAAGTGGCCTCTGAATATAGGAGTGTAATTTTAAAAATCAGCATCTTTCCTTGTTAGGCATCCAGGAGTCACTTGGCTTAAAAAGATGGGATAAATTGTGATCCAAGAGAACTGATTTTGCCCACAGGGGTGGAGAAGGGTAATATAGCAGCCTGCACTGTGAGATCCGTGTCAAAGCAGAGCAATGTTGTTAGTAAGCATGAGTATTTCCCCCTCTTCATTCATTCTTGTTAACTCTATTCCCCCAAGGGGGAAGAGTCCGGTTCTTTTCTAAGCATCGGTGTAAGGGGAGGAAAAGGGGGCTGCCCTGGAGGCCCTGGCTGAGAGTCTGGAAGTGGTTGTGGCTAAATTAGAGAAGGGTCTTGTTAACAGTCCCTATAGAATAATTCACAACCTGTACTACATGAGATACTGAATATTCCCTGGACAGTATCTGAGTAGATTAGGAATGCCAGACAACTTGTAAACCCGTCAGAGGACGAGATCGTGTTCCCTGGACAGAATTTTATCAGGTTTCTTTCATTAACCTGACTGCCCAATAGAACATTGCTAATGACCAAAATATTATACTATACTTTAATGGGGGTTTTATGGGAAATATTTACCAGATGATGCTGTGCTGATATAGCAAAAAGTGTTGAGTTTGGCATCAGGGGACTTGGCTTTGAATGCCAACTCTGTCATTTACTATTTGTGTGACATAGGCCAAGCCCCTTTACCTCACTGGGACTCAATTTCCTCATCTATAAAATGAAGGTGTTGGATTGTTGTTGTTCATTCTTGACTTTCTGTGAACCTGTGGACCATAGCTCACCAGTATTGTCCATGGGATTTTCTTGGTAAAGATACTGGAGTGGTTTGCCATTTTCTTCTCCAGTGGATTAAGGCAAACAGAGGTTAAGTGACTTGCCCAGGATCACACAGCTAATAAGTATCTGAGGTTGGATTTGAATTGAGGTTTTTCTGAGGCCAGAACCTGGTTCACGGCTACCTAGCTCTTTCTGTTGGACTAGATGATTTCAAATCAGTTTTGAATTGTTTGATCATTGGAACCTTGAACAAGTCTCTGAATCTTAATTTCCTTACCTATAAAATTAGAGGGTTGGATTAAGTGATCTCTAAGACCCCTTGTAATATTGAATCTAGAAAGGCCTTCTTATTGACATCAATCAACCAGTAAACTCTAATTGAGTATCCGCCATGTACAAGAAATTCTGCTTGACATGTTAGGGATACAAAAAAAAAAAACATGGTTCCTATCCTCAAGAAATTTACAGTTTGGGGCGGCCAGGAGGCACAGTGAGTAGAGCCCCTGCCCTGGAGTCAGAAGGACCTGGGTTTGGATCCCACCTCAGACACTTAACACAAAAAATAGCCGTGTGACCTTGGGCAAGTCACAACCCCAACTGCCCTCCAAAAAGCAAATATATATATACATATATATTAAAAAAAGAAATTTACAGTTTATCTGGAAAATTTGTTTCAGTCTAATTTATTGAAACAAACTTGCACTGAATGCTTACTTTGTGCAGGGCATTTTGCTAAGTTCTGGAGGTTATAAAAAATAAGACCTCTCCCATCCTACTTTTTTTTTTTTGCTTTTTGGAGGGGGGAAGGCAGGGCAATTGGGGTTAAGTGACTTGCCCAAGGTCACACAGCTAGTAAGTGCTAAGTTTCTAAGGCCAGGTCAGTGCTCTATTCACTTCGACACCCAGCCACCCCCCCCATTCTATTTTTGCAAGATTTATAACCTACTAGGAAGATATACCATGTACACAAATAATTATAATAAAAATAGAACACAAGTGTGTTAAATATTGAACAAAATTAATAAAACAGAACACAACAAACACAAATGCCCTACATTCAAATCTTAAGAAATAAAATCAATGCACACGTAGAAGAGGAGGATTGCCTGATAATACAGAATTTCGTGTAAGAAGTGCATATCTAAAAATATTTAACAATACAAAGTATAAGTCCCTCCCTACTAGACTATAAGCTTCTTGAGGTCCAGGAAACATTTTCTTATTTTCCTCTACAACACTTTGCACATAGTTGGTGTATACAGTATATACACAGACACATCAACACATATTTGGTGAATAAAACCATGACTAAATAGACAGTAGTAGAGTTTTATATAGAACTGCTTGCAAATCTTTAAGAGATTTATAAATGCTAGCTGTTATCATTATGGTCTGGGGAGCCAAAAAAGAAGAAAAAAGTTTCCCAGAAGACACAGGTTTGAACTTTCCTGAGGGGTGGGGGGAATTCTGATCAGGGGCAATGGCAAAAACAAATGCCAGATGTGGAAATACACAAGAAACATTCAGGGGATAATCAATAAGTCTCTTTTCTTTTTTCACACGGGACACTCCATCTCCAACTCTTTGCACTTTTACTGGCTGTCACCAGTGCCTAGAATTCTCTGTCTCATCTCTGTCTTCCAGCTTCCTTCAAGTCTCAGATAAATTTTCCTATTCTCAAAGAAGCCTTTTCCTGTCATCCTTAATTCTAGTACCTTCCCTCTGAGATTACTTCCAATTTGTCCTATTATACAGTTTGTATGTACCTAGCTTTTTGCATGTTTCCCCTCCCATTAGACTATGCAATCCTTAAAAGCAGGGACTGGGGTTTTTCTGCCTTTTTTTGTTTCTCCATCACTTAGCAGAGTTCCTGACACATTGTTGTTGTTCAGTCTTTTTTCATTTGTGTCCTACTTTTTGTGACCCCATTCAGGGTTTTCTTGGCAGAGATACTAGAGTGGTTTGCCATTTCCTTCTCCAGCTCATTTTATGATGAGAAAACTGAGGCAAACAGGGTGAAGTGACTTGCCCAGGGTCACACAGCTAGTGTCTGAAGCCAGATTTGAACTCAGGAAGATGAGTTCCTGATGTCAGGGCTGGCACTCTATCTGCTGTGCTACCTAGCTGCTCCTGGCACATAATTGGTGCTTAATAAATGTCTGTGGACTTGACTTGCCTGGTGCAGAATGGGCTCTGTATAGGAGTAATGGGAGATAAGGCTGAAGAGGTAGATTTAGCTCAGAGTATGATGATTTCAAATGTCATATTAAGGAGTTTGGACTTTATCCTGAAGTTTGAAGTCATCCTTTTCTTTTAATCCTATCCACTTGCTCCCCCTAAAAATACAAAGAACTTATACAGGGTATCCCAAAAGCCTTAGTTTTAAGCTATTGGAACTTTTGGAATGCCTAGCATACAGGACCCTTAGGATCTGAGATCTGTCATATCCAAAGCTAGAAATGGAGGCAATGGGGTGGTGGGAATAGAATACAGTCTCAGGATCACATAGTCATAAATCATTGATCATCAGCTAGATGAGCTAACAGTACTCTGAGCAGGGTTCCTGGAGTCAGTCATTTTCATTCTTAACTCTGATGAGAGTCTCTCATTTACATCTTACCTAGGCTATAAGGGGAACAATGAAGATCTGTGGGGCCGAACAATGAATTCTCTGTTAGTAAAATACATTAGCCCAGGAGCTCAAACTACAAAGTACAACCTCAAACATTCTAGTGCTCTTACTTGGCTCTCTAGTCAGTTTGGAGTTTTGTGTGAAAACCACTACCTTTCTAGGAACATCTCCATCATTTCTTTGGAAATGTAAATAAGTGGGAAGAGGTACAGCCAGGTAAGGGAGAGTTGGTGAGTGGAAAGGGTCAAAGACATCTTGTTTTGACTTCAATATGTGGAAGTTTTTATGCTGAAAAATACTCTGGCAGAGTAGATATGAGTTGCTCTGTCAGTGTGTGCTCTCCCAAACTGGCTTTTTTGGAGATCATTTAAATTAGGATCTGAAGTGTCTCAGTATCCCTGTGGTGAGGTTGAATCCCATCTGGAGTAAACAGCCCTGAGACTTAGGTAAATAAGGAACAGGGATGAATATATAATTAAACTGAGACACAGTTGATCGTCTACTGTTTCTTTGGAATGTGAGATAAAACAATACTTATGGCTCATTGTTTCACAAAACAAGCTATGACATGACCTGGTAACAACAATGGAGTTTTCTTTCTCCTGTGCTTTACAAACCTGGGAGCTAGATCTGATGGAAATCAGTTGCTAGACTCTCTCTAAAGGAGGATCTGGAGGATGAACTTCAGACTCTAGGACAGCAAGGCAAATACTCTTTTTGGTTGTTGTTTTGAATTGCATGATTGCCTCTAAAGCTTGTCAAAGTTCATTGGACGCTCTCGGAATACATTTTATGGCTGTCCTTATGATATGAATCTCAAAAGTGTTTCTCTGAGCCAAAAAAGCATAGAGACTTTTGTGCCTAATGTTGCATTTTGTGAACATCACCAAATAGTAGGGTTTAAATGAGTATATAGTAGAGAGAGGAGGGAGATTTTTCAGTTCTTGTTTAAATTCTACCTTTCATAAGAAATTTTTCTGATCCCCTTAAACACCTGGTGCCTTCCCACCATGGATTATCTCCAGTTTATCCTGAATATATCTTGTTGTTTGTACATTGTCATCTCCATTAGATTATGAGCTCCCTGAGAGCAGGAACTGTCTTCTGCCTTTCTTTGTGTCCTCAGGTCCTTGAACAATGCCTGGCACACAGTAGGTAATTAACAGAAACTTGTTGACCAAGAGGTCAAGAGCCAGCAAAAATGCACATAATTAAGTCACATTTTCTGGTATATGAAAAACTGACATTACTGATTGTAAAATTATCCACAGTAACAAGTGAGGTTCAAAGACCAGTGAATGACCAGTTATTTTTTTCATATGATTTTCATATTAAGAAGTTAGCCAGCTCTGTTGATTATAACTGGACGTTTCTACCTGGCAGTATATAGTGAATTTGTAATGCCTATTTCTAGCAGGCTTTACAAACTTACTGTATTCAAAACAGAATTCATTATCTTCCTCCCACCCAGCTGTATTTCTGTCAAGGATACCACCATGCTTAGAGTCAATCAGCTTCACAGACGTCAGTCACCCTCAACTCTTCACTCTCCCTTGCTCCCCTTACTTCCCATAGCCAATCAGTTGATAAGTCAGGCCAATTCTACCTTTACAACATCTCATCTATTCCTCTTTCTCTACTCACATACCCACAACCCCAAGCTAGGCTTTACCATTTCTTGCCATCTTCTTTACAATAACTTCGTAAGCGGTCTACTTGATTAAAATCTCTCCCCTTCTCAGATGTGGAAAAATTGGGACACATGCATTGTTGATGGAATTGTGAACTGTTCCAACCATTCTGGATAACAATTTGGAACTATGCTCAAAAGGCTATAAAACCGTGCCTACCCTTTGACTCAGCAACCACCACTAAGTTTGTATCCCAAAGAGATAAAAGAAAAAAGAAAAAGACATATGTATAAAAATATTTGTAGCAGCTATTTTTATTGTGGCAAAGAATTAGACAAAGGGATGTTCATCAGTTAGTAAATGACTACACGAATTGTGGTATGATTGTGATGGAATACCGTTGTGCTATAAGAAATGATGAGTAGGATGGTTTCAGAAAAACCCGGGAATACTTATACAAACTGGCGCAAAGTGAAGTGAGCAGAACCAAGAGAACATTGTACACAGTAAAAGCAATATTGTGATGATATTCAGTTTTGAAAGACTTAGCTACTCTGATCAATTCAATGTGAACAGAACCAAGAGAACATTGTGTACAGTAACAGCAATATTATTCTAAGAACAACTTTGATCCAAGATAATTCCAAAGGACTCATAATGAAAAATAATATCCCCTTGAACAGAGAATATTGATAAACTCTGAGTGAAGATTGAAGTATAATTTTTTTTACTTTTCTTGCATATTTTTGCAATGCGGCTAACATGGAAATATGTTCTGCATGAGTTCACATATATACTTTATATCATATTACTTGTCTTCTCAGTAGGTGGGGCAGGGACTGGAGGGAGAGAATTCAGAACTCAAAATTCTAAAAAAATGTGAAAAATAAATAATAAATTTCATTTCTTAAAAACAAAAAAAAATAAAGCAGATGGTATATTCAAAAAAGTCTCTCTGCTCTCCAAGCCATTCTCCCCATAGCTTCCAAACTGATATTTCTAAACACAGATCTGACTCTGTCACTCCCCTGTTTAAGAAACTTCACTAGCTCCCTCTTACCTCTTGAATAAAATAGAAACTTCTTTAGCTTTCAAAGTCCTTCAAAATGTGACTCTAGTTTATCTTTCTATCTTTCTCATTGCCCATCACTGTCTTTCATGTAATCGATATTACAACTAAACAGGCCTCCTTCTTGTTCTCCATGTAGGAGATTCCATTTCCTACCTGAAGGTCTCCACAGGCTGTCCCTAATGTCTGGAATATACTGCTTTGGAATCTCTGTCGTTCAGAATTTCTAGCTTCCTTCAAGGAACGAGGTGGCTAGAGGGTTACCTCTTGCATGAGGCCCATCTTGATCCCCTCAGTTGCTAATTCTCTTCGCCTATACAGACAAAGCAAATATAAATGCTTTGTATTTACTTTTCATGTATTTTGTATTAATTTATGTTTTAAAATTTTGTATATTATTCTCTCCCCTCAATGTAATTTCTTTTTTTTTTTTTTTTGAGTGGGGAAGGTAGGGCGATTGGGGTTAAGTGACTTGCCTAAGGTCACACAGCTAGTTGGTTTTTTGGTGTGTGTGTGTGTGTGTGTGTGTGTTTGTGTTAAGTGTCTGAGGCTGGATTTGAACTCAGGTCCTCCTGACTCCAGGGCCGGTGCTCTATTTACTCCACCACCTAGCTGCCCCCTCAATGTACTCTCTATGAGAGCAAGTACTACTTCCTTTTGCCTCTGTATCTCCATTATTTAGCACAGTGCCTGGCACATAATAGGTACTTAATAATTGTTTATTAAAGAAATGAATATGGCATTAGTGAGGTGAGAGTAAGGTTTTTATCTTATGGGATAATATACTGCTCTGTGATATGACTAGATTATCTTCATCTAATTGTGTTCCAAATAGATGCCTTTGGTCAGTAGAGAAATTTGGTTAGAAAATATGGATGGGGGCAGCTAGGTGGTGCAATGAATACAGCACAGACCCTGAAGTCAGGAGGACCTGAGTTCAAATCCAGCCTCAGACACTTAACACACTTACTAGCTGTGTGACCTTGGGCAAGAGACTTAACCCCAATTGCCTTGCCTTCCCCCCTCCAAAAAAAAAATAAAATGAAAACATGGATGACTTGTCACCCTTTGCTACTATTGGGTTAAAAAAATCAAAGCATTTGTATATTGAAGGTGGATCAGTAAAAATTTCATCTTCAAATAATAATGGCAACCAACATAAAATCTCTTGAAATTGAATTCAGAAAGCATGCTTGTTGTTATTTCTCTAGTAGTAGTTACCTGTTTGTACTCATTCATGTGTACTCTTATTACCAAGGGCAACTTTTGGAACACTGGCTGGGGTTAAAGATACAATCTGTGGTTAAGGTAGGGAATCTGTTCACTTTGATATAGCAACAATTCATAGTACTTTCTGCCTCCTCCTGCCAATGTTAGTTCTTAAATGTTAGTCCATTTCTGATGGGTGGTTCACAAGTCATGCCAGTCATCTATAGGTGTTACCCAGCATTCTACAGCTATGTTGAATTGCTTTAACTTGTGTTTCAATTAATTAATCAACATTTAATAAAGGCACTGTGCTAAGTGCTGGATATATAAAGAGAAAAGCTAAAATAGTAGCCTTGCCCCCAAGGAGCTTATAATCTTTTTTTTATTTGGAGGGGGGAAGGCAAGGCAATTGGGATTGAGTGACTTGCCCAAGGTCACACAGCTAGTAAGTGTGTCAAGTGTCTGAGGTCACATTTAAACTCAGGTCGTCCTGACTCCAGGGCTGGTGCACTATATTCTAATGACAGAAATAATTATGCACAAACAAGATACATAAAGAGTAGCCTAGAGGTAACCTTAGAGATGAAGGCTACCAGCTGGGGGACTGAGGAAGATGGTATTAGAGTAGTCTTTAAAGAAGCCAGGGAATTCAAGAGAAAGTGAGAAAAAATAGGGGATAAGAGATAGCAGGAGTGTTGTGGATGAGGAAGAATAAGTAATCTGGTATGGCCAATAGAGTGGGCACTGAGGAGTAAAGTATAAGAAGAAGGGAAAGTTAGGAAGGGGTCAGGATGTCTTAAACAAAGCTTTAAATGACAAACAAAGGAATTTATATTTGATACTAAGGATAATATGGAGCTGTTGGAGGTTAGGGGTGGGTGGTATGATAGAGTTAGATCTATACTTTAGGAAAATCACTTTGTGTCTGGGTAGAGAATAGATTGGACTAAGAAGATACTTGAAGCAGGGAGACCAATGAGGATGTTATTGCAGTAATCCAGCCAAGAGGAGTGTTTCTTCTGGGCTTCCTCTGCCTTCTGCCTTTCCAGGCTGTAGTCATTCAGCCTTGGCTCTCCATCCAGTAGGTACAAGAACAGGTATTATATCTCCCCTCCTCTCCGTATGGCTTTTCCATCCCAGTGGAACTTTTCTGCAGCAGATATTTTCTTCAGCAGAGTAGAACAACTATGTTTTGGAATTTCTGGGCCCTTCTGTCTTGTCATTTGATGTCAAGAAGAAAAGATGTGTTCCTTGCACTTCTACAGAGATTTTCTCAAAACCCTCTCTCTCTTTGACAAAATCTGAGAAAATTTTTTGGCCATATAAGCAACAAAGTCAAGGAAGGTCAACCTGTTACTTTTCAGTCAAGGGACAGGAACAACACAGTATCAGTGTGGCATTGAGCTCTAATCAAGCCATGATCACAGAAAAGTGGTAGCTGGTTGTATCTACCTCCTTTATCATTATAAAACACCAACCTTTTACAGGTATGACATCAGGAACACAAAATGGTTTCAACAGTCACTTCTCAATCTCAAAGCTCTTTTCATATAGAATTTCATCTGTTTACTTTTATATTCTCACATACAGCTCTCATGTTTCTACTATAATCCAGAATTGGAACACAGATAAAAAGTCTTAGAACCTTCTCAAGGTCAATTTTGGTGTTCTTCCCATTTTACAGATGCTGAAAACCAACAAGTGGGGATGACAAATAGCTACAATTGGACTAAGACCCTAGGGAAAGACTGACATTTGAGACAAATCTCAAACTCAGGTTTTCTAAACTTTCACTTTTGTGCTTAGGCAGCATTTGCTTCCTAGCAAATTCATTTTCCACTTAAAGTAATTAGTTTGGTTATAGGATCATAAGATTATCAAATCTAGGATGGAGGGGACCTCAGAGGTGCTAAATAGTTCAGCTTCCTTATAGACGAGGAAACCAAGAACCAGGATGTCTAAATGACTTGTCCAAACTCACATAGGTACTGTCAGAGGTGGGATTTGAACCTGTCTTCTGACTCTCAAGTCAGTATTTTTTTCCACTGTCCCACATATATGTTTTAATTATGTTTATTGGAGAAAGCTCTGTCTCTTAAGTTCTAATTAAATGTCTCTTCCTTGGATCACAGAGACAATGCTTTCCAGTCTCTGTTTACTGCGAGCCCATTAAGGTTCTTCTCAAAAGAAGTGACTCTTCTCTGTTCCATAGACACCTTTATTTCCAATTTAAGGGGTGCCCACTCAATCAGTATGGTAGTTTATCTGGAGAACATATTTACACATGAGATTTTGTAGGCTGGAGGTAATCAGCCCTTTCTAAAGTATGACAAGTCAGAACTGAGAAAAGACATTTGAAGTGTTGCCATTCAAGGAGTGGCTGTCCACAGAGTTCCAGAGGAGTGAGGGTATTTATAGCACAGCTTTCTTCACAACATGGCACCTGCCCCAATATGTAACCCAAGGGGCTGCTCAGATGCCAACTGAATACTTGAGGACAAGATGACTTGAGCTAATGTCCCAAAATATCAACCAAGGGTAGCTTTCCTTTTGAGAACTGTTGCATTCTGATTCCTTAGTCCCTCTTGTTCTCCACTGCACTGTGGGTCTGTGACAGTATTTTCTTGTCTGAGATGTGACATTAGCTTTGGGGAAAAGTTGAAAAGTTCAGGAGAATCTGGACTTTTATCAGTTTTTACTGGCCTGTGATATTTACGCTGATCCTGTTCACGTTTACCAATGTCTCCTCCTTCCATTTTTGGCCAAGGTTTTTTCCCCATGTATTTATTACCAGTGAGTAAATGTTAGAGTAGAGGTCATTTGGTTCAACCTTTAATTCTATGTATGAGGAAACTGAGCCCTAGGGAGAGGAAATAACTTGCCCAAGCTGTCAAGTATCAGAATTGGGATTCAAAGGCAAGGTTTTTAACTCCAAAGTTAATGTTCTTTCTAATATGCCATGTCTCATTATGAATCTGTCCACCACGGATCTATCTAAATACTTTTTGAATCTCTTTAATTTTTTTTAGCCTGTATCA
This sequence comes from Petaurus breviceps papuanus, assembly GCF_028583685.1. Lineage (NCBI taxonomy): Eukaryota > Metazoa > Chordata > Mammalia > Diprotodontia > Petauridae > Petaurus > Petaurus breviceps. The sequence continues at coordinate 41,663,883 of NW_027186296.1, forward strand.
CCTTTTGGAGTAATGAGTTTCATAATTTTATTGATTATGTGATCATCTTTCAGTCCTTTTCTGTTCTAAATCTGATTATCCCATGATAATGGGTTGTTAAGGCAAACCAGGATCCTAGTGATGGGGACTTCGGTTCAGAAAGTTAGAGGAATGATGAGTCAGATGATTTAAGACAAGGTCGAACCTAGGGCCATGAATTTGTTTACACACATGAACTTATACGTACACATTGTGTTTCAGTATAATTGGTTTCTTTGGTAATCTGGCATGTTTAATTTTGTGCATTTAAAAACATTTACATGTTTTAAAGGGAAGGGGTTCATAGGCTTCACCACAACTAAAAAGAGGTCCATGAAAAACATAAAAAAGTTGAAGAATCACTAATCTATTTGTTGGTGACACATTCTCCAGGGAGTGACAGAACATAGACTCTTGGAACTGGAAGAGACTTTAGATAAGGAGTTCTTAACTTTTTTATGTCACTGGACATCGTTCTGTATAGGTTTCTTACTCCCTATCAGTTTTCCCTTAATTAATTAGTAATTAATGTCCCCCAATCTTTTGTTATTGTTATTATTGAGTCTCATCAGACTCTTCATGACCCCATTTGGGGTTTTCTTGGCAAAGACACTGGAATAGTTTGCCATTTCCTTCTCTAGTTCATTTTGCAGATCAGGAAACCGAGGTAAATATCATTAAAGTAAATTGCCACAGATAGTAAGTGTCTGAGGCCAGATCTGAACTCATGAAGAGGAGTCTTCCTGACACCAGAGAAAACCTTCAAAAATTGTGTTAGAACATAGGTCCTAGGGAAGATAGCAGTCCTAAACAGAAGGAATAGATGATGACCAGGGAAAGCTGATCAGCTAGGCAAGTTTCTGGGGCCTTTGGAAGGAAAGTGAGGGGATCACAGGGAATCTAGATCTACAAGTTTTGGTACAATGACTAATGACCCCATATTACTCACTCCTGTCCTAAATTATTTGTGTGATTTTGGACAAGTGATTTCACTTTACTGGGTCAGTTTCATCTGTAAAATGAAAGGTTGGAATGGATCGTCTCATAATCCTATGGCTCTTCTCCAGTCTGGGCATTTCTCCTGGCTGTCCTCCATGTTGCAATGCTCTCTTTCTTCATTTCCATCTCCTGGCTTCCTTTCAAGTTTTAGCTGAAGTCTCACTTTCTGTATGAAGCCTTTCCTACATCTTTCTTGATCTTACTGCCTGCCCTCTGAGATTATCTTTAATTTGCCTTGTACATAGCTATTTGCAAGTTGTCTGCTCCATTAGACTGGGAGTTCCTTAAGAGCAGAGATTCTTTTTTTTTGCTGGCATTTTCAACACTTAGCAGAGTGGCAGGCACCTAATAAAGGGTCTTTTGATTGACTGACTGAATATCCCTATCTAACTCACTCCCATCCTCCCTTGATGGAATCTTTATTCTGGCCTATGGGAGAATTTTGGAGTTGGGGAAGATCATGCTCCCAACACTCCACAGAAGAGGAAGGATGAGGGATCTATAAAAATGAGTCCCATTGTAACATGTGTGTGTGTGTGAGTGTGTGTACCTATGTATGTGCATAAAAAATAAGGCCATAGATTATAGGATCATAGATTTAAAGTAGGAAAGAAACTTCAAGTTCATTGCGTCCAATCCCCTCTTTTTACAAATGAGGAAATAGGCTGAGCGAATTTAAATGGCTTGGCCAGGTAAGTTACATGGTAAGTGTTGAGGAAGGTTTTGAATTCAGTCAGTCTTATTAATTACAAGCCCAGATCTTGGATTCAATTCAACAAAGATTTATTAAGCTTCTTCTTTTTGCTAGGAGAAAGGCAGTGGGGTGAAATGGTTAATGGACCAACCTGGATTCAAGACCTGTCTCTGGCACATACTAGCTATGTGACCCTGAGCAAATAACTTAGGTTTTCACTGCCCCCAGTTAATTCTCTAAGTTTATAAATTACAGAGGAATTATTCATTGTCATTAGTGAAGGGAGTTTCCATACTATAACTTTTTATGTAGATAACAAAAATATGGTACCACCTCCTCCCCTCTGCCTAAATGTATTAGGATCTATTCTGGGAATGAAAAGAAATACAAAGATTAAATAAGACAAGGTGCCTACTCATCTGATCCCAGTGCCTTCCACTGGAACCGTGCGTTATTCATGGAGTCTTCGATATATTTGATAAAACTTAATATTATTTAACATTTCAAGGATTGGTGATAAAATTGGTGTGGGTAGTTCCTTGTCTCAGTTGAATAATGACTTGGTAGATGACGCTCCTCAACTTCTATTACTAAAAAAATTCAACATCCGGTGGCCAGTCTTTTGGTGAAATGTCTTTTTGAATTTTATCCAGGTCAGTAGAGGAAAGATTAGCTTGTCTTTGACTGTAGGAGGCAGATACAGAAACAGTAGGTGGAAGCTTAAAAGATGAAAATTTAGGCTTGATGTCAAGAACAATTTCTTAATTACAGCTGTACAAATGTGGAATGGACTTCCTAATTAATGGAGATCTTCAGAGGCTGGATGACAACTTGTCAGGTACATTACAGTATGGATTCCATTCAAGAATTTGTTGCATTAGAGGGCCACTGAGGTCCCTTCCAACTCTTAAATTCTACATTTCTAGTCCTTAAAGAACAAATAGTTAGAGTACACACTGTTAAACAGGCTTTCAAAATCCATCCAACCCCCAACAAACTCACAAAGTGCATTCCCCAAAACAGGTAAAACCAACTGATAGAATGATTGTGATTAATAGGTCATTTCCCACTTTTGTAATTTACTGATTGATAATAGAAAGGAAGGATGGGTGTTTTAACTTTAATACTTTAATACCAATATTGTCTGATATCCTCATACTGAGTTTCATTGCTATTTGTATTAGCATTGCTGTCATCATAGTGGACATTATCCTGTGAGCTCTGCTTTCTTTCTTTATTTCAGCTCACACATGTCTTCCCATGATTTTCTTTCTTTTCTTTTTTTTTTTTTTTTTTTTGGTGAAGAAGTATTTATTTTTTGCCAAAATCTGCTAATCTCTAGAGACACAAATACAGAAGCAAAAAAAAAAGTCTTTCCCCTTTAGGAATTTATATTGAATGGGAGAAATAATATTCTTTTCTTTACTTTGATACCATCCCTTTTCAAAAGTGGGTGCTTCCAACTTCCTTCCCCCCGAGCCTGCCCTCCCTTCCATCATCCCCCCTCTCATCCCCTTCCCCCCTACTCTCCTGTAGGGTGAGATACCCTATTTAGTGTGTATTTCATTCCCTCCTCAAGCCAAATTCAATGGGAATAAGGTTGACCCATTCCATTTTGCCTTCCTATTCTTCCCCTCCATTGTAACCATTTTCCCTTGCCTCTTCTATATGAGATAGTTTACCCCATTCTGTCTCTCCCCATCTCCTCTCATTATATTCCTCTCTCACCTCTTAATTTCACCTTTTAAGTATCATCCCTTCCTGTTAAATTGGTACTGTGCCCTCTATCTATGTATACCTGTAAACACACATTCACATATGTATTCATATGCCCATATACCCTCATATATA
>NW_027186296.1:41667544-41680716 GCF_028583685.1 Petaurus breviceps papuanus
ATATATATATATATATATATATATATATATATATATATATATATATTGAGAAAGGTTTCATAAGTTACAATCATTGTTTTTCCATGTAGGAATGTTAATAGTTCAACTTTGATAAGCTCCTTATGATTTCTTTTCCCTGTTTACCTTCTCATGCTTCTCTTGCTTCTTGTATCTGAATGTCAAATTTTCTATTTAACTCTGGTTTTTTCAACAAGAATGCTTGAAAGTCCTCTATTCCACCGAATGACCACATTTTCCCCTGAAACATGATATTCAGTTTTGCTGGGTAGGTGACTCTTTGTTTTAATCCCAGCTCCTTTGACCTCTGGTATATCATATTCCAAGCCCTTCGATCCCTCAGTGTAGAAGCTGCCAGATCCTGGGTTTTCCTGATTGTGTTTCCACAATATTCAAATTGTTTCTTCCTGGCTGCTTGTAATACTCTTTCCTTAGTCTGGGAATTCCAGAACCTGCCTATAATATTCCTAGGAGTTTTTTCTTTTTGGGATCTTTTTCAGGAGGTGATGGGTGGATTCTTTCAACCTCTATTTTGCCCTCTGGTTCTAAAACATCAGGGCAGTTTTCTTTGAGAACTTCCTGGAGGATGATTTCTAGGTTCTTACTTTGATCATGGCTTTCAGGTAGTCCAATTATTTTTAAGTGATCTCTCCTGGATCTATTTTCCATGTCAGTGGTTTTTCCCATGAGATATTTCACATTGCCTTCTATTTTTTCATTTGTTTGTATCTGTTTAACAGCATCTTGATTTCTCAAGTCATTAGCTTCCATTTGCTCCAATCTAATTCTGAAGCAATGATTCTCCTCATTGAGCTTTTGAGATTCTTTTTCCATCTGGCAAATTCAGCTTTTTGAGGCATTCTTCTCCTCATTGCCTTTTTTGAGCCTCTTTTGCCATTTGAGTTAGTCTATTTTTTAAGGTATGATTTTCCTCAGTCAGGCTGTTGACTCTCATTTCATAATTTTCTTACATTGTTCTCATTTCTCTTCCCAGTTTTTCCTCCACTTCTCTTATCTGCTTCTTAAACTCCTCTATGGCCTGTAACCAGCTCATATTTTCCTTTGAAGCTTTTGGTGCAGGAGTTCTGACTTCACTGTTTTCTTCCTGTTCCATGCTTTGCTCCTTTTTGTCCCCAAAATAGGAGTCTAATGTTGGAATCTTCTGTCTGCTTTGTTTCCTTTGCCTGGTCATGTCACCCTCAGTCACTTGACCCCAGGGCTTTTTGCCAGAGTAGGACTCTGCCACCAGACAGGGGAGCTTTCGTCCCAAATGCTGGGGTTTTCTCAGCTGCCGGAGGTATTAGATGGGTGCCCTCTCTCAGGCCTCCACATGCTCTGGCAAGCTGGACACACACACCAGGACCCCCACCCTAGACTGCAATCCAGATCCAAGAAGTTAAAGTAAGAGCGATTACCCCTCAGACTGGTGCTTGGTCCCCCTACACTCTGCAGGCCAGGAGCTGAAGCTGCCATGTGGTGCTGGATGGCTGTGCCTGTGCCTCAGGGGCTTCTTGCCCTGGGGTCAAAAGCCAGGCCCTCCCACTTACTGGGTCCCGAAGTCCAGACTGTACTGACCTCTCACTTTGTCCTTCGCATCTGTGTGTTGATAAATCTGGAAACGGCCACAGCTGCTGCTGATCTGGAGTCCCTCCCACCTGTAGCTGGTCAGACGCGGCCTGGGGCTAAAGCCTTGGTGTGGAGCTGGGCTCGGCACCCAGAGCGCTGCGCTGGCCTATTCCTGCCGGCCTGCCGGGCTGTCCTCAGTGGGAGGTTAGCTTCTCTGTATCATTTTGTGGGTTCTGCAGCTCCAAAGTTTGTTTAGAGTCCCCTTTTTACATGGATTGGGGAAGGTGGAAGCCAGAGCCGCAGGGAGGTCCTGCTTCTATTCCGCCATGTTGACTCCACTCCCCCCTCCCCCCCATGATTTTCTGAAATCTTTAAAATTTGTTGTTATTTTGGTACCACAAATATTCCATTACATTGATATGCTGCATACAATTTGTTCAGCCATTTCCCACACACTGGGTCCTTTTTTTGAAGTTACAAAAAATAGGCTGCTATAAATATTTTTGTACAGATCACATAATAATGAAAGCTCTGGTTCTCAGAGTTGGAAGGGACCTTGTGGGTCACCTCATCCAGTCCATACTTGAAGAAGAATGACCTCTGAAACATACCTGGAAAGTGGCCATTCAGTCTTTACTTGAAGACCCCAGAGAGAGAGAACATACTGTCTCCTGAGGCAGCCCATTATGCCTTTGGATAGCTGTAATTATTAGGAATTTTTTGCTTACATCAAGGCTAAATTGGTATCTTTGCAACTTTCACTCACTGCTCCTATTCCTTCCGTCATCATAAATCTAATAACTTTTCCACATGACAGGACTTCAAAAGTTTGAAAAAAATTAAACATGCCCAACCCTCCCCAGGCTAAGCATCTTCAGTTCAAATGAGCATGGATTTAGAGCTGGAAATGGATTTAGAGGTCAATTTTTCCAATCCCACATTTTATAGACTAGGAAACTGTGGTGCAGGAATGCTAAGTCATTCTTCCAAAGTCAGTCACATAGTGTCACAACTGGGATTTTAACCCACTTCCCCTTATCTCTGAATCCATCATTTTCCCCCACTTTTCCTTGAACTGATCCTCATACAGCATGATCTCAAGACCTTTACTGTTCTGGTCACCATGTCTTAGATATTCTCTAGGCCATCAATATTCTTTCTAACATGTGGCACTTAGAACTGTATACAGTCTACAGATGTGGTCTGACCAGGGAAATCAACTATCGCTTCCTTGTCTTGAGCACTATGACACTTAATGCAGCCTAAGATGACATTAACATTTTTTGCTGCTGTTTTATAATGTTGACTCATTGAACTTGTAGGCTACCAAAATTCCCACATCTTTTGGTGATGAACTACTGCATTTCTACTGCATTTTTCCCAACTTGCAATTGTGAAGTTGATGTTTTGAATCCAAGTGTAAAATTTTGTTATTCAATTTCATCTTGAGAGGCATCACATTTGAGACTGGTCATCAGCAGAGGAAGCCAATCGTATTATGGAGGTGTCTGGTAAGTCATACAAATTAAGGCCCTGATACCTTTTCCCCCTCTTTCTAGTCCTTGGTGGGAGAGTGGCCCCCTGTTATCTGTACAAACTCCTTTTCTGATTCTACTTCATTTCTGAAATAGGAGACACTAAGGGGAAAAAAGCTGCTCAAGCAACCAATATTTCAAACAACTATTCCCCAGTTATTGGCTGTCATTTCATTACTCTATAAATTTGTTATGAACCAGAGGACCAGTGATGAAGGATAGCATCCTTCCTCACAGAGAGGTGATAGATTTAGAGTGGATTTAGAGTGGAGAATGAGACATATTTTTTTTGGAACACAGTTGATGAGAAAATTTATTTCTCTTGATTATTCATATTTGTTGCAAAGAATTTGATTTTTCTTTTCTTTTGTCTTCAGTGGGGAAAATGATGGGAAAGAGGGACAATAGATTCTTTTGAGTAAAACAATAAAATTTGTTGTGATACAATAAACTAGTGGCCACCAAAATGAACTGGTGTGGTTAATGATGATGTCAAGGTGGGATTGGGAAAAAGGGAAGAAGATATATCCTATCTGAGAGTTAAAGGGACAGGAAGCATTTTTGTCCAGCATCAAGAGGAGGTCCAGCACATGGGGGTGGGGGGGTTGGGAGGAGAGAGAGAGTAAAAGAGAGAGAGAGAGAGAGAGAGAGAGAGAGAGAAAGAGAGAGAGAGAGAGAGAGAGAGAGAGAGAGAGAGAGAGAGAGAGACTGATTATTTTCATATACGAATAGAGAGAAACCTCCTAAAAGACTGCAAGTCCAATAAGCTGCATTCTGGGAGCTACAGGTCCTCTAGCTTTTTCCTGTATGACTGTTTGAAAGGTTGGCCTAACCCAAGAGAGAGTTTCTAAGAGAAATCATTTGCCCTTTAGCTCCAAGCACTGAGAGTGCTACATGATGACAGCCTCGGTAGAGCTGAAACATAGGCCGTTTATTTCAATTGCCAAGTTCTTCTTCTTCCTGTCCTCCTTATCTCACAGTTCTCCTCTTCCTGGAGACCTTTCCTGTTTTCCTCATGTCCTTCTGCTTTAAGCTACTTCATCTTCGAGCTAGAGTCCTGCTCTTTCTCCTTTTCCTTCAGTTTGGCCTTAAGTCAACCCAAAATTTACCTTCCCTGAAATCAGTCTTTGTTCTCACTCACAATTCCAACCCCTTCCAGATTTCCTTTATTATCCCTTCTTCATCAGACTAAGTCCTTCTCCCAAATAACATTCTCCCACCAAATCTGGGAAAGGAAGTCAAGTTTCCCTTGGATGTTGGAACATTCTTCTATTCTACTTTTTCTTCCACTTGTCCAATGGCTGCTTGTTCTCAGTCTCCTTTGTTGGGTTATCTTCCATCTTCTGCTCACCAAATATGTCTCTGTTCTTGGGGCTTTCCCTTTTTTTTCTCTTGGTGATCTCATTAGCTACTATGCATAAAATAATACTTTATTTAATACAGGTGACTTGTGGAAACATATTTAAAGCCTCTTTTTTTTTCCTTTTGGAGGGCAATTGGGGTTAAGTAACTTGCCCAAGGTTACATGGCTAAGGATTTTTTTTTTGTGTGTGTGTGTTAAGTGTCTGAGGCCGGAACTGAACTCAGGTCCTCCTGACTCCAGAGCTGGCACTTTACTCACTGCACCACCTAGCCGCCCCTAAAGCCTCTTTTTTTTTTTAAAAAAAGTAAAGCCAACAATATTAAGAAATAATATTTTTCCCTAAAGCCTTTTTTAAATTTCTAGGAAGAGTGCCTTGGATGATAGGTCAATGACAAAAAAGACATTTTTTTTTAAAAGAGAAATGGATTAAGGATAGTACCAGACATTTTTAGCAAAGAGCAATTTTTGCCTTATTTACATCATTGCGTTCCCTATTCCTGAAGTGATTTCATTATGGACCCATCTAAGGGCCATCTCTTCTATGGCTATCCTAAAGTGATTGGCGTGCTAGGATTCACACTTCTCCAGTAAGAATTAAGGATTAATGTATTGATGGAAGGGGGGAGGTCCATTTATTTAACTCTTGGAGTAAGGAAAGTGTTCCAGAAGAGAATGTAGTAGAGGATGTAGTTACTGAATAATTCTGGAATGTTAGCCTAAACTGTTTCTTTTCCTTGTTCAAGATTTCTATAAATGTTACTTGACATTGTCTTGGGGCAAAGAGTAATGTCCAGAGTTTGGACAGCTCTCTCCAAGCTAGAAGAGGATTGGATATAGATTAATTACAAACTAAATAATGTTGTTTTGAGCAGAGTTGAGACTAAATCATGGAGGAAGTATAATATTAACATTTTTCTTTAACACTCCCAAATCTATATATCTAGTCATATTTCTTTCTTGAATTCCAGTTCTTTCATTAATTGATTTCTGTATCGGATGTTCCATCAACATCTCAATCTCAGCCTTTCTGAAACAGAATACATTATCTTTTCCATTAATTGTGATTTGCCTTCAAATTTTCCTATTTCTGCTAAGGCCACCATTATTCTTACAGTCATCGAGGTTTCCAAATACACTGACACTGTCTTAAAAAAAAATTAACTAATGATTTCTTTTGAAATTCTTTTTTCCTTTTTTTAAAAGTTCCTTATTTAATTTATTAATTCAATTTTTTCTTTTAATTTTGTTAACCTTTTTCTTTGATGCATAGGATTTCTATTTTGTGTTTAGTTGGGGTTTTAATTTTTAAGCTGTGTGAAGACTTTTGGGATCTACTATATTTACTTCTATATATGTTGCACCTCAAATACAACGTGCTCTTTAGCAGGCAGAAAAAAAGAGCATGTTAGCTCTTTGGGGGCAGAAAATGTTTCATTTTTGTCCCTGTATTCTCAGTACCTAGCTCAGTGTCTTGCACATACAAGGTACATAATACAAGTTTGTTGAATGTATAAATTTTGGTATTTTTAACTAAAATAATGTTGTACTTCATATAATAGCAATAGGAAAATCTAGGAGCCACTGATTTCCAGATAAGAAAAGGGGAGGGAGAGCCACCCCTTCCCCCCCCCATATGATTTTTCCATGCTATCCCTTCATGTTTTCCTTTAGCCAACAAAATTTGAAAAATGAATGAGCTCATCTCTATGAATAATGACTCCTCACTCTTCAGGTGTGCAGTCAGCACAGGCAGGCCATTACTCATATCCTCCTTTCTACCCAGGGGAAAGTGAGGTTTTTTTTTTTTTGAAACTTCTCATTTTACCCATCAGCTTCCTGTAAAGGTCCAAGTGCTTTTTACTTTTACTTGAAGGACTCGCTGTTTCTTTTTTCAAGACATAGCAAAAACCTGTTTCATTCAAGGACCATTAGATTATTTTACCATATTATTATAATTGCAGTGACATAATAAAAACCCACTCTTATATATGGCCTAAGGGTCAATGCCTTCAGTGCCTCATGCCTCTATCCTGGCAGGTGGACTCAATTTAGCAATAATATTGGTATATCTTATATATACCCACTCATTAGTATTTCTGAAAATAGCTGAAATTTGTTTCTTTCCAGTGTATTCTCTCGCATGTAACCAAGGCTACCAAAACATTAGAACATAAAGCATATTTATTACAAAAATATAAAAATAGGAATAGGGCTCACCATCTTTTCTTTTAAAAATAGCTTGTTATTTTCATTTTTAAAGTAACACATTAAAAAAAATTAATCAGTCCCTCTCACTTTCTGCCTATCCCAATATAGCAAGTTGGACAGACAAGCCTGAAAACTAAATTCCTTGATCCATAGCTAAGTAATGTGGCAAAACAAATCCCCATCTTAGTCATATCTAAAAATGTATGTCTCTTTCTGCATTTTAAGTAATCACCTCAATGTCAGGAGGTGAGTGGCGTCTTTCATCTTTATTCTTGTGAATTTGCTGACCTCCTCCTTTCCTATTGAATACTGCTGCTGTATTGATTTACTAAGCACTTTTTCTAAACTTCACTCTGTGAAGTTAGGTGTTATTAGTATCATAATCCCCATTTTATAGATTAGGAAAACATTGAGGCTCATATCAATCCAATAAGATGGCAGGTAATGATATTCATGGCAGCTGTGTGGCAAATTGAATAGAACCTGGTCCTGGAATCAGTAAGACCTGAGTTCAAATCCAGCTTCAGACATTTATTAGCTGTATGATCCTGGGCAAGTCACTTAACCCTGTTTGCCTCAGTTTCCTCATTTGTAAAATGAACTGGAGAAGAAAATGGCAAACCACTCCAGCATCTTTGCCAAGAAAACCTCAAATGGGATTATGAAGAGTTGGACACAACTGAACAACAATGATGTAAGTATATATGTGTCAAGAAACAGAGGTATTGAAAAATGAAATACATTTGTGGTGGAGATGAGGAGAAAGCTGAAAATATCTAATTCAGTGCACTAGCAAGCAGTCATCTCTATTTATCTAATTTAATGAATGTTTATAGATAGGTTTTAGTCAATATGCAGAATATCCCACTAATGTCTACATCAGGGAAAGAAAACTGGGAAATTCATGAATTATCCAGAGTTTTAACATGTCAAATAAACAAGATAAGTGTGTGCTTCACTAGCATTTTATGACTTAATTCTAAGTCATTATTTGCAAAAATAAAGCTGTGTTTACATTGAGTAATTAAAAAAACTCAGTAGAAAGATAACTTATGATTTTGTCAGTTTTCCTCTCCTAGAGCTAGGCTTTGGACAAGAAGATCTCCAAGATCACTTCCAGTCTTAAATTCTATGATCCTGTGACAGTACATTAAGTAAACCAGTCAATAGATCAGAATTTACTGAATCATTATTCTATGTCTAGCATCAAGTCTCCTTTTAGATGACAGAAAATGGGGCAATTGTCCCAGGACTTGAACTCTGGAGGGTCTTGAGCTGCTACCTGGACCAGATGATGGGAAGCAGTTACTTATGGAAGCAGTGGGTGGAGGTGAAGGAAATTACATTGTCAGTGTATGGTGCTCATATACATACAGCTAGCACATAACCTGTCCCATCCTGTTGAAATGGCCAAATTATGCCCCTGCTCTTCCCATCCTCAGAACTCTTTTTACTTGCCTGTTGCCCTTCTGTGACTTTTCTCATCTCTTCAAGTCTGCTCCAGACATTCACTTTAACCAGACATCAACACCTGTATAAAAATGCTAGTTGGAAGGAGAGGGATGCACATGTGCAGTTTACCTTGAGATTCCACATCCTCCAGGATTAGCCCTAACATCATGCTAGACACTTCGAGGGATACAAGAGAATACAACTCTTCTATCCAAAGTAGCTGTCTTAAACTAGAATGTGTGCACAAGGATTCCTAGAAGAGGTATTCAGGACAGCTGTTTGATGACTAAGGTGATGGCTAGGTTCTTGTGGATCCTGACTTTTGTCTTGCCATTGGACTCAAGAAAAGAGAGTGAGGCTGATGACTTTGCACGTCTGTGACTCACTTAAACCCAGTTCATGGGCAAGTCAAGACATCACACCATGATGTCATTGGTCCTCTTCAAAAACAAAGGTTGAACAACAACAACAATTTGGGGCAGCTCAGAAAAATTTTCTTGTAGTCTAATAGAGGTTCTCAACATTTTCCTGATGACAAGTTAATTGTGATTTACCATAAAGCTTACAATAATTTCCCATATTTCTGTCAAAGGCAACCGTGACCAAGTTTCACAATCTCAGTTACCCTCAACTCTTCCCTTTTCTTTCACCATAGTCAATTGCCAAGTCTGATCAATTCTACCTCTACATCATCTTTCCATCCTGTCCCTTCTCTCCACTTACACAGACTCTCATCACCTTTCACCTGGACAATTGGTCTCTTACCTCCAAAAACTGTACTTAAAATGCCAAAAAGAAAATGAGCTGAGAAATATCCCATTGTGTAAAGTGAGTTTTTCATAAAACTTTCCTAAGAAGGTGATGGACTACTGCAAATGCTGTCTCATTCTTGTTCCATGATAATATTCTATTTTAATGCAACAAAAATTTCAGTGCTTATTGTGTATTAGTAAGACACAAAGGTATAAGAAACTCTAATAGTTTATCATCTATCCCACTGGAGAGATGAGACATACATGTGAAATAGCTTATAAAAGACAATTTATGACTACATATCAAAAGGAGGAAGATGTAACCCACATATTGGTATCACTTACCACATAGTTGGCAATATAATTTTTCTAATGTGCAGGTGTGACCATGCTGTTCTGGGGCTTAACAGTTTTCAGTGGCTCCCTATTGCTTCAAGGCTAAATGACAAACTCTTCAGTCTGTGATTTAAAGACTTTGATTGGCTTGGGACCATCTTTCCAGACTTACTTCCCATTACTACCCTTTATAGATTCTCTGTTTCGACTGAACTGGCCTACTTGTCCCCTGAACTCCACATTTCACTTCTCATTTATCTGTCTTTGCTTAGGCTGCCCCTCATGTCTGGAATATACTCTCTCCTGACCTCTGCCTCTTAGAATCCTTAGTTTCCTCAAAGGCTCAATTCAGGTACCACTTCCTACACATAGGTCATCACTGACACCATTCTTCAACCTTTAGGAAAAGACAATGCTCTAGAAGAAGCAAATAGACCAGAGTTCAGGTGTAAGTGTAACTAGTGGCAAGTAATGAAATACCCTCTTTTCCTCTTCAAGACTACTGGGGGCTCGACTCTGTGGCATTCAGATATGCAACATCTGAGAAAGGTCTCTCTCAACCTACTCCCCAAAATTATTCTGTGGGACTTGGCACAAAGTACATCTTCTGTGGCCAACCACACAAAGTATTCCCATGTCTAGGACACAGTCTGCCCCTTAGCTCCAATTTGCCACTCGGATTCTTATTCTGAATGTAGAATCAGCTCCAAGAATCAGCATACTAATAGGAGCTCTTCTTCCCTTGGACATACTCCCTAATATTCACCATCTTCTCTGCTTGAATGCAGCAATTGAACAACATTCTCTTTCTCTTGTGCCCACATTTTATTTCACTCCCTTAATACTTTCTCCATGCTCTGGCACAAACACAGCCAGGTGCCAGACCTCATAGCACCAAACCAAACAATGCTGAATCACCCATGTCAAGAGAATGCTTTGATGATTTTATAATGGCCCAAGGTGGGGGGTAATTAAGGAGAAAATTGTGGAATACTGTAGTTTCTCTATACCACCATCTGCCTTTCTCCAACGTGCTCAATGTAAACAACATTTGGAAAACCTTTATTTCAGCAATTCCTTTGGTCTTTGCAAACAGTGTTCTGATGGCACTGGTGAACACCTTAGGCAAACACAGGTCTCTCTGTTTTACACTTCACAAGATGTCACTACTCAATAGAACAGTTATTATCTCCAGAGTTGGCATCTGCCACAGATTATTATATAATTTTAATATGTGGGAGGCATGTTGTTTAAGGAGCGCCTACATTCTGCTCTATCAAGCCAAATGCTTTAAAATCCCAATTGTTATAGTCAGAGCTTATTATTTTTTAATACTTCTTAGTTGTGTGACCATAAAGATGTGGTCTGCTACAGAAAATCATATATGAAAGCCTGGCTATTTCCATCTCACTTAAAAAATTTAAGTCAAGGATACATTTTATGCGCACATAGATAATTCTCTTAAAGTTTTTTTTTGTTTCTTTGTTGTTTTTGTGTTTATTTTTCTTTTTTTTTTGTAAAAGCAGCATCTGTAATTTGGGGGAGATATTCTTTTCCTTTTTTTGAGATATCTTGAAAATTGATCCCTGATTGCTTTTTAAAATTTTGTCATTTCTAACACAGTTTTCTAGTTATGGCCAATCCTTAGTTCATCCTCTTAAGTGACATTGCAACTTTCTTATTAGTACATTAGGTAGTAAGATTAGTAGATTCTGAATGTTCTACTGTAGTTCCACTGTTTTTTTTGTTGATTGAAATGGATCACTACAAAAGCACTATCAGATATGTTCTATTTTGTACCTCTATGTTGACTTTCCACTTTCATTAATAAAGTCTCTCAGGATGATATGACTTAGCTTCGATTCATGCCACGCCCTCTGCTGGCTTGTTTTCTCTTCAAACGTTTTTAGTGTTTTGTGTTGGGATACTATTTGTAATCTTCCATTTTCATTCATATTTTACAAGGGGAACTTGTATTCTCTGTTAATGTGGCCCTTGGCTACCATATCTTTTTGCTTGGAAAGGAGATTAATGGGCCTTATGGCCAAAACAATTTCTGGGTTCTTTTGTCCTCTTTAATGTAGTAGTCAATTAAAGTAATTTAATCAATGGTGATAGAGTCAGTATTTATACTTTTACCCATTTTCCATTTTTTGGAATGGATGGCTTATTTAAGGAGGTAATTTTGGAACATACATATATTCGTGTGTGTATATATATGTTTGGAGCATACATATATACATATATGTTTGGAGTATGCATATATGCTACATATATGCAATCTTTTTATCTTTGTCACTTTTAATTTTACATTAACCTTGACCTTTGTTTGATTTTAATATATGGACAATTGATTCTAAAATAACTGCTACCTTAGTAGCCAGTTATTTTTTGTCTATTAAGATATAGTCATTTTGGTGGTACAGTGAATAGACCACCAGCTCTGGAGTCAGGAGGACCTGAGTTCAAATCCAGCCTTAGACACTTGACACACTTACTAGCCATGTGACCTTGGGCAAGTCACTTAACCCCAATTGCCCTGCCTTCCCCCCTCCAAAAAGCAAAAAAAAAAAAAAAGATACAGTCATTTCATCTTTTATGATGTTTGTTGGTTCTGGACACATCTAATGCCTTCGGACATCTTCATAAAGAAAATATTCATCATTTATAGATGTGCCCCTTCAGTATCTATAGGATGAAGGACTTGTACCGAATAGCTAGTAAAATCTCTTTCAGCCTTAAATCTATGTCTTTATTTTAGGACTTGAAGGGACCTTACAGACCATCTAGTCCAACCCCATCATGTAATAGCTGAGGAAACTCAGCCACAGAGAAGGGAAGGGAAGAGAAGTGATTTGTTCAAGGTCATACTGAAAGTAAGTGGCAGAGCAGGGACTGGAGTCAGATCTTCTGGTTCCAAATTTTTATTTTATTTGAACTTGTGAAAAAACACAACCATTTCCCAATATAGTAGAATTAAAAAAAAAAAAGATGATTGCACATGAAACTGCAAATCTATTATGTACAACTTGCTATTTCTTTTAAATATATAATAAAGGTATCATGTAACTTTTTTTCTTCCCTCCTCCCCCCTACCCCAAGATGGCCACCATTAGACAGAAATGTGTGTGTGTGTGTGTGGCATGTACACACAACACATATATATGTAAAATCATTCTATACAAATTTCCATTTATCAGTTCTTTCTCTGGATGCAGATAGGATCTTCCTTTAGAGATCCTTTATAGTTAATTTGAGTATTTATAATAGTCAAAATAACTTACTCACTTAAGGTTGTTTTTAAAACAATATTGCCGTTAATGTATACAACATTCTCTTGGTTCTGCTCATTTCACTCTTCATTACTTAGTGCAAGTCTATCCATGTTTTTCTACAATTAATGAGCTCATCATTTCTCAAAACACAGTAGTATTCCATTACTATCATATACCACAACTTGTTCAGCCATTCCCCAATTGATGGGTATCCCTGCAATTTCCAGTTCTTTGCCATAACAAAGAGAGATGCTATAAATATTTTAGAACATAACAGGTTCTTTTTCTTTTTCCCTAATCATCTTTGGACTCCAAATTTAGTGAATTCCCCCTCCCCAGTGTTCCTTCTAAGCTTTTGACTTCCTTCCTTCCTTCCTTCCTTCCTTCCTTCCTTCCTTCCTTCCTTCCTTCCTTCCTTCCTTTCTTTCTTTCTTTCTTTCTTTCTTTCTTTCTTTCTTTCTTTCTTTCTTTCTTTCTTTCTTTCTTTCTTTCTTTCTTTCTTTCTTTCTTTCTTTCCCTTTTTTGGAGGGCAATTGGGGTTAAGTAACTTGCCCAAGGTTGCATGGCTAGATTTTTTTTGTGTGTGTGGGTGTTAAGTGTCTGAAGCTGGAACCAAACTTGGGTCCTCCTGACTCCGGAGCCTGCGCTTTACTCACTGCGCCACCGA
>NW_027186296.1:41680816-41685547 GCF_028583685.1 Petaurus breviceps papuanus
GGGTCCTCCTGACTCCGGAGCCTGCGCTTTACTCACTGCGCCACCGAGCCGCCCCTGACTTCTTTTGTTTCTTGATCCTAAACCATATTTCTTTAAAAATAATTTTTTTATTATGAACTTAAATAGCAACAAACACAAACATTTCAATATATGAAGAAGAAAAATATAATGGCATATAAACAAAACCATGAACTTCCCTTAGTTCTTTTTAAAGTGTGTATTAAATTTTTTGGGGGGAGGGCAATTGGGGTTAAGTGACTTGCTCAAGGTCACATGACTAGTTTTTGTGTTGAGTGTCTGAGGCTGAATTCGATCTCAGGTCCTTCTGACTCCAGGGCCGGTGCTCTGTTTCACTGCACCACCTAGCCGTGCCCCACTTTGTGTGTGTGTATGTGTGTGTATTAAATTTAACATTGTAGTCACAAAGGATTCTCTTTGTCTATGCCCCATTCTTAAGTTGTTCTTCTGTCTTTGTATACTTTTTAAATGTCACATTTCTCAACATGGTTTTCAGCTTTCCTTCCTTGCTCATGTGGAATTAAAGTTGTTGTTTATCACTATGTATGTTGATAGTTTGGAGAATCTTGTCAAGTTCATCATGGAATTTTTTTTCACCCCATGCCATGGATGGAATAAAAGTGCAATGCCCTTTGTGGTTATCTGTGTGAAGGAGTATGCTGTTGGTAAATGTTTAACAACTGACTCTCCAAAACCTAGGGCACATTTTAAAGTTTAATTGGCATTATTAGCATTTCCATCACATTCTTAAGTCTAGACAATCAACAAAATAATAAACCAAGACGTGATCTGTAGCATTTACTGATTTTCAAGGTATAAAATGCTCACACTAAAAAGTTAACAATTGGTCTCCTGCTTACTTACATGACTAAGTTCTATGAAGTGAGGTTTATTGTTGCTGTTGGCTACCGGATAAAAACAACTTTGCCAATGTCTTTAATGACCTCTCTGATAAACCATTTGTTTTTCATGTAAGTTCAAGTACTTAATATCTTCTGGCTTTATACTGAAAAGATCAGCATGGATGTGACTCAGTTCTTCCAGGAGTGTGCTAATTCATTGGTCATTGAACAAAGCTTGTCATTAAGAATAACAAAAGTGAAATCAAGGTTTGTAAATTGTAAGAATTGTGATTCTTAGCATTTTTTTGCATCCTTTCCCACTATTCAGATTCCACTAATGTAAGAGAAGAAGGGGGCTATAGTGGACTGATGGCTGTTTTGGGGTTTTTTGTTCATTTTATTAGTCTCCATGGCAAAAGACAAACAAACAAAAACCAAACATCATCAATAAGTGACCAATAGGTTGAGAGATGGGTATCCATGAACTGAACTAGGCTGTCCCATGGTCTGTCATTGAGTCTTGCAGCCTTGATTGGATCAACCCAAGCTTGTGCTCCTTTGTATAACTTTTATGGTCAACTCCACACCATATTGAAATATCAGAGTTGGACTTCTCTGGAGGAATTATTATTATTTTTGAATAAGAATGAAATTCCAATTGCCTCCTCCAAAGGCATCCATGTAGTTGTGTTTTGATGGAGAATAAGAACCTTTAACTACATCATGATCAAACCAAAGAGCATGTTGTTTAGTCTTTGGCTCATGATTTGTTTTGCAATGTCTACAGGCATACCTCAGAGATATAGTGAGTTTGGTTCCAGACCACCAAGAAAGTAAATATTTCAATGAAGTGAGTCACAAATTTTTTGGTTTCTCAGTGCATATAAAAGTTATGTTTATATTGTAGTCTATTAAATGTACATTAGTATCATGTCTAAAAAAACCCAATGTACATACCTTAAATTTTAAAATAACTTTTTTTTTGGCTAAAAAAAAAGTTCAGTGAGTCATAATCTTTTTGCTGATGTTGCTGATGTCTTGCCTCGATGTTGATGGCTGTTGACTTATCAGAGTGGTAGTTGGTTGGGGTGGCTGTGGCAATTTCTTAAAGCAACAATGGAGTTTGGCACATTGATTGACTCTTCCTTTCATACTTGGAGGCCATTGTAAGGTTATTAATTGGCCTACTTTCAATATTCATGTCTCAGGGAATAGGGAGGTCTGAGGAGAGAGAGAGAGAGAGAGAGAGAGAGAGAGAGAGAGAGAGAGAGAGAGAGAGAGAGAGAGAGAGAGAGAGAGAGATGGGGGAATGGCCAGTCAATGGAGCAGTCTGAACACACATAACATTTATTGATTAAGTTTGTTATTTTATATGGATGCAGTTTGTGATGCCCCAAAACAATTACAATAGTCACATCAAAGATCACCGATCACAGATTGTCATAACATATAATAATAATGAAAAAGTTGGAAATACTGCAAGAATTACCAAAATGTGACACAGATATATGATGTGAGCACATGCTATTGGAAAAATGGTGGTGATAAACTTGCTTGATGCAGGATTGCCACAAACTTTTAATTTGTAAAAAACTACACTATTTATAAATAAAGTGAAGTACAATAAAATGAGATATGCCTGTACAGGCCTAATAGTGAAGTAGGCAAATTTTCTCTCTGATCTCCCTACTCCCTCTATTCTCTTATCTCCAATGAAATAGGCTACCATTTCATGCTGCTCCCTCATTGCTTCCTGTCCTAGGCCTGGCCCTCATTTCTTCCCTTCATTCCTTTTCAGGTTCTGTTCTGCATTCTCAGGGCTTTTCCTACTTTTCCACAGCAGTGTTTTCATCTTGGAAGCTGACTCTGCCCTTGTGGCCATCTCACCATAGAATTAAATTTTGCCCCATGGCCCCTTCCTCTGATAGGTTATTTCCTTCCAGAACCTCCATTTTAAGGAAAGGTTAGAGGCCTATCATATCTTCATTCTTTTCTAAGCTTCATTCCTGACTCTCTGGTCTTTATCCACCATGCTCCTGGGTGGGTACTTTCCCTCTCTCTTGACTTTTTTCGTCTTCCTTTTATACACTGTCTACCTCGTTTGAATATAAGCTCCTTGAGGTCAGGGGCAATTTTTCTGTTTATATTTGTATTCCCAGGTTCAGAACAACTATTGACACCATAGTAAACAGCTTGATAAATGCTTGCTGACTTATCTTCCCTCATCAAAACGAATCTAATTTGTCCTGTGTCCTATTTCCTCAGGACTTTGTTAGGAGTAAACTAATTCAAGGTTAGAATGGCATAGCATGTAATCTCTCTTAATACACATTGATTTGTAATGGAGTCTTCTTAGAAGTGAAGTGTCTTAACCCCAAGTAATGAAATAGTGGATTTTAAGGTACCCAGGCATCAGGGGTGGTGGGAGACATCTTTGAAAGGAAGTAGGGGTTTGGGGGAATAGAGCAAAGGAAGAAGAGCTTTCCTTGGCTTCTCAGATCCTATCATAGACTCATATTCTGCTTGAGGACAGCCTTGGACAAACAGCATAGTTGTCAACTTCCAGTAGTCTAAAAGGAGACATTTATGACCTCAGAATCCCCTGCTGGACTAGCTATAATTTGTATTTGGGGTGTGGCAGGGGAGAAGGGACCTATAAAGTTTTAATTGTTGGGAGTTTTGGAGGACTATATTCTTCATGAGAGCCAGGAAGTCCTAAGAGACCTTCTAAAATTAGGAACAGTAAAACTTTATAGAGCTTTATAAAATGAAATGTCATACTGAGGTAGAGACAAGTCATGGTTTTTGTATTTGGTGGGAGGGGACACCAGGGCACAGGGCTCCAGCTGGTCAGGTTATCTCTAAAGTGAGGTAGGTAGTGAGAAACAGAAGATAAGAAGAAAGGATAGAGTTGTGGATATCTAGAGTTATTCTTTTTAGTGTTGGTGGTGGGGAGAACTCAATGGGTCCTTTACACAGGTTTCTCCTTAAATACCTAAGTAGGTCCCTGTAGCAAGGATTATCCATTCTTCCTTGATCCAAGAAAAGAATCTCCAGTTAATTAACCAGATTTTATCTTCCCAGGATGCCTTTGGCCACTAAGTGCCTAATGTTTGATAAATTTTACACTAGTTCAAATCATAGAATTTTAGAGCTTTGAGAGACTTTATAGGTCATTTGGGGTATCTAGGTGGCACAGTGGATAGAGTACTGGGCCTGAAGTCAGTAAGACTTCTCTTAGTGAGTTCCAATCTGGCCTCAGACACTTATTAGCTGTGTGAACCTGGGCAAGTCACTTACCCCTGTTTACCTCAGTTTCCTCATCTGTGAAATGAACTGGAGAAGGAAATGGCAAACCACTTCAGTATCTTTGCCAAGAAAATCCCAAATGGGGTCACAAAGAGTCCGACAAGACAAATAGGTCGTCTGGCTAAACCTCTCATTTTACAGATGAGGAAATAGGAATCAGAGCTGTTATAAGCAATAGGAAAGAATCAAGGCTAGAACCAGCAGTGGAGGAGAATAAGCCTTTTGGAGGGTCATAAGCAAAAAGACTTTATGGGCCTTTCTTTGAAGTTTATAATGTTAGAAAACAGGGCAAAAATAACTGGCCGTGTAACCTTGAGCAAGTTACTTAACCCCAATTGCTTTAAAAAAAAAAAGAAAAGAAAACAGGGCAAAAGGACATGAATAATTATGGTATCATACTGAAAAGTGGTTTCTCCTATGAATATTTTAATGCTTACTAAAAAAAATTAGCACAAACCTATTGTATGAGGCCTTCCCTGATCTATTTCCTCTAGCTGTTACTTCCTCTTCCTAAAATTACCATGTATTTATTTTGTATGTGCTTGTATGTGTATATATATAT
>NW_027186296.1:41685647-41732765 GCF_028583685.1 Petaurus breviceps papuanus
TGTAAACTTCTTGAGGGTAGGACCTACTTTATTTTTGTCTGTTCCCCAGCCTGATACATAAAAGTTACTTAATAAATGTTGATGTGTTGACAAAATGAAGATTTCGCTTGCAAGTTATAGTTACAAATTACTAAATTACCAGAAGTGTCTCATGAAAGGCAATGAAATGGGCTATTTCTGAATGTACTTCCCTGCCTTTTACCTCTTGGTTTCAGCTCCTGTGGGTGTTGCCTGTTTTCATCTGACTCTTCATGACCCAATAGATAATAGCACACCAGGCCCTTCTGTCCTCCACTATCTTTCAAAGTCTGCCCAGTTTATGTTCCCATGACACTATCTGTCCATCTCATCTTCTGCCACCCCCTTCTCCTTTTGTCTTCAATATCTCCTAGCACCAGAATCTTTTCCGTTGAATCAGTATTTGTCCTGATGAGTAGTTAGAGTTAATTTCTTTAAGTATTGATTGATTAGATTTCCTTGCTGTCTGAGGGACTTTCAGAAATCTCCAGCACCATGATTCAAAAGCATCAATTCTGCATCGCTCAGCTTTCCTTATAGTCCAATTCTCACAGCCATACATTACTGCTGGAAAAACCATAGCTTTGACTACATAATCTTTGTCAGCAAGGTGATATCTCTGCTTTTTGGTATGCTGTTCAGATTTGCCATAGCTTCCCTTCCAAGAAGCATGCAATCTTTTAATTTCATGGCTGCAGTCAGCATCTGCAATGAAAATTGAGTCCAAAAAATCTGACCACTACTTCCATTTCCTCTTCCTCTATTTGCCAGGAATGGGACCAGATATCAAGATCTTAGTTTTTTGAATGTTAAGCTTAAAGATAGCCTTTACATTCTTCTCTTTCACACTTATCATGAGGCTTCTTAGTTCTTCACTTTCTTCCATCAGAGTGTTATCATTTTGATATCTGAAATTTTCAGAGTGCCATTTATTATGTACTAGTGACTTTTGGCCACTAAGTGCCTAATGTTTGATAAATTTTACACTAGTTGAAATCATAGAATTTTAGAGTTTTGAGAGATTTTATAGGTCATCTAGGTGGCACAGTAGACAGAGGGCATGGACCTGAAGTTAGGAAGACTGCTTTTAGTGAGTTTAAATCTGGTCTTAGACACTTTGTGAACCCCGGTAAGTCACTTAACCCTGTTTACCTCAGTTTCCTTATCTGTGAAATGAGCTAGAGAAGGAAATAGCAAACCACTTCAGTAATTCTTTGAAGAAAACCCCAAATGGGATCATAAAGAGTCTGAAATGATTGAACAAATGTGCCAGACGCTGTTCTAAGTGATGGGGATATAAAAAAAAAGGCAAAAGATGATTCCTGCCCTCAAGGAACTTACAGTCTAATGGGAATAATATAATACATAAAAAAAGCTGAAAGGGGATTAATGGAGGGAGGGAACCCAGACATGGGCATGATGAGGAACCCCAGGCCAGGGGATACTGAAGAGATATAAGTTTCAGAGTTGATATGATTGTGCAGGATGATGAGTTTCTGGAATGATGAAGACTGGGAGTGCAGCTTGGTTGGAAATAGTTTCTACTTCTTTCCCTCCTAACTAGATTGTAAACTCCTCGAGAGTAGGGGATAGATATTTTTTACTTTAAAAAAAATTCACAATTTATAGCAACATGAATTAATAAAACTTCATTCAACATAAACATTTGTATGATGAATGATTGGATGAATGTTTAATAAGCCAGCACAATCCATTCCCTGAGAACATTAGCCTCTTTTGGAAGTCCTGCTTTTATGCTCTGATGTAATAATAACATACTTCATTGTTCTTCTAGATGAGTCAAGGTGACTTTTAAAGTACCTAATATAGTCTTTTGACACTGATGAGTCCAGAACCTTCTGCTCAGAGGGAGTAAGTAGGTTAAGTACTGAATCAAGCTCATTAATCATTATTTGATGTTGTAAAATGAGGAGATTAGACAATGATTTCTAAGGTCCCTTCCAGCTGTGATTCCCCCCCACCTCTCTTTTGGATAACTCTAATTTATTTTTTAAAAATTCTTAATAATATTTTGTTTTTTCCAAATTACATCTAAAAACAATTTTAAACATATCCCCATTTTAGCCAGCTCTAATTGTTTTTTTAATTCTTAATAATATTTTATTTTCACAAATACATGTAAAAACAATTTTTAACATTCCTTTCTAAAATATTGACATCCAAATTTTCTCCTTCCTTTCTCTCCTTCTTCTCTGAGACAGCAAACAATTTGATATGTTATACATGTGCAATTATGCAAAACATATTTCCATATCATGTTGTGAAAGAAAACATAGACCAACAAACCCATGAAAAAAATACAGTAAGTGAAAAATAGTATACCTTGATCTGCATTCGGTTTCCATCAGTTGTTTCTCTGGAGATGACAGCATTTTTCATCATGAGCTCTTTGGAACTGTCTTGGATCATTGTATTGCTGAGAATAGCTAAGACATTCACAGGTGATCATTGTATAGAGTACACACTGTTCGGCTGGTTCTGCTTGCTTCATTTTGCAACAGTTCCTATAAATCTTTTAAAGTTTTTCTGAAAAAATCCTGCCCATCCTTTTTATACAACACAATAGTATTCCCAGTTGTAACACTCTGTGAGTTTGATAATGAAGATATTTCCTTTTCAAGCACAGTATGTTCCAGGCAAACTCACCTACTTCTTCTTCCTTTTTGTATACCACTCCATCTCCCATCTCTGTTTTTGCACAAGTTTTCCTTGTTATCCTTATCTCTCCCTCTTAGAAGATCCCTTTGATGTTGGACTCAGGTACTACCTCCTACCTGGGGCATTTCCTGTCTCCCTCTCCCCCCAAATGCTAGTGCATTTGCTTTGCTTTGCATATATTTTGTATTTATATGTGGATGTGTTGTCCTTGTCACTCCCCACTCCCCAAATATAAATTCCTTGAAAGAGGGATTGTTTTATTTTTGTCTTTAGCACAATGTCTGGCACATAGTATGGGGGTTTCATACAGTTTTGTTGGTTGGTTAATTGGCAGAAAAATCATGCAAAGGCTTTTTAAAGGATTGAGTTATATACGAATATATATATGAATTATATTGAGTAGGGGGAACAGTGGGACAGACCATCCAGTCAGAGTGGTCAGAAGCAGGCTCTTGGGTGATAAGCTGGAAAATTTTATTTTTCAGATGAATCCCTGGAAAAAATTTGAATATATGATACAGTCCAGGGAATGTTACAAACCACAAGTGGTCTCAGTACTGGATGAGAACATCTGTGTCAAAATTTGTAATTATGCTATTGGCTTAAAGTTAGGATCATCTAGGAAGAGACCTCAGGAATCATCTAATCAAAGCCCCTCATCTAACAGAAGAGGAAACTAAGATCCAGAGAGAGGATAATGTTATTTGCCCTAGTAAGAAACCAAATTAGGTTTTAAACCAAAGTCTTTTTACTTCACATTCAATGTCTTATTATACTTTCCCCCTGTTGACTATCTCCAGTTTATCATGTATTTATCTTGTTTCTCAATAGTTATTTGCATGTTGTTTACCCCATTTGACAGTGAGCTCCTCAGAGTAAAACCTGTTTTTTTGTTTTTTGCATTTTTTGTATCCCCAGGGCTCAGTGTAATGCTTGTCACATAGTGGGTCACTTAATTGTTGCTTGTTCCAAACACAGCTTGTTGCTGGCCTGACTGATTCTATGCTAAATTTTTTAAGAAATTGGGTGGCATTTAACCTTTGGTGAAGAAAAAAATGAATGACCCTGGGAATATGTTTGTCTTCTCTTAAACATATTGTATTTGAATTCCATTTATTTTCTACATCCTAGCCTCTGTGCTCTGATCTGACAAAGACTTTTGCTTGCAGATGTGATTTTTCCAAGTTGCCAAGTCAAACAAGATATAAATAGGATAATGTGAAGATAATCTCAGAGGGAAGGAACTAACACCAAGGGGGATGGGAAAGGCTTCTTGAAGAAGTAAGATTTTGACTGAGACCATTGTGTTCTAAAGTATCATTCTGTCACTCACAGTTGTCCCAATACTTGATGAATTATAAACACCTACAGCTGGGCTGACATTTTTTCATTTCCTTGGGACTAGCTGGGATGCCACAGAAGATAGGAAAAATCTAGGAGAGGCAGCCTGACTGAGACAAACAGCTATGTGTTTGATGTGGGATCACTGTGGTATGGAATATATAGACTTTTCATTTAAACCAAAATGAACTCGTTTGTCACCAGAAAACTCTATTGCAACTTACTGATTAATCCTTAAAATAAATATATCATAGTTGTTTGAGAAAAAAAAAATCCTACCATCATTGCCTGACATCATCAGGGCTTTCTCCCAGGCTGCCAAAATATAGAGAGTGGTTGATAGCATCATTCTTAGCAGCTTTCTTCCACCTGATGGTTACACCCCCAAGACCCTCACCACCCTTCCTCCCTTTCCCTCTTCCTTCCAAGTAACTGCCAGCACATTAGAAATTTTACATTGTCTGAGAGGATACTTTTTCCCTTCCATGAACTCTCCCCCTCAACCTGACCCCCTTACCCAGGTACAAAAGTTTCTAGTTACAGTTTTGCTTGAAAACTTAATATATTTTTGAGCAATTCAAGGAGAGGCAATCAGCATTTATTAAATGTTTACTATATTCCAGGCACTGTATTAAGTACTTGAGGGTACAAATATAGGAAAAAAGAAATAGTCCCTGTTTGCAGGATGCTCTGCAATGGCAAAAGGTGACCAGCATGCCGGGGGGAAGTTCCAGGAAGAGAAAGTGGCTGAGTCATGGTGGTAAGCTTGTAGAGACAGAAGAGTGCCTGGTAGGGGCACTGGTATTTATTATGGGGGTGTTCACATGAAACAATTTACTATCTTTGTCCCTGTCCAAATCTTCCTATGACATATGAAATTACTCATTATTTGTGGTAGACATATACTATTCCCCAACATACACTCTATGGCCTTCATGCTGTTCCTCAGTCTTTGCATAGGCTGTTACCCTTACCTAGAATGCCCTCCCTCCTTATCTCTACCTCTTAGAATCTCTAGTTTCTTGATCTTGAACTCAACTCAAGTGCCACCTTTACCTGAAGCCATCCCCATCTCCCTAGCTGCTAAGACTGACTCCTTAAAAATTGTCTTGTATTTATGTTGTATATACCCATGTCAGTCAGTCAATAAACTTAAATTAAGTATCTACCATGTACCGGGCCCTATATTAAGTGGTGGAGAGGCAGAGGGGAGAAAGAAAGATGATCCCTGCCCTCAAGGAGCTGTCAGTCCAATGGGGCTGGGCTGGGGGTGGGGGGAACACTCAAAAGGAAGCTCACAAGAGGGGAGAAGGGAAGCTAGGTGACACCAGAGGCCTGAGGAATAAGGCCAGAGTGGGTTTGGAAATGAAGAAATGGCTGACCTGGACACCCCTCTGTAAGTGAAGATTTTGGAAGGAGCTCTGGACTCCACTCTCCATTCAGAGGGGTCCCAGGAGCAGAGGGTACTGATGAAATGTGATATATGTGTATGTAGTCTACTCCTTTACAATGTAAGTTCCTTGAGGGTAGAGAATGTTTCATTTCTGCATTTGTATTACAAGTGCCTCATGCAGGCAAATAATATTATCCTCTCTCTGGACCTCAGTTTCCTCCTCTATAAGACGAGGGGCTTTGATTAGATGATTCCTAAGATCTTCTCCTAGGGGATTATAACTTTAAACCAATAACATAACATGACACATAGTAGGTAGGCACTTCATAAATATTTGTTACCAAGTTGATTGATGGATATCATATATCCTCTCTCAAAATCAGGTAATTAAAAACTCTTATTTATAAGAAAATTAAAAAGAATCCAGAAAATATTTTATGTGTATTAAGATAAATATTCTCCTTTCTCTTCTTCCCCCACCCTTCCAATTTTAGTAACTCTTTTGTCTCTGGATTAATACAGATAAATAGTTATTTTTCCTTACTCTTTTGAGGGGGATGCTTTTCCATTTATATAGTCTGAAAGAGACTCCTGGACCAAAGGAACCGTGGACGAGTTTAGTCTCCAAAAAATTATGTAGACTTTTTGTTGCAGTGGACTTCTCTGATTCCTGCTTTCTACCACATCATTCTGTTTATGGATTGAATAACCTCTTCTGTTTTTCCTTCTATTCCTAGAATAAAAATTCCTGTTTCCTTTTTTTTTTTTGGAATAATTTTTCTTCAAGAAGACACAGTGAATTCTTCAAATGGGATTGCCAGGATGCCACATGTCAGTTTAAACTAAGTTCAATGGAAAGATGGGGAGGGAAAAGCACCTTGTAAGGATGGAATATATTACAGCCAAATGTTCCTGGAACCTACCTGGTAAATGGTCCTTTCTCTGGTTCCAGTCTGAGGACCAGGACTTTGTTTTAAGTATAGATAGAATTTGCATTCACCTGCATGTCTATGATGTATGATGTAAGGCATGTGGCAAGGTCCCATCTGTCATCACCACTTACTGGGTAATTACTGAGCAAGGAAGAAAAGATCAGAACCAAGAGCCAGGATAGGTAGTAGACTCCTTGGTGACCTAGAAAAGGATCATAATTTTGAGGTCAGTTAGAAAAATGATAAGAAAAGGGGGCATGTAAACTCTGGGAATCTGGAGGATAAAACTGAGGTCAGAATCTGGAATATGACATCATATTGTAGGGCACATGTAGTTATAGATTCAGGGTAGGTAGGCGGGGATCTGTATCCAGAAGGATAAACCAGGCAGAAAGGCACAGAAAGAAGTATAATCAGAGTATAGGTATTGGTATTCAGTGTTCAAATTAGGCATGAGAAAACAGGTAAATAAGTCAGCTTGACCAGGGACACTTGGGGACCGACCAAATCATAGAAGGCATAAGTTTCAAGGGAGAAGGAGATGGAAGAATCTTACGCAGTGGTGAGAGATGAGTTAAAGGAAAAGAATGGTTTACATTTTGTGAGCAGTGAAGAATGTCAATTTTATTCATTTTAGTTCCTGGAAATGATGTAGATTGTAGGAATTGCTTGGAAACTGGAAGTCAAGAAGGATTTGGGAGTTAGAAGTCAGGTAAGCGGCTAGAAGTCAGGAATCAAAAGGGTATTAAACATCATGGCAAGTGTTCGAGGCTAGGCAAGCAGTGAGGAGAGTACACATAGAGTTCCATAGACCAAAAGACTCACAAACTGCAATCACTTCTGTCTCAGTCTGGAAGCTTCTTATGCACTTCCTGCTTGATACAGGGCCAATGACTACATTCTCAGGGTGTAACTAACCCTGAGTCATATTAAATAAGCAAGTAGGTTTACTTGGCAGGACTGGGTTATGTCAGACCAAAACTAAGGGCAGATCCTTACAGGTGTTAAATATTTGGCATGTAAGGGAAAAAAAAGCTAGATTTGGAGTTAGGATTCCTAGGTTTGAATCCTGACTTTGATAATTTGTGGTTGTGTGATTATGAACAAGTTACTTCATATCTCTGAACCTCTATTTACTCACCTGTAAAGTGGGAATGATACGTGCACTACCTTATCTCACAAGGATGTTGTATGTAAAGTGCTTCATAAAATTTAAAAGAGAACAGAATCATAAGTAATCTTCTCCTCCTCTTTCCCCTCCTGTTCCCCCCTCCTCCTCCTCTTCTTCTTCTTTTCCTCCTTCTCCTCCTCCCATCTTTCTTCCTTATCCCCCCCTCCTCCTTTTAATTTCTGTGGAATTTCAGTAAAGTTGGAAAGCTTGGAAATGTTACAGGTAGAAAACTGGGTCACCTATGCATTAGAATGTTTTGCAACATAGGTAGAGGATGAGTCATTATGGAGAGTCCTCATGATTTCATGTTTGCAATGTATTGATTGCAAAATAAAAACACTCCTGAAAAATTTAAAAACAACAAAGAAATTTCACAAACCATTTGTAGTGTCCTTTTTAAAAAAGTGTAAATGGGCACGTTGGCTTCTGATGGGAAAGAACTTTGGCTATAGAAAGGATCCAGTGTGTTTTCTTTTCCCCTGTATTTTTGCTCTCTCCATCCCAGAGAAATGTCCCTTATAAAAATAGTTTAAAAATAAAGAAGAGGAAAAAGCCATTGAAACAACTTACAATATATTCAGTGTTCCACCCTCCCCCCCGGGTGGAAGCATTTATGAAGAATCTATTATGTACTAGGCGCTGTATTAAGTGATTTACAAATATGATCTCATTTGACCCTCACAACAACCTTGAGATTGGTGCTATTATCCCCATTTTACAGTTGAGGAAACTGTGATTGACAGAAGTGAACTGACTTACTTAGGGTCAAACACCTAGCAAGTATCTGAGACCAGATTGGAACTCAGAAAATTTCTGGTTCCAGGCCCAGCATTCTATTCAGTGAGCCACTTACCTGTCTCCCTAAAGGGAAAGTATCTTCTCATACATTTTGATGTCTTTGGGGACAAGTTTGTTCCTTTTTTTTTTTCAATCAATCCGTAAACATTTATTTTTTTCTTCCTTTAAATTCATTTTAAAATTTAAAAAAAAATTTATTTATTTACTTTTAGTTCACAACATTCAGTTTCACAATCCCTTGAATTCCAAATTTTTCTCCCTTCCCTCTCCTCCCCACTCCTCCCCCATGGTGGCATGCAATCAAATATAGGTTCTACAAATGCCTTCACATTAAACATTAGTCAAGTTGTAAAGAAGGATTATAACCAATGGAGTGACCAATGAGAAAGAAAGGACGAAACAAAACACAAAAGAGAGAGAGCGAGTAGTTTGCCTTAGTCTGCATTCAGACTCTCGTTCTTTCTCTGGATGTGGATATCCCCTTCCAACATGAGTCTTTTGGAGTTGTCTTCTAACTTTGTATTGCTGAGAGGAGCCCAGTCTATCAAAGTTAGTCATCACACATACAATGTGTCTGTAATTGTGTACAAAGTTCTCCATGCTTGTTCTTTCTAATTTCTCAACATTCATTTTTGATAGTTTTGTGGTGGTTGTTTTTTCCATTTGCATTGTTGATATTTTCCTGGCTCTGCAGACCTCATTTTGCATCAATTCACTTAAGTCTTTTCATGATTCTCTTAATTCATGATTTTCAGTATTTCCTACATCACAGTAATATTCCATTACATTTATGTAACAAATTTGTTTAGCCATTCCCCTACCGATGGACAACTAGGACTCAGTGTATTTTCAAAGTACAGTGATTTTTCATTCTCAGCACTTTGATACTATATAGGAAACTAAACTATGGTTTCCAAATGTGGTTATGGATAGAATGGTGCTGATGTCTTATACTGACAGCTTATAAAATTTCTCAGCAATGAAAGGGGACTAAAAAGTTAATCTCTGCATGTCAATGTATTTAACTTTCATTTCAACCAACCCAGGGTTGGTTTGCATGCATTGTTAATCAAATAGAATTGAAAACTGACTAGTGAAGATGGCATTACTTCTGCAGATGGATACCAGGCTAGAAGCCAGCCAAAGGCTAAGGTTTCATTGGAGTCTATTTTCGCATTCATTGGTCCATAGGGATAAGAAGTTCTGCAAACATTTGGATTCTTGGATTTTTATTGCTCTCATTCAGGAAGACCTGGAGATGAGAGCAATAGGAAGCTGGGGGTTGGATGAAACTTTCTGTGAGAAAGCCTTGATGGTAGCAATGGGGAAGGCAATTCATTGCAGTAGAAAAAGCACTAAATTTGAAATCAAAAGTCTTAGGTTCAAATCCTCACTTTGTATATTGCTACCCATTTAACCCTGGGCAAATCATGACCTCTTTCATCCTCAGTTTTTGTATCTGTAAAACGAGGGGATGAGACTTCATGCCATGTGCTTCCACCAGCTTTCTTGTCCACTGTGTCACTCTCTGGCAACTATTTTTGATAGCTGCAGTGGTAGGGTGGGGTGTCTTGAAGTAGCAACGGAGTTGCCAGGAAGCTTGTAATTGGAGACCTGTCCCTATCCAGGGGCTGTGAAAGCTCTGATGAGAGTATGCCTCCAGTGTTCTTGAGTCTGCAGATTAGAGAACTGGGAGTTCCATCAGGTCTAACTGCACATCTGGGGTGGCTGTCTCATGCCAGTCAGGTAAACTAGTGGACTCTTTCCCTGATGATGTGCAAGAATGCACAGTCTGTTTAGGGGTTTGGAATTTTCCTCTTTGCCAGATTACTTTCTTAATAATCGACTCCAGGCTCCAGGAGATTTGCCTTGTTTCCATCTTCCCATTAACCACAATGTATGCTATTTCAGGCCCAAGTGAAAAGGTACTGTAGTCCCATCAATCAAGCAAACATTTACTTAACTTCCCTTATGTGCAAGGCACTGCTAGACTCCTGTCTTCAAGAACACAAAACAAGCACATTTGGAAACACAACAAAGGATACAAGGTGGTAAATAATGAATGCCAAATGAGTGGTGTGGATAACAAGTACCAGAGTAAATCAATGGAGGAAAGGGTCACTGGACTGGGTTGAGTCCATTTGTTCTATAGGTCTTAAGAGGGTTTTGACTCTATCTCAGATCTTCTCACTTGACTTGACTGCCTGTATGTCTAGTGAAAACCACCTCCAATCAGCATCAAATTGCCAGGACAAGTCTGGTCGTATGGACTGGAATTTACAGTCAGATTTTGTTAAAGTCACTTTTCCAAGAAGTGATTTCAGAGGCTACAACTCACACTTATTTCAGCCAGTAACTGGGGATCTTTTAGGCCAGGGGTCCTTAACCATTTTTGTGTTATATGCCCCTTTGGAAAGTCTGGTGTATAGATCCCTTCTCAGAATAATGTTTTTAAATGCATAAAATAAAATACCTGGCATGGTGAAAGAAACCAATTATACTGAAATACAATTATCAATATATAAATAAATATATATATATATATTTTAAAGTTCATATGTCCAAGGTAAAGAACATCTGTTTTAGGTGGTAGATAAGATATTTAATGAGGACTTGCAAGCATATGGATTTATGAGGAAACGTTTTTTTTTAGCTCAAAACAAATGTTCAAATCCATCAAAAGTTACTTCTCTGTAAGTTGAGGATATAATTCTTAACAGCATCCCTGAAAATACAGACATCTCAACATTGCTGTAAGTGTGGTGGAACTAGGTTACTTCTCCTGGGCCCAGCTGGAGTTACCCGGACACAGGGCAATGACAGTGTACCCCTCTTCTCCCCTCCTCTCCTCCTCCTCAGCTGTAACATAGGAGAACATGGCATCTGGTTATCTATGTACTACAGGAGCTTTGTTGCTAGCTGCCATTCCATTTGCCAAAAAGATCCTGAAGAGAAGAGGGATCTGCCAGAAGACCTCTGTGTCTTTAAGCCTCCCACGCTATTTCTGGTCTCGTCAGGTCACCTATTAATTATCTTCCTCCTTGATGAAGCCTGTGTGGTCTGCTCCTCAGCACCCCCTAAGGGTTGGAAGCAACATCATACCTGTTGCATTCCTAGATCCATGCCAGGTCTAAGGGCAAAGGGGGAGGGGGAGCGAGGTTGCAGCCTCTTTCTCAGAGGCAAGTCTGTTTTCAATCAAGAACTTCTACCCTTGTTAAAAACAGAAAACACCAAGCTGGGGAGGGGCAAGTAAGTGCAACCCCACCCCCATTCCAAATAACTATAAAATAATGAGGGACTGGTTGATAATTATGATATTGCCACAGATGGCAGCTCAATAAATGCTTTACCTCAGAACAATACGGGACTGGAATTTTTAGGATGGGATGGGAAGAGACTTGCAAACTCATTTGCTTTTAAAAGTATTTTATTTTCAATCAATAAACATTTATTATCTCCCTCCCACTATCCTCCACCCCCACTGAAATATGACAGTGTGTCCAGCACCTTCTCTTGTCATCAAACTAATCTCTCCATTGACACCTTGGATTCTTCTCTTGGGGCCCTAGGCTTGGAACCAGGCTTCCATGCCATTTTCTCACCATTTTCACACCATGCTGTTGTGTGGATACCCTTCCCAATTTTCCTTAATGTGTTTGCCCCCATCCTAATGTAAGCTTCCTTAAGGGTAGTGACTGTTGTTGGCTTGTATTTGTATCTCTGGCAATTAACACAGTGTCTGGCACAAGGGTGGGGAACCTGTGGCCTCGAGGCCATGTGTGGCCTCAAGGCCATGTGTGGCCTCAAGTCTGCAGGTTCCCCACTCCTGGCCTAGCATATAGTAAGTGCTTAATATATATCTATATTATCTATCTATCTATCTATCTATCTATCTATCTATCTATCTATCTGTCTGTCTGTCTGTCTGTCTGTCTGTCTGTCTGTCTATCTGTCTGTCTGTCTGTCTCTGTCTGTTTATCTATCTATCTATCTAGCTAGCTATCTGTTGATCTATCCATCTACCTACCTATCATCTATCTAATTAAAAACAGCAACATTCTTCCCATGAATTCTGGTGGGGTTATTATTGAGGTGGCAAGTAAGAAAAGATGGTTTTATAGGCTTGCTCTTCAAAGTAGAATTCACATGGAAAAAGGTTGAAATTCACTACTCTAGAATGTCTTCACTTGTGAGTTCCAAGTCACTTGTGTTGACCCCTATTCTTAAATGCTTACAGTGAGATCCTAATTTAAGTGTCTCTTGGGCATTTATGTACCTAATCCCAGCACCACTGTCACCTAATATACTTCTATTTATTTTTTAATTAAATTTTTTTTTTTTTATTTTGCAGAGGGGAAGGCAGGACAATTGGGGTTAATTGACTTGCCCAAGGTCACATGGGTAGTAAGTGTTAAGTGTCTGAGGCCGGATTTGAACTTAGGTCCTCCTGACTCCAGGACTGGTGTTCTATTCACTGCTCCACCTAGCCATCTATTTATTTATTTAGGTACCTAATATACTTCTGAAGATTGAACACCAACAAACTCAAAGTCTGTAGTAGTCCCAATCTCATTGAGTCACAGACTTAGGAGTCTTATAAAGTCTTCTATTTCAATCTCCAACTCAATGTTGTATTCTCTTTTATGACATCCCTGACAGATGTCCAAGTTCCT
This sequence comes from Petaurus breviceps papuanus, assembly GCF_028583685.1. Lineage (NCBI taxonomy): Eukaryota > Metazoa > Chordata > Mammalia > Diprotodontia > Petauridae > Petaurus > Petaurus breviceps. The sequence goes on from NW_027186296.1 coordinate 41,698,653, forward strand.
AGCAAGGCTGAAAATTGGAAAACTCCAGCTTCCTTCAGGTCCCACTTCTGAAATGAGACCTTTCCTGATTCCCTTGTTGTTAGTGTATTCCTACCAACAGAATTGTATTTAGTTTATATATACTCTGCATTTACTTAGTTTTGTATGCATTGAATCCTACTAGGAGAATGCCAGTTCTTTGAGGGCAGAGACTTTAACTTTTAATCTCTGCATTACCTGTGCTTTTAATTGATCAATTACCAAGGTTTATTAAGCACCTACTATGTACCAGGCACCATGCTAGGCAGTTGGGGTTAAAAAGAAATTAAATTAAGCATTTCCTACTTGCAAAGAGCTGACATTCTAAAGGGGAGACAACAAGACTTACACAAGTATACACAGGATAATATGAATAGAATAAATGCAAATAAATGTAAAGTAGTTAAATACAAGGTGAGCAGGGAGAGTACTAGCATTTGGAGGCAACAACAAAGGCTTTACTTAGAAGGTGGTGTTTGAGTTATGCCTTGAAGCAAAAGACAGAGAGTATAGGCATTGAGGGCTGCGGGGCAAAAACATGGAGATAAGAGATGACATGTCATTTGTGGGAAACAGAAAGAAGGCTGGTTTGGCTGGATTTCAGTGGTTGGGATGGAGAGTAATGTTCAATAAGGCTAGAAGGATAGGTTGGGGCCAGGTTGTGAAGAGCCTAAGAAAAAGAGTTTATATTTGTTTCCAGAAGTCAAAGGAAGAAACTGGAATTTATTGAGTAAGGGAGTGACATGATTTTATCTTTCCTTAAGGAATATCACTTTAGAAGCAATAGAGATAGAATGAAATAAGGACAGACTTAAGGCAGGGAAACCAATCAGAAGACTATTGCAATAATCTAGTTAAGGGGTGATGAGGGCCTGAAGCAAGGTGGTAACTTTGAGAGTGAAAGCAATAGGTCAGATGCAAGAGATGTTGCCGGAATTAGAAATGGCAATATCTGGTAATTAATTGGATACGTGGAGTAAGAATAAATGAAGAGTTGGGGATAATGCCAAGGTTATAAAACTACAAATTATGGTGCCTTTGATAGAAGTCATTTGGGAAACTATGCTGTGATTCACATATGTATTATTCCAATACTTTGAAAGCATGGAAAGGGGAAAGGTTTGGTATAATAATATAATGAATATACAGATAATGAATTCCATTTAGGACACATTGAATTTGAGATGTCCCTAGGACATATAGTTTCAAACGTCCAATAGGCAATTAATGATATGGGTTGGAAGCTCAGGGAAGAGACTGGGGATGGATTCATAGATCTTAATATTATTAGCACAGAGATGATCATTAAACAGCTAGGACTTGAATACATCACCAAGAGAGAAATAAAATAGAGGGAAGATTAGGGGCTATTGGGCAGAGCCTTGGGGAACACCTACAGTTAAATAATCTGTATAATGAATAATCAAAAGGAGAGTGAGGAATGGTTAGACGTATAGTAAGCACTTAACACAGACTTATTGAATTTAATTTTATTATGCAGCATAGCCATTTTTACCTCTAGTCTGTATGTGATTGTCACCAGCAGTGGTCTATATTTTGTTTCCAAGAACAAGGTAGCCATCCAAAATGCAGGCCAAAGTATAAGCCAGTCTGAGAATGGGCTCTTATTTGTTGGAAAACTCTTTTTGGACTCTAGGGACCTGTCTAGCCAAAGACTTTCAAGTGTTGTTATTCTTCTTTGATTAAACTGTCAGGGTGTTGTTAGATAACACAGCTGTTGACTAGATAGTATTCTTTTTTTAGTTAAAAAAAAATTTTTTTTTTTGCTGCTTTGTCCTGCCTACCCAGGGGACAGCAGGAGGTTGTGACTTTTTCATTCTTCCTTCTCAAGATAAGGAACCTCTCAGGAAGGTATAGATAACAAAGTTCTAGGAAAATCTCATCAAATATTGACAAAAATACCAGAACAGAAGATTAGCTGAGGCCCCTAAGTAAAGATCCTAAAGAGGGGACAGAAAATCTTTTCCCTTTGAAAGAGTATCCTTTATCAATCTCCAGAGCTTACTGGACTAAATGCCCTGGAGTTCTATTCCATTACAACAAACTTCTTAGCTGTCATTGTCTGGCTAAGTGTTCTTAATTAAATTATTTTACCTCTTAAGATGGGGAAGAGGATAGAGCACAGGACCTGGAATCAGGAAGACCTAAGTTCAAATCTGGCCTCAGACACTAGCTGTGTGACCCTGGGTAAATTATTTAACCCTGTTGGCCTCAGTTTCCTCATGAATGAGCTGCAGAAGGAAATGGCAAACCACTCCAGTATTTTTGTCAAGAAAACCTCAGGGAGTCACAAAGAGTCAAATGTAACTGAAAAATGACTGAGCAACCTTTTAAGGGGTCAGTTCACTCATCTGTTAATATACACACACATTGTCTACATTGTCCTTCTATATACAAAACACATTTATATATATATGCATACATACACATACATATATACACACATATGTGTGTGTATTTATAGATCTATATTGAGACCTATTAATCTATCTATCTATCTATCTGTATGAGGGTGATGGTGGCATTGAACTAGACTAGATGATCTCTATTGTTTCTTCCAGTTTTAAATTCTATACATTTTTTGACTGGGTCTTGACATTTCACTGTTGTAGGGAATGCCAAGTAAGGGAATTCCCGACATTGCAGATGTCAACTGCTTTGGGGATTCATCTTCTTAGAAAGTTGCCTGGGAACTCTGAGAGATTAAGTGGCCTGCCCAGTGGTCACGTAGCCAGAATGTGCCAGAGGTAGTACTTGAAACAAAGTTCTCCTTGACACCAAGGCTGGCTCTTTACTACACTGTCCCTTGAGATTCTAAATTCTTTACTTAGGACTCCTAAATCCACCCGGAGGCTGGAGCACAGTGATCATAGACTTTTGGACCTTCTTTTCACTGGCAATCTGTTCAAACTTCCAAGACTTCCAAAGTGGTCAGTCTTGGAAGACTGTCCTTATGTCATCAGGTCAGGGCATGATGGTCTGTTCTGATTCCTTTGGCTAAACCAGTCGAGGCACACCTATCTACCTCCGTCATGAGGGGCCAAAAATACAGCGACGGGAATAGCATCAAGCCTCATGGCTGTATTCAGGGACCTAATGTTACACAACTGTTGAGCTGATGAGATTTGTTTTTGGCATACAAAGTCCTTGCTCTCTATGCCCCTTTTTCACTCCCCTTTAGTTAGGCACACAATGTCTTCATGTTCTCTCCTCTGCCCCAGACCTACTTTTAGTAAGTTGCTTAAATACTTCAGTGACACCTGAGTGTGAGTTTGGGTCACTACTGGCTCTCCTAGGTTTATATGCATATTAAATCTTATCCTTCATTGTGTGATGAAAAGCTTCTTAATTTAGTTATGGACTTGGAGACTTTAAGTATATTTTGGGAGGGAGTGAAGGAGCAGCAGCACCATCCTGTGAGTCTTCTCAATCATTAGATAGGTAGTTGTCTACTTTGCCAACTACAGGTAAAGCCAGAGCTGTTCATATCAACTTCATTTAAAAACTAGAGGAACAAAGAAGAGATCAGGTTACTCTAGACTATAGGAGGAATGACTGTTTGAGGGCATAAAGGGAATAAGGGTAGAGAGGAGGAGTTAGAGTCAGGGATTCTGATGATGGGGTGGAATACCTAGTCTACACCGTCCTTCCTTGGAAGACCAAAAGGACACTTCAGACAACAGCTAGCCACATAACTCTTTCTACTTCTCTAAAAGATCAAATGAATTATCCATTCTGGAAAAGGACTGCTGATGGGAGGCTGAACTATGTAATAATAGAGACAGAGTCAAAGTTATATCTGAGGAATTCCCTTTTTGGGAATGCCCTCCACATTCAGGGTTAGTGATTAAACATAAAGACAGTTGGGAAGAAGGGCATTCATGGCATCACAAAACCTGTAGCATCCCAAAATGGCACTGATAGATGAAATGTCCTTGCAAGTTATCTCTAGTGGCCCTGTTATCCCTTAAAATAGTATGGGAAAACAAGTTGGGTTAAGTGACAGGTCAATTGTTCATTTGGTAAAGATTCTCTTCATGGGCAGCTAGGTGACACGGTGAATAGAGCACTGGCCCTGGAGTCAGGAGGACTTGAGTTCAAATCCAGCCTCAGATACTTAACACAAAACTAGCCATATGACTTTGGGCAAGTCTACCTTCCCTCCTCCAAAAAGCAAAAAAAAAAAAAGATTCTCTTTATGTAGGCTCTGCAGTCTCCAGGCCTAGAGTCATTTACTCATCCATCCTCATCCATCTCTGCATTGTGAGTCAGACAATTATAGAATTTAGGGCTGAAGATACCTTAGAATTAATCTACATCATTTTTTCTGTCTTTATAGATGAAGATTCATTCATTCATTCAAGATCTAAAGCCAGCAGGAATAAAGAAAGATAAAAAGAAGTTGATATCTTTACCCTCAAGGCACTTTAGTTGGAGAGATAAGATAAATACACAAATATAATAAAAGGTAGTATGATAAGTGTCATAGGGGAGGCTAAAAGAGATATGTGGGTTCAGAGAAAGAAGTTACTTTTGGCTGGTAGTAACAGGATCAGAGAAGAAATGAAATCCACATTAGTACTCAAAGCATGGTTAGGGATTGAACAAATGGAGCTATGGGGGAACAGCCTTCTAGGTAGAAAGAAGAGTGAGAGCAAAGAAATGGAGGCTAGAAGACAAAGGGGAATATTAGGGGGAAGGGATAGCAATTCAAAGCAAGTGTGATTTGTAGCACTTCTCAGTGCACTAGCTCAGACTTTTCTCTTACAAGAAACTAGAGATCACCCTAGACCTGAAAGGTGAAACCAAATGGTCTTTCTGACATATGCTTTATTTTCTGCACTGCTATGTTTCTGAAACATGCTTATGGTTTCTCAACCCATCTGTGGATACCATTTACTAGCCCTGACATCATTTCACACATCAAAGCCACAGGGAGTTTTCTTGGCCCTGTTTCCTGAGCCTTCTAACCAACCTCTTAAAACAAAATCACTTTTCAGAAGAACTGCTCAATATTCAGCAGGAAGAGGATTAATGGGATCAGTCAGAGGATGACATCATATTCTTTCCTTTGGCATTTCCCCAGCCAAAGTACGAGTAGTCTGAAAGTTCAGAGGATTCTCTGTCTTAGTCTGTCTGTCTGTCTGCCTTTGTCTCTTTCTTTCGCTCTCACCCCCACTCCCACTCTTCAAAGTGACTTTCCTTAGAGGTATCAAGAAAAGCATCTCTGCCACAAATCTTAGTTGCAATGAGTCTGTCGATTACAGGTATGCCTTGCAAAGATTGCTGAGGATTGTAAGCACCAGTCCACATGTAGGAAAGAGTGTGAGTGTGAGTTAGTAACTAAACAGAGAGGTCTTGACAGACTTTCAGTGACATCATTCCCAGACATAGATGCCTGGTCAGTGTGAGGGCCTGATTTTAAATGAATAATTCAGCCTTGGTGTAAACCAGAAGCCTAGAGTTGTGTAGCCAGAATATTCCCCTTCCTGGTGGGATAATCCCATCACTCATTCCCAGTGTTTCATGTTTTTTTTTTTAATTGTGGGCTTTCCCATACCTCATGAGACACAGCTGAGTAGTTCTTGTTAGCTCCACTGGAGTACCAGAGATGGTCCCAGCATAGGCTAGTTAGTATGAAGCATAGGCTTCATACAGAGAAAACTCTGAATCTAAGTCTAAGACTGTATCCATAATCTCAGGTGTTAAATGTTTCCTACTGTTTACAAAGCTTATCATTGGAGAGTATAGATGGCTGAGTGTGAATGACACAACACTCTAGAAAATAACCTTCCAGGGTATGACACATGAATATGTCAGTAGTAGTCATCTTAAAGACTAAGGACAATATAGTACTATTATAATTTATTGGGACACTTCTGATAGGGTTCCTTCATGTTATAGAGTTTCTCCTTATCTGTTGTGCATTGTGGAGCTGAGACAATTATAGAAAGAAGGATAATTTAGCTGTATAGCCTTACAATACCTTCTTGAAGAATCTAGAGGATTGATGTCAAATGGTGTTCACTAGGTCTTAGGTAACTTATTTTATATTTGATGTAAGTCCTTTCTATTCAATAAATATTTATTTCATTTTAAAATACATTTTGTTGATGTCTTGTGTTTTTACATCATATATTCTTCTAGTATCCCATCTCTATTTCCCCAGAGATTCATCTCTTATAACATTTTTTTAAGACAAAAATGAGGGAACACAATCAGCATAACTGATTAATATCTTGAAAAACACTGAAAGTATGTGCAGTGTGCCACGTTTGTGGATCTTCTACCTCTGCAAAGGGGTAAGGTGGGAGTATCTTTTCATAGCTTCTTTTTTGGAGTCATGCTTGTTCTTTGTAATTTTGCAACATTTACTTTTGATTTTTTTGTGGTTGTTCTTTTCACTTACATCGTTATAATCAAGTTCATATATATCTTCTACACTTTTTTTTGTTTGTTTTTGGAGGGCAGTTGGGGTTAAGTGACTTGCCCAGGTCACATGGCTAGATTTTTGTGTTAAGTGTCTAAGGCCGGATTTGAACTCAGGTCCTCCTGACTCCAGGGCCGGTTCTCTATTCACTGCACCACCTAGCTGCCCCTATTTCTATGCTTTTCTATCCTCATAAGATTCAGGTCAAGTCAAGCCATCAACAAGAATTTATTTTGTTGTTGTTGGTCAGTCACGTCTGACTCTTTGTGACTCCATTTTAGGGTTTTCTTAGCAGAGATACTGGTGTGGTTTGCCATTTCCTTCTCCAGCTCATTTTACAGATGAGGAAATTGAGGCAAACAGTTAAGTGACTTGCCCAGGGTCACACACCTAGTAAGTGTCTGAGGCTGGATTTGAACTCATGAAGATAAGTCTTATTAATTCCAAGCCCAGTGCTCTATCCTCTATACTACTAAGCTGCCCTAAGCATTTATTAAACAATTACTATGTCCTAGGTATTGTGCTAAGCACACATTCAGCTTTTCTTACAGTAAAATAACATTCCACTACATTCAAGTAACATAAATGTTTAGTCATTCCCAAGTTGATAGGAATCTACTTTGTTTCCATTTCTTTGCTATCATGAAAAGTGTGGCTATAAATATTTTGGTGTATATGGGGAAGATAAATATTTTTAGCAAAAACTGTATAACTCTAAGCAAAGCATTGTGTTAGATGTCGGGTATAAGATAGGTCAATGGAAGGAAATAACATTCCCTGCCCTCGAGAAATTTATATTCTCTTGGTGCCCCAGGGAACAGCAATATGTATTCTAATAAATCTTTTTTTTTTTTTGCTTTTTGGAGGGGCAATTGGGGTTAAGTGACTTGCCCAAGGTCACGTGGCTAGTATGTGCTAAGTGTCCGAGGCTGGATTTGAACTCAGGTCCTCCTGACTCCAGGGCCGGTGTTCTATTCACTGTGCCACCTAGCCACCCCTCTAACAAATCTTTTTGCAAAAGATTCATCTCATTTGTGGAGACTCATTACTCAATGTTCCATGCCTTGGAGAGGAAGAGAGAATACTAATGACAGAGGGGATCTGGGGAGACTTCATGGAGGAGACATCACATGAGCTGAGCTTTGAAGGAAGAAGACAAGACTTCTGGGAAGGCGGTGATGAGGAAGTTGTATATTCCAGGCATAGGAATCAAAGATTTAGAGCTGGACAAGATTTCAGAAATGAGCTAGTGTAACGTCCATTGTGGTGTGGTGTGGTGGTTGCTGTTGTACACGGCACAGAGGTTTAAGTGACTTGCCCAAGGTCACTAAGGTAGCAAGTGGTGAAACTTGGATTCAAACGAAGGTACCCTTTCTTTCTGTTGCCCTATACTGCCTTACTATGAGAATGTATAGAAGCAGCTGATAGAATGTTGGGCTTCAGGCTGGGCATCCAGTTTGGCTGAAATGTAGAGTTTGTCAAGGGCAGTGATTGAAATAAGGTCAGAGAGGTAGATAATAAGGATGAATGTGTTGGGAAGTAATGTCTTATTTCTATCCTCTTGGATCAATGACATTTTGGTCTCCTGCTAAGACTCTGATTACAAGGGAGAACTACTCCTGTGACCTTCCCATAAAGCACTGTCCAGTGACTCAGTCACAAAAAGAGATTCAGTCTCCAACTATAATCTGCACACCCGATTTTCAAAAGATACAAGTTAGTGAGCTTAAGTTATGTTAGATTCTCATTGTTGATAGTATGTAGTCATTGATATTTGTCTCCTTTTCTCTGTCTCATGAGTCTAACTCTGACCATCAATTTAACTGTACCTGAAGGAAAATTTAAAAAGTCTTCCCAAACATACTGGAATATTTACAGCATCCCAGTGGTAGCATGTCATCTCAGCTTGTTATTTTCTCCGTGGTTATTGACTTGACACAAGGGACCTTAACCTATAAATGATCTTTTCCTCTCACAGCATGTGAAATATAGTGACTATAATAATGGACCCTTAGAGAACATTAGGGTGACTTGTTCACACGACCTCTTCCCTCTCAACTGGGAGAAGCCCTTCAATAAAAAGGCCTAACATACAGAGTGAGGACTTTTTTTTGATGAATCAGCTTTTTATTGATTTTTAAAAATGTTTTGTTGATACTTTTTAAAAATTGCTGCAATTTCCCAAGACCAGTCCATCTTTGAGAAGAACTAATTGAATAAAACAAACAGACATAGTGAATAACACAGTCCTCATTCTAGAGGAAGGAGGTTTGTTTCATCAGTCCTCTGGAGTCAAGGTTGGCCATTATGTTGGATTCTGACAGCTTTTAGTGTCCTTTAACATAGCATGGCCATTATATAAAATGTTCAGTTGGTATTGCTTACTAACTTCACCTTGCATCAGTTTATACAAGCCTTTACAATTTGCACTTTGTACGTTCTCAGATGGCTCCTAAAGGGCTCTCTACAGAATCACAGATTTAGAGCTAGAAGAGACTTCCAAGGTCATCTAATTCAACCCCTTCATTTTATTGAGGAGGAACCTGAAAGGTCAAAGAGGTTAAATGTCTTGCCCAAAATACACAGGTAGTAAATGGCAGGGTCAGGATTTGAATTCAGGTCCTTTGACTCTAAATCCAGAACAACTTCCATTGCATCATGCCTCAGAATGATGAGTTTTCATCATGTTAGCCTGCAAAGTTTTCAGTTCTATTCTCTTCCCCTGCTCTTTTATCCAAACTCTTCTTTTTTTTGGTTGTTGCCTAATATTCATGATTTTCCCAATTTCATGTAAAAACAATTTTTAACATTCATTTAAAATTTTTTTAAGTTCCAAATTCTCTCCCTCCTTCCCCTCTTCTTGTCCCAACCTCTCTAAGATGGCAAGTAATTTTATGTAGTTTATATATGTGCAATCAAGCAAAACGTTTACATATTAGTCATATTGTGAAAGAAAACAGGTTAAAAACATGAAAAATAAAGTGGAAAAATAGTGTGTATGTTTTGATCTTCATTCAGACTCTTTCAGTTTTCTCTGGAGGTGGATAGCATTTTTCATCATGAGTCCTTTGGCATTGTCTTATTGAGTAACCAATAAGACTTATCCAAATGTTTTTCATCCTTCCAAGACCCGACCAAGATCTTCCTTTTTTCTAGGATGGCTCTCCTAACCATTCCAGCTCTCTTGCTGACCTCCTATGACTTTGGAGTCTGAACCACAGTTTTGTACCTGACCATATACTGTCTCACATTGTTTGCTAATGATTTCATGTGTAATAGTCTTTGTAGACTATTACAAAATGGGAAAAAATGGGCCACAGACCCACTCCCCAATACTATTAGTTCCTTTGCAATAGCCTTCTAATTGGTCTCTCTGCCTCGCTTTTTCCCAATTTAGTTCTAACTAGTCAAATTATTATCAATAATCATCTATTTATTATTATTATTATTATCAATAATCATCTATACAAATACTCATTATCAATCATCTATACAAATACTCATTATTATTACTACTACTCCAGAATGTCAAATTGGTCTTTCTAAACTGCAGGTCTGACCATGTTACCCTCCAGTCAATAAACTCTCCTGGCTTTCTATCACTTCCAGGATCAAATCTAAAATGTTTGGCTTTTAAAGCCCTTCATAACCTGGCCTCTTCCTCTCTTTCCAGTTTTCTTACACCTCACTCACCCCTGCATATATGATCCAGTGGCACTGGCCTCCTTTTCTGTTCCTTGCACACACTACTCTATTTTCTGACTCTGCATTTTCATTTTTCATGGCTAGAATTCTCCCTCTCTTCCTCTCTGCCTTCTGGCTTCTCTTTAGGAAGAAGCCATTCCCAATCCTCCTTAATGACTCCTTAATGCTTCCCAATAATCACTATTTTGATATTATTATCTTATATTTAATATTTCATAGACTATTGTAGCAGTAGGTAAATTAATTGAATTTTATAAATAAATTAAGATGTAATATTCTCTGTAGATTTGCTAAAAGTATCTTCAACACAATTCCAGTAGTAGATAACAGAGATAATATGCATCTTATCTTATTCCCAAATAATTTTAATCTCTGCTAGGCCTGTATATTTTGAAAGGTTTTTGTTCCAGGTAGCTTAGAGATTATGAGTGTTTAGTGTGGAAACAATTATTTAAAATGTTGTTCTTAAGTTTTAGGGGTCAATGTTTTATTGAGGTGATTATGTTTTGTGATTGTTCAATCTACAATAATGGCCTGGTTTATAGGTTGAACTGTCCAGGATCTTTGGAGGTCTGCATTTATAGCATGGGAATTTGTTTTCTGTCAGTCTGTGAAGAATAGGGCTTTTGATGTATAATTCTAGCTATTAGATCGTGTCTTGCTAGGAATTCAGTAGATACTAAATTTTTACAGCCTGCAGTGAAATATTTCACAGTTTCCTTGCATAACCCACAATGATAACGGGCTCCTTAACTATAAACCTTTGATTATTTTTGGTGGCAATGACCTGGCCGTGAATTGCTGTCATAAACCCCACTCTTTCCACAAAAAAATTCACAGCTCGGCCAAGCAGAAGCCTTGGTTCAGCTCCCTCTCTAATTTGGAAGCCATACCAAATTCTGTTTGGGAGATGATAATGGATTTAAGACCTGGCAGAAGCATAAGGGGCTTAAACTGTCTCCCTGAAACGTGTCACATTTTACATCTATTGTTCTTGACATTATTGTGTCCGTAGTGTGTTTGAAATAGTAAAAACACTCTGCTGTTCTCAATATAATTGAGCCCATTTTACATACGAGTACAGAATAGAGTCAAAGACTGTGATAATCGACAAACATTTTGTACAATTATAACATTATAGAGAAAAACAACTTTAAAAGATTTTAGAACTCTGATCAAGGCCATGATAAATCACAAGTCCAAAAGACTGCAGATTAAAATACCTACACTCTCCTGACAGGGAGGAGATGGACTTAAAATATAAAAAGACACACACACATATTTGGAAGCATTTGGGGTTAAGTGACTTGCACAGGGTCACACAGCTAGTGTCTGAGGCTGGATTTGAACTCAGGTCCTCCTGACTCCAGAGAAAGAGACATACATTTGCAGATACGGCCATTTGTTCATATAGCTATGTTTGGAGGGCTTTATAAGTTTTATTTTATTAAGTTTAAGTTTTATTTTATTTTTAAGTTTGCTCAGGAATGGGAGGGACATTAAAAAAGAAAGAAAAAACATAAAAACCTAAAAGATATGTATCATATGTCTCCACACAAGGGTATGGTAGAGGATGAGGTGGATAGATAGTATCATGGAAACAACGGACATGAACTTAGCCTTTGAGAAGTAGTGGAGGATAGAAGGGCCTGATGTGCTTTGGTCCCTGGGGTCACTACTGAATGACTGAACGAGAACTACAACAATACCACAGTATAACCTACTGATGGACAGTGTTAAGTGCTCCAAATCAAAACTCAAGCACTGAACAGCTCTATCAAAGAGGAATGGAGAAAATATACTGTATCATCTTAGTGGTAAAAGATGATTTCAATGCATTGCCTTAAATGGGGTAGGACTGCTATTGATATTGCTGTTATTGGGGATGAATGGGGAATATTTATTGAAAAAAAAAAGCCCATGTTAAATGCACAGGATTTAAGGTGGACACCATTTATATTTTTGTTTCATTATATTGCTAAGTCACCAGCAGTTCAATAAAATATAAAAAGCAAAGATTGAAAAAAAAGATAACATAGTACAAATATTATGGTGCCTTTGAAGCAGCTTGTTTAATAATTACTGAATCAGTAAGTTTTTATTTATACCCCTTGGACTTTTTGGTATGTCCTATTTTCTCCTCAGCCAATAAATTGTTTTCTTGCAAGTGCTTACAGATTTCTGGGTGATGTATAAAGTACATAAACATATAATTGACCTATATTTGTAAGGATCATGGGTTTTGTTATCTATTTGGTAACGGGTGCCTTCTGTTAAGAAGGATAGGATCATGTTTATGTCCCAGAGGAAAATAAGTCTCTTGCTAGATGGCATAGTGGATAGTGTTGGACGTGGAATTAGAAAGATAAGAGTTCAAATCCTGCCTCAGTCATTAATTAGCTATATAAACCTGGGCAAATCACTTAACTTTCAATCTCTTTCTCTCTTCTGTTAAATAGGTATGATAATAGTACCTCTCTCACAGGCTTGTGGCTAGGATCAAATAAAATAAAATAAAATAAAATATGTAAAGCACTTTGCTAATCTCAAAACACTATGTAAATGCTAGCAGTTATTGTTATTATCAAATGTATTTGCTGTTTGCTAACTGTGTGACCTTAGCCAAGTTACTTCATGTGCCACTGTGGAGTGTTCAGATAATAGTCTTATCTAGCCCCATAGTTTTCCAATGTTGTAGGGAAGCTAGAATTTTAGTAACCTGACTAGATCTGTTATATTCATGATATTGATTGTATTTAAGCTTTCTGTTTCTCGTTTGATCCTATTTTATTGGGTTGGACTTCTTGCAACCACATATATATACGTATATATAAAGCGGAAATTTCCCGTATCTTCCTTTGACACAGTCTGGTATATTTCACCTTCTTGTGGTACTGAGAATATGATGGAGGGCTTGCTACTCACTTCACTTTCCTCCATATCTTATTGATCATCGAGATAGTTTCAAGTAGGACCAGCCTGTAACATTTTAATGTCCCCTCTATTCCTTTGACTCCTAGGAGCTGTTGCCATCAACAGCTTTGACTGAGGTGCTAATCAAATTAGTGGCATCATCTGAACCCAATTCACTGTATAAAGATTCCTTCCAGGCCTCGGAAATGACTATAACAGTCTCAAGGCATGCAATATCCCCAGTGACTTTGATTGCCCTGGCTAGCAGTTGTCTACTTTGGCACATAGTAGGTGTTTAACAAATGGTTATTGATCGATTGCTGTGGCTCCTTCATGGCACTGAAGATAAATTAAAGTTTGAGGGGATTATTATTATTATTTTGGGTCCAGAATTGATTTCATTGCTACGGGTAATTTTAAGTGAGGAAATTGAAGGTTGGTGTCTTCTTTGCAATTTATAGTCTTAGAGAACTGTCCAGAGCACTAAAACTACTTCCTAGGATCATGTGGCCAGGATATGTCAGATGCAGAATTTAAATGTAAGTCTTTCTGAGTCTGTGACCAACTCTCTGTCATTATATTTTAATTATACATATATATTTATAGATCTAAATTTTACTTTTATTTATTTGTACATTTATTTATTATGTTTATATATAAATTTTATTTTATTTATACCTTTATAATATTTAATTATATTTTAATGGTTTAATAAATGATTATTGAATTAAATAACATGCTTAATTTAGTTGCTTGATTGAGATAAATGAGCAAATGGGGCTTTGCCCCAAGGTGCTGAATTTAGGAGGTACCCCAGGGTTCTATGCAGCAGTATAGAAACAACAGAATGTAGAACCTGGCTAGCAAGAATAATTATTTTATTTATTTAATTTTTTGCTTTTTGGAGGGCAATTGGAGTTAAGTGATTTGCCCAAGGTCACATGGCTAGTTTTTGTGTTAAGTGTCTGAGGCAGAATTTGAACTCAGGTCCCCCTGACTTCAGGGCTAGTGCTCTATTCACTGCGCCACCTAGCCCTCCAAGAATAATTATTTTAAAAGGAAGCTATTGAATGGAAGGCCAAGATGAACTCTTCCACTATTCTTTTCTCTATTCCAATAACTGCTTATGGGCTCTGGACCCAGACAGTTCTAGAGGAGAACATGAAGGTGGTGACTTTGACCAACCCTCCCTCACTTAAATCCAATTAACTTCCATGCCATGGCATCACATCCCTGATGTCATGGCCCTGATCGAGAATGAAGGACAAAGAACAACCTCTGTGAGAAGCAGTAGGGGCTACTCCACTATGGACCTAACTGGAACTGGCCAGTTGGGCAATACTCTTTTTCTTCCTTCCCTTCTCCCATTCCTTTCTTTTCCCTTCCCTCTGTCCACGTAGGGTATCATACTTTTACCTGTGGGTGCTCTGCCCAAAGGAATGTAAATTTCGATCACTGAAACCTCTTAAGATATCTTGGGTTTTATGGGCTAGATTTCTTTCTTAAGGACTGTGCCTTAAACCTAGATCACTCTGACTCTCTTGGATTGGTCAACAATAGATCCCAGGCCAAGCCAACACTTGGTCATTGTTTGTGTCCTGATTGGCTCAGAGTGAATGCAAATAGCAATTAATTCTGTCTTGATCAGAAACCCTGAGGGTCTTCCTCTTTTTTTTTTTTTTTTTTTTTGGCCTCTTGGAGGGCAATTGGGGTTAAGTAACTTGCCCAAGGTTACACGACTAGTTTTTTTTTTTTTGTGTGGGTGTTAAGTGTCTGAGGCTGGAACAGTACTCCGGTCCTCCTGACTCCGGAGCCGGTGCTTTACTCACTGTGCCACCTAGCTGCCCGTCTTCCTCTTCTAGAATGATTTTTTTTGACTGGATAAAAGAGGCCAGCCATTCTTTGCTTCATTTCTTTTTCTTTTTTTCCCTTTGGAGGGGGGAAGGCAGGACAAATGGGGTTAAGTAACTTGCCCAAGGTCACACAGCTAGTGTTAAGTGTCTGAGGTTGGATTTGAACTCAGGTCCTCCTGATTCCAGGGCCAGTGCTCTATTCACTGTGCCACCTAGCTGCCCCTCTTTGTTTCATTTCTTACCTACCCTTAATCAGTGAATGGGCATTTTGCCTCTGTCAAACAGATATGTTAAAGATCTTATCTTAAAAATGGCCAATGTCTCTCACTGCATCCAGGGCCATCTCTAGTCATCCTGATCTATATTTTGCCACTGGACCCAGATGGTTCTGGAGGAGAAAGTGAAAGTGAGACTGGTAACTTTGCACAGCCCCCCTCCCACCCGTTGCACTTAAATCCAATTCATGTGCATGTCATGGCATCACCTCCCTGATGTCATGGCCCTCTTCAAGAATGAGGACGCATAACTAACTGCCTGTGGACTCACCTTGGTATCAATTTCGTGTCAGCATCCTGGTGTTTCTTTCTCTCCTTCCTTTCCTATCAAAGCAACCCTTATTCCAAATGAGGGCATGTGCATTATACTGCTATCCCTTGTCCCAGGTAAAAAAATCCCTAGTTATTGCTTAGTCAGTGATAGAGTTTTACAGAAGAGACTATATTTATTCCTTTTCCTTTAATGTAACTCCTCAATGGGGATTTTCCTTTGAGGCATCAAAGTCTTTTGGGAAGGGTTCACCCAGGGCAGCACAGCATTATTGCCAGGGATAGAAGAGCTTTCAACATTCTTGACCTTTACACCTAGGCTTTAGTCGCCTTCTTGGGTTTCCTTTGGGGATGCATCTCTTGGTCTCTTGTGAGGGATCCAATTCCTGGCTAAGCCTCAGTTTGGTTACAGAGAGGCAGAGGCAAATGGAATCAGAGTGGGGTAATGCCAGGGCTAGGATGGGAACAAGGGGACAGGGATGCTCCTTGGAATTAGTGATGCACTGTTGCAACCATCTTGCCTGCCCTGCCTTCTGAGAGTCTTTTAATATCATCTTCTATAAGTGGGTCCAGCATGGCCACAAGCATGCACGTATAGCTTAGGGGAGTGCCTTGACCCCCTAATCCTCATTGTTGTGCTGATATAGACTTACTCTGTTTCAATTTGCCTCTGCCTACCCAAACTGAGACCTAGTGGAAAGAGAATAATAACAACAACACTTTATGCAAAATATTATTGTTTTCAAAGGGCTACCATATTATTATTGCACTTGGTCCTCACAATAACCTGTCTATGAGACAGACAGGGCAGATGCTTTTTAGTAGGATATAAACTGCTCAGTGCAACAAGGTGACACAGTGGATAGAGCACTGACCCAGAAGTCAGTCTCTTCTTCCCAAGTTCAAATCCAGCTTCAGACACTTATGAGCTGTGTGACCTTTGGCAAGTCACACTTAACCCTATTTGCCTCAGTTTCCTCATCTGTAAATGCGCTGGAGAAGGAAATGGCAAACCAGTCCAGTATCTTTGCCAAGAAAACCCCAAATAGGGTTACAAGGTGTCATTTATGACTGAAAAATGACTAACAAACAAGATCCTTGAGAATAGGGACTGTCTCACATTTATATTTATATCCCCAGTGCCTAGCACAGTGCCTAACATATAGTAAGCCCTTAATGAATGCTTGTTGATTGATTATTTCCATTCTACAGATAAGGATGTATATTCAGAGAGCAGAGAGACAAGTCTAGTAAATGGTAGATCTGGAATTAGAATTCAGGTTTTTTGTTTGTTTTACTATTAGATGGGTTCCCCCCCCCCCTTTTTAAACTATTTTGCTGCTTTCAAGGATTAAAAACTGTGTGGGTGAAAATGACAAATAAAGGGCCTGGGGAGGAGGGGTGGCATGGGTGCTGGATTTGACCCCCAAGCAGTTAGTTGGGTTAAAATCTGGGCTTTGTCACTTACTAATTGTGTAACCTTAGGGAAGCCATTTAATTTCTCTTGCTTTCAGTTTTCTCTCCTACAAAAATGAAGGAATTAGACTAGATGAATGTCAAGTTCTCTTCCTCACATAAATCTATAATCCTACGACTTAAAATCAGGAAATTTGGGATCAAGTCTTGATTCTCGTATTTACTAGTATGGGGCTATGGGCAAGTCACTTAAGCTTTTGGAGTCTCTTTTTACTGATCTGTAAAAATGAAGATAATATTTTTGCTATCTAGTTCTTAGAGTTCAAAGGATCATAAAATTCAGATATGGAAGGGACTCTCTAAGTGACTGTTGCTTTTCAGTCATTTTTAGTCATATCCAGTTCTTTGTGACCCCAGTTGGGGTTTTCTTGGAAAAGACACTGGAGAAATGGTTTTCCATTTCCTTCTCTCCCTCATTGTATAGATGAGGAAACTGAGGCAAGTAGTGACTTTCCCAGGGTCACACAGCTAATAAGTGTCTGAGGTCAGATTTGAACTCAGGAAGATGAATTTTCCTGATTGCCACCCAGTGCTCTAGTCACTATGCCAGCTCATCCAATATAATTCCTGTTTTAAAGATAAGCCAACTGAAACCCAAAGGTAGGCCTTTCAGGGACCTTAGAAGTTATTTACTCCAACTATCCCATCATACAATTGAGAAAATTGAGGACCAGAAAGTGACACCCGTCACAAAGGCTTCAAGTGGCAGAGCCAGGATTTGACCCTGGAAGTTGTGAGTCAACAAATCAATCAGCATTTATTAAGCACTTACCACGTACCAGGCACAGTGCTAAGAATACAAATAAAAGCAGAAAGACATATAGCCCCTGCCCTTAAAGTATTTATATTCTAGTAGTGCATAAAATGAAAAATAGCACATAAAAGGAAGTTTAAAAATGGGAGCTGAGAGAGATGGTACCTGCCGGAGGCATGATGGAGAAAATCTGGAGAGTCAGGAATTAGAGAGGAATGAAGACACGACTGGTCACACAGACATTCAATGTCAGACAGATATGAAACCTAGGACCTCTGAGTCCACTGCTAGTTCCTTTTCTTCTGCACTATGCCCTTAGTAATAGTAAAGGATAAAGAACAAACCTAGGATTTCATTGGTTTAAAGAATTCCCTACCTGAGAAAGAGAAATTTTCTCTCCCAACATAGGGCATATTGCCAGTGCAGACATATTACCATTGTAGGACATATTAGCAGTGTAGAACATATTACTAGTATAGGTGATATTACAGTGTAGGACAATCCCTTTTCTGTAACTTAGTTGTCCAATTTCCCCAGGGTCACAAAGCTAGTACATGTTAGAGGTGTGACTACAATCTAAGATTTCTTGCCTTCTACAATGGTTCTCTACTCAATATGCATTGCGTTTTCTCACTATAAAACAGTATACAAGTGTAATTATTATTACAAATCATTTATTTTGATAAGCAACATATATGTTTATTCAAATCAATTAGTAACCATTACCAATTGTGACAATCTCTAAATGATGTCCTTGGACAATTAAGATTTGAGGCCATTGAAGAAAGTGAAAAAAACACCATTGCAAAACTTTGTGGCACTGCTAGCAGCTTGCCTAATCACTCCATGGGGTACAGAAATTTCGAAGGCAGATTTTCTGCCTCTCTGGATGCCAGCTTTTCTATAGGAACTACACTGGCCCAGTCTACTCTGGGTTGTTTTATCTGCCCTCCTTCTTTTAGGGTAGAAATCTTCCCACTAGATCCCATCTACAGTGTGGTCAGTGCACCTAGGCACATGCCAGGACAAACCAGCCAATCAGCTTACAAGAGTTATACTGTCATCATTCCTGGTTCATCTCCAAATAATTCTCATTCATCTGCCTACCCCTCCGCTGCTATAATCACAAGGTTTGCAAAACTCTCTATATAAGAAAATTTGTTCCTAAAAACAACTCTGTGGCATGGGTGCTGTTATTATCCCCATTTTATGGATGAGGAAATTGAGATTGAAGTTTAGTGACTTGCCCAGGGTCACACAGGCACTAAATATATGGGTCTAGAGTCTAATAATTCAGTTCTTCTGACTTAAGTCTGACACTCTAGTTACTATGCAATCTCGCTGCTAAGGCCTGGAATTCTCATTATTA
Source organism: Petaurus breviceps papuanus (assembly GCF_028583685.1). Lineage (NCBI taxonomy): Eukaryota > Metazoa > Chordata > Mammalia > Diprotodontia > Petauridae > Petaurus > Petaurus breviceps. The sequence goes on from NW_027186296.1 coordinate 41,717,737, forward strand.
AGGTTATTCCTCTGGGTTAGACAAGAAAAGATTAAGGCAGTAAAAAGAATTCAGTCAGCAATGGGAGTCAGGGGAACAGGGCTCAAGTCTAGCCTCTGACAACTTACTAGCTGTGTATACTGTATAACTCCCTGGAGCCTTTGTTTCATAATCTGTAAAAGGAAGAGATTGGACCAGAAGGATGACCTCTAAGATTCATTCCAGTTCTGACATTTTGAATCTAATGTTAACATGTACAATCATCATGTGAGGGGGGGAGGGGCATGGAAAAAGGTCCTTTTTCATTCATTTATTTAGCTATTCATTCAAAGAGCAATTATTCAGTCCTACAAAAAAAGACACAGGTAAATGAGCTATATGTCATCAAAGGACTTATGATTTATTAAGAAAGATGATGTAATACTACAACTTATAATAATAGTTTGCATTATGTTTTTTAATGTTTACAAAACACTACCATTACAAGAAATACACGAGGTAGGTATTATTAACTCCACTTTATGTTGGAAGAACTGAAGGCTCAGAGAGGTTATTACTTGCTCAAGGTCACATAGCTAATTAGTAGCATAGTTAGTATTAGAATTCAAGTCTTCTCTCTCTTAGTGTTCTCTCCACTACATAAAAACCTCTACACACATAGTTAATCAGACATGGTAGACCCTGGTGAATGTTTGTTGAATGGATGAATGAATGAATGAATGAATGAACAGATGGATGGATATTCATTCAAGGTAGAACATGATAAGCAGCACAAGAGACAGAAGAGCTTTCTTGTGGCTAGGAATGGGGGAAAATCATGGAAGCCTTCATGAAGGAGATATTGAGGAGTTGTCATTTTGAGTTAGGTCCCAAAGGTAGGAATTCAACAGGTGTAGATGTGTGTGGGGACTAGCTAGCAGTCCAATTTGGCTTTAACAAAGGGGACATGAGAGAGTATTAGGAAATAAGGTTGGACAGGTAAGTGAGGGTAAGATCCTAAAGAGTCTTTAATGCTAGCCTAAGGAGATTGGATTTTATTTACTACAGAATGGGAGTCATTAAAAAATTTTGAGCAAGAGGCAGGGTGTCATAGAGAGAGAGTAGGAAGGGACCTTAGAGATAACCAGATCTGACCTCCTCTTTTTACATGAGAAAAATAAGGCACGGAAGCTAATTGACTTTTCCATGATCTCATGAGTGGTATGTAGCATAGTTGGGAACTGAATCGATTTTATGATGCTGAACCCAGGGTTCACTGCATCATGGCTACTGATCAGAGCTGTGTTTTAGGGAGTGATCTGGCATCACAGTGTGGTATATGTTTGTTGAATTTAATGTAAGAGCATGGATTGAATGAGGAGAGGCTAGAGGTAAGGAAAGCAATAAGCAGGTTACTGAAATAGTGCTGGGAAGAGTTCACGGGAGTCAGGCATATGGGTAGAAATGGGAATGGAAAGGAATCTGAAACTGAGTCATTTAAAATTAGTATTATAGAATCTGGTGTCTAATTAGATGTGTGGAATGAAGTAAAAGAAGCAGTCAAAATGACTTTGAGGTTTCAAGTTTGGGTGCTCCATTCTTGGAATTATCATTTAGTGGTAGACAGAGCACCACATGGTAGGAGTTACTCTGTGTCCCAAATTATGAAGCCTCTGTCCCCTTGCCCTCACCATGATTCACCTCCTTCCATCTCATCTCTGACTCTATGCCCCTAGGAATTCGTATATCCCTTCTCCAGGGGCTGGGTGCTATGCTATCCATGGAGAGACAATTCTCTCAGAGAAGATGGCCTCCCAGGGCATAACTAAACTCACTTCAGCATCCCTGTTTCCCACTGAAGGGATACAGATTTGCTGATAAATGTTTAACAACAGCTTTCTGGGGGAAAATATATATACATATATATGTATATACATACATACACACACATACATACATATATATATATATATATATGGCACTTTTTTTAGTTTAATCTGCATTTTTTTCTCCAAAGAGATCTTTGGATTCTCTTGACAGGTGCTTTGTCTACATACACATGTTTTGTATGATTTTATTGTATTAATTCATGCATCATTTTCCAGGTTGTTTTTATGAGTTCATCTGTAAATATTTATGAAGATGATGGACCATTATGAACAGTATCATCTCATAAGGCAGAGAAAAGCAGTAGAGGGTAAAAACAGTTTAAAAGAAAGCTTAGTAAGATAGTCATCCCAAGGACATTCAAGGATAAAAAAGGAAAGAAGGCTACAAACTGAAGAAAAATAGAAAAGACTTGAAAATATCATTTCAACATTTTTTATGGTTATCCCATAAAAGGGAATTTAAACCTGGTTGCTTCTCCCACAGCTATCTGCTTCTTAAGCATCTTATTCAATAGCAGAGTGAAAGACTTTGTCCCCATTTAAAAGAATTTCAAAGAAAAAGCAAGAGGAGGTTTTATTAGTAATCATGGGTAAGGCCAGCACTATTACTTTCCCTTGTTCCCCTCCTTTCTTATTCTTTCTCTAACTCCTTCCCTCAAACTTTCCCTGCTAACCCCCTGTTTTATACCTCATAGGCTCTTCCTTCATTCCTATTAACTGATATTCTTATTTTTTAAAGTGAGACATATTAGAGTTATCTGGAGATTCACTTATTACCTATAGGTTTCAACAGCAGCAGCAGCCATCTCCCACCCCTAATAAGCCAATGAAGCAAGCCAGACTTGGCCATTAACTGGTAATGGCCATTATCTGGAAATGTGCAGTGAAGACATTACCAGGAAAAGTGAATTCTACACCCTGATTACTCTCCAAGGAAAATACATCTATAACTGACAGAGGAGGCTAACTGGGGCCAACCAAAATGGATACATCTTCCTTGCTCCCACATAGAAATGGAACTTCTTAATTTTAAAGACACTAGAACTTTCATTAAAAAGAGATTTTTACATTCATGTTCCTTGAGCTTGCTAGAAACTTCGACTAAGAAATGCTGAGATCTGAGGCATCATGGTCAGTGTAGTGAAGAGAATGGGCATTTAGAGTCCCGAGATCATAGATTTTGAAACTTGGATCTGATACACCCACCTGTGCTGAAACATGGGGAAATCCCCTCCTCTTCTTTGGACCTTAGATTTCCTACCTATAAAATAAGAGAGTTGTTCTAGAGCAGGGGTTCTTAACTTGAGGTCCATGAACTTATATTTTAAATATTTTGATGACTGTATTTCAGTATAATTGGTTTCCTTTGCCATACTATGAATTTAAAAACATTCTTCTAAGAAGAGATCCATAGACTTCATAGAATCCAAGGGATCCTTGGACACATTAAAAGGTTATGCAGTAGAATATATGTTGTATAAAGTTTCTTCCAGATTAAAATCTATAAAGGGGAATAAGGTCATTGCTTGGTGTTATGTGTCAATAGGAAGCCCAGGCTTACGGCTGTCAGGTAGACTAGCAGCTGGCAGGAAGAGCTAAGCTCCGACTTTCATTCTGGCATCCTTCCTACAAGTTTGGTCTTTGGTCAAGCTGTGGAGTAGGACTCTAGGATCTGGAGCTGGAAAGCGCCTGGGAGATCGCTTAGGTCAAGCATTCATAAATTAAGTCCCAGAGGATAGAAGGGAAATGCCAGTGTCCCAGAGTATGAAGCAATAAGGATTTTAGCTCAATTCCCTGACTCTAAATGAAGCTGTCTTTCTACTATACCTTTTTGATTTGAATTCAGGGACCACAGCTCTTTTTGGCCTTATCCTGTTCCTTCCTCAGGACACCCTGCTTTCAAAGGCTTATCCTCCTGTTTGCTGCCCAGGTAGCCCCTTTGGAGCTCAGTCAGAACCCAACAGTACTCATTGTCTTCTAGGAATTCAGTGATAGGTGAGAAAGGCATGACCCAGGCTGAGTAAGGACCCAGTCCCACCCATAGCCTTTACCTCAGAGCCTTCCTTCAGCTCTGCCAACCTTTCCTGCTGAATTGTTTTCCTTATGTGACTACAAAAAATTCAGCGCTGGCCCATGAGGGGAGCACGGACAGAAGGAATTCCACCCCACCCCCACCCCCGCCTCCCCTCCCCGGCAGGATCCCGAGAACTCCATTTCAATTTCTGCCACAATCAAAGACAGACTATGACTGTTTTGAGACATATGAGTCCTTTCCCCCCTTGCTGTGTTTCTGATTCTCTAGACATCATGTGTCAACTGCATTCTTTCCCTGGAACTTCCTTCAGTGCTTTGGACCTTCTCTCTGAAGCCTCCTTTCACTATGAAGGAATTTCCCCTTTTCCCACTGGTGAGGTCCTTCTGAGGCCTCCAATTTGGGGAGGTACCCAAACTGACTGTCTTTCATTCCCCTCCTGATAGAACTTCTGAACTCTGGACTTTGCCACCATGCCGCCATCAAGGGTACCTTTTCTCACACCCCCATCTTTCCCTTCCTTTTTAGGAGCTATCTTTCTCCATTTCTCCAGATCGTAAGCTCCCTGAGGGCAAAGACTTTCTTTTTGCTTGCATTTATATCACCAGTGATTAGCACATAGTAAGCACTTGATAAATGCTGAAGTCTGGACATCCTTATCTATTCTCCCCTTCACTATTCTCCCCCTACTCTAAACTCTTTATTCAGTGAGGTCTAAATGTCTAAACAGCATTTCTCTGGAGGACAGGTTTTTTAGAGAAGATCAAAAGCCTTAAAGTAAATGGATTCGGAAGGATTTTGTTGTTACTGTTTGTTCCTACTTCTGAAAACATAAGGGACAGGTATCTGCCTCTTCTCATGGGAAAAGGACAGTGGTATCTGTTAGTATCTATCTAACAGAACTCCTCTTTTATTTTCTATTAGAAGTTATTCCGAGAAGGTGACTTTGGGGCATTCAGGTAACTACCTCACTAAAGGGACTTAGTTAAAACCAGTTGGAAATAATTGATCTTTCGAACAATTTTGAGAGACTCAAGAACTTTGAACAATGCAACCACCAGCCATAATTCCAGAGGACTGCTGCTGATGTTCCTGATAGAAAGATGATGAATTCAAGGTGTAGAATGAGATGTACATTTTTTAATACAGACAATGTAGGGATTTGTTTTGCCTAGTTATGCATATTTGCTGTGTGGATTTTGTTTTTGTTTTTTTTTCTGCTGGGGAGAGAAAAAGAAATGCTAGTTAATTGAAAATAAAATAAAATTTAAAAAGATATCTGATTTTCAAAGTGCAACAGAAAGGACTCAGACTGGTTCAGTTAGAAAACCCAAAGGTTTCAAATTAGATTTACTTGTTGCAATCCCTCTCTCCTCCCTCAAAAGGTTGAAGTCAACCTAGGGCAAGGGTAAGGGAGTATCGCTTCAGTTTTAACTGTGGTAGATGGCCAAAAGATTGACATGTATTCTTGGATATGAACCTGAGGAGTAGACCAGAGTTTTAGGCTCGCAGTGGAAAGAAGAGTATGGGAGGCATTAAAGACACACTGCTCTTTGAGAAACGTGCCAGCATTGCATCTCAGGTTACGGCCTGAGACAAGAGGAAACCTAGCTGAGTGATTCCCTGGGGGTTGTATGCCTCCTCCTGGATGAATCCAGGAGGTCCCATTTGTTCACCAATAGCCTCATTTTGACAGGTGACAAGCTCCTATCATGTGCCCAGGATTGTGCTAGGTATTGGGCAGGATACAAAAAAAACGGCATAAGGTGCTATTCCTACCCTCAAGAATCTTGAAATCTAGAGAGACAAAACAAACAAAAAAGATACACATGAAACAATTAGAGAAACATTAAATGTGAAACTGTCCACTCCTAACTATCATAGGAATTCAGAGACTGAAGAGGTCAATGAAGGCTCAAGCAGTTTAGATGGACATCATGGGAAAAGTGGTACTTGAATTGGGTCTTGCAAGATAGATAAATGGAGTGGAGATCTTACCAGTTTCTACCACTAAGCAATACAACACCTGCCAGTGGGTTAGAAGAAATTACCTTTCAAGGATACATGAAGTGCATTACTGTAATATTTCCTTGGTCTTCCTGTTGGGGCAGGGCAATTAGCATTGGACTTCTGGGTAGACCTGCTTGGTCTGAGAGAGCAGAACTAGGAGCAATAAGAAAAAAGTGATGGTAATACAGATTCAGGTTTGAAGTAAGGAAAACTGGAGGTCTTCATGAGGGATGAAGGGATACATAACATCCCTCTTCCTTTCTTTGCAGAGACTGTAGGATGTGGAACACTGCCCACACTGACTTTTCTTGAAACACTGGTTAATGACCTGCTCTTTGCTGAAAGTGATGGTTCTCTGGGTAGAAAAAGGGAGAGGGATACAATGAGAAATTAAAGTTGTCAAAAAAAAAAACAAGAGATATTAATAAAAACAAAAAAGAGAAAGCGTTTGTTGTGCTCACTTAGCATAAACTAAACTCCTTCAAGATATTGGGGCTATAGGATTTCATTACTTTGTTTTGTGGAGAGAAGGGGGAAAGCAGGAAAGGATGGGTAGATACTAAAGAAATTAATTCATTGATTTTTCTTAAGATCTTTTGGCCCAGACTTCTCTCTGAGTCATATGCATGACTTTTTTTTTTGGAGGGCAATTGGGGTTAAGTGACTTGCCCAGGGTCACATGGCTAGTTTTTGTGTTAAGTGTCTGAGGCCAGATTTGAACTCAGGTTCTCCTGACTCCAGGGCCGGTGCTCTACTCACTGCACCACCTAGCTGACTCTTATGCATGACTTTTTGTAGCAGCAAGAAATTGGATACAAAGTAGAGAGCTATCCACTGGGAGACAACTGAATGAATTGTACCAGATGAATGTAATGAAATATTGTGCTGTGAGAAAATACAAAGAGGGATTCAAAGAAACATGAGAAGACTTACATGAATTGATACAGAGTAAAGAAAATAGAACCAGGAGGATAATTTACACAATGACTATAATATAAATAAATAAAACATTAAAAGGTGGCTGAATTCAGATGAAAGGCAAGAATCTCAGAAGACAGATTATGAAACACACCTCTCTTTTAGTAGAGAGGTAGAGGATTAGGAGTCCAAATGTTGCATATACTATTAAATACAGTTTTGTATCTTTACAACATCAGTGTATAGGTTGATTTTGCTTAACAGTTTTTCTTTGTAAAAATAAGGTACTCAGGGGCGGCCAGGTAGCACAGCGAGTAAGAGCACCGGCTGCAGTGTCGGGATGACCTGGGGTTTGAATCCCAGGCTCAGACACTTAGCACCCACACAGAAACACCTGGCCATGTAACCTTGAGCAAGTTACTTAACCCTGATTGTTTATAAAAAAATATTAAAAATAGGGTACTCTTTGCGGGGCAAAGTTACCAGTGTAAGGAACTCTTGTGTGAAAACTCCTTCTAAAAGAGTTCAGCAACTTTTCTATAGTTTTAAAGAATTGCCTGGAGAGGGGAAGACTAGAGAGGTTAAGTGATTAACTTACGACCCCACAGCTAGCATGTATCAAAGCCAGTATTTGAACCTAGGTCTTCATGATTCCATGGCTATACCCTTTATCCATCATTCCACATTGCCCTAATGTTCCCTTAAAATTCTCACAGCAGGACCCCTAGTATAAGAAAACAAAGTAAATTAAATTAAGTCTTAGGATGACATAGAATGAGTTTGCTTTCTGCTTCAGCTTAATACCAGAATCAGATTACTCAATGTAAGTATAAGATTAAATAATGGTGTGGAGGATAAAATAGTCCTTCCCTACCCTCAATCCTGTATCTTTGTATATCTAGTGGACTAGACTTTAGTTATCTATTTATTTTAATCATCTTTATAATTAACATTAAACTCTGTTGCCCAGACTAATTGAGTGATGACCTTTAAGGGTTGTTAAAATGGCAGAACAGGTTAGCTATATGTGGTCTGTTGGTTTTGCATGTATAGACATGGGTTTAGAGTTTAGTCAATGGCCAAGTTCAGATGAAAAAGAAATAGTGCTTTCAGAACCTCCCTCTTTTTTTCCTTTTTACCCCCCAAGTTTTAGCCTGCAGCAAATATTTGTGGTTCTTATTAACCCTTAAAATAGGTTAGAAACATTGACAGTTGTAATACCTAAATAAATTCATACTTCTTCATAGCCACAGCAATTTGCTGGAAATTTTAATAGCGTTAACCTAATTCTAAGTTGAAGTAATAATTACAATGATAATAATAATAGCAATAATCACAATGACAAGTAAAAGAAGTGATCTCAAATGACTAGGAATGATTCTGAAAACAGCAGCTTGTGTGCAATTATCCCCAGGATAGTAGTTGCATTTTAAGACCTATTTCATGTCAGGCAAATGGTTCATGAAGATATACAAATAAAAAAGGATAGTGCCCTGAATATATTTAGGAGAGGGGAGGGCATAGTGATTTTTGACTTTATAGCTCTTTTAAGAAATGCCAGACAATTGTAATATTTCTCAACCTACCTTTAGGGACTAGTGAGAAATGTGTGTCAAGTGACCATGAGGAGGCAGGAATGGCATTAGCCAGTAGAACATGCTAGCTTTTGATGAATACAGCAGACTTATATAAGGAAAGGATACTATAATGATGCTGGTAACTACCTCAATTTGGACAGTACTTTGCATTTTATAAAAAAGTTACATGAATTAACCCAATTCCTTTTTGCCTTTGTTTCTTCAGCTCTTACTACAGTACTTGCTAGTACTTAGTAGTACTATGTGGTAGGCACTGAATAAATACCAATTTGATCCTGATGACAACACTGTGAGAAAGGTAGGAAAGGGTTGATGATTGTTATTTTACAGATGAAGAAGTGACATCATCTGTAAAATGACAAGAGGTTAGAAGCTTTTTGAAAGTCATGGAATTAGACCGCGAGAGGACCAGCAGAAGAACTCAGGGTGGCTGATTCCTTGGTTACTGCTTTTCTCTCCAGGTAGCTTCCATAGTAATAAAATCTCTGGCCTAAGAGTCCAGGCCTGGATTCCAGTCTGATTTACATTTACTTGTTGGCTAGCTAATTCCTGTTGTTGTTCAGTCATTTCAGTCATGTCCAACTCTTTGGGACCCCATTTGGAGATGAGGAAACAGAGTTTGGGGGAAATTTAAATAATTTTTCCAGTGCTAATTCTTGTATTATCAATGTAAGATATACAAATGATAAATAATTTCTTGAGGAAATTGTTTAAATTTCCCCAAACTCTGTTTCCTTATCTATGATATGGAGATAATACCACCTATCCTATTCTATTTTGTGAGCACAGTGGATAAAGTGCTAGAGGTAGAATCAGCAAGACCTGAGTTATCATCTTGCCTCTGGCACCTACTACCTGTGTGATCATGAGCAAGGTGTTGGATTTCTCTGTATCTCAGTGTCCTCATATGTAAAATGAGAATAATAATGTTTTCAGTAGCTACCTCACAGAACAATTTGACTCTCTCATAAAACACTTTAAAGTACTATATAACTGTTAGTCCTTATTCTTATTCTGAAGACCAAGTGAGATAATGACCATAAAAAACATTTTGAGGAGTATAAAGTACCATAAAATGATGGGTGTTTATTATTATTATTATTACTATTTTTGCTACCCTAACTAGGAGGGGCAGTAAGCCCCTTCTAGCCTACCTTGTCCCAAGAAAGTCATGAGGGTAGGAAAATGAATTAAATTAAAATCTTATCTAGTGTAGATTGTCATTCTACTGGGCCCAAGTTGGTGACTGCTGGTTTCTAAGACAGGATTTTGTGGGAAATGTAAACTTTCCAAATATCCAGGGCATCCTGATGAAGGAATTTGCTAAAGCCCTGGGGCTCTGGCTCAAAGCCCTTCTTCTCTGGGTGGTATCCCCTTCTGGCTATGGTTTTAGCAAGTGCCATTATGTTTTGGGGCTTTGGACTTGAAGGCCTTCTCTATCTCCTAAAGACCTCGTCAGAGCTCTGGGTGTCTGTGGAATGTCTGCAAAAACCACGAGACTTCTGCGTGGGGGAAATTTCCCCACCATGGCTGGCTGAAAGACTGTATTAAAATGCAGCAGCTAATTAAAAGCACATAGTTTAGGGATGGGAGGAGGAGGGAAAGAGAATGTTACCCAGATTCGTCTTTAGGCAGTTAAACTGTACACACAATTGGTTACAAATGAAGAAAAGATGGAAAACCAAGATGAAAACCACCTTCCTTTACTCAGTTTGGGTTGAGTTGATCCACCATCCACACCCTTAGTGGGAATTTCAGACTGGAATTCTTCTCAGCACACGATCTGCTCTCACAACAAGTGTACAGTCTGGGATTCCTTTTCCTCCCTAATGACGTTAGTGCCATTATGTTTCCTATGGTCTCCTAATGTAGTACTTCAAATGGGTCTGACTTCTTAGAATCACAGAAGATTAGAGCTATTAAAAAATGCCCTCGGTTTGCCCTGTAAAATGAAAGCATTTGACTCTAAGATCTTTGGGTTTTCTTCCAGTTCTAATTTTATGATTCTCTGGTCCTTCACGAGACATTTATTCTAGACCCTTCATTTTATGGATGAGGAAACTCAGTTTCAGAGAGATTAAGGGACTTGCCTCTGCTCAGAAAGCTGGTTAATGGTTAAGCCAGGATTCAAAGCCAAGGAGGAATAAAGAGGAAAAAGAAGTGAAGGAGGTAGAATAGGAAGTCGTGGCAGTAGTAGTAGTAGTGGTGGTGGTGGTGGTGGTGGCTGGTGGTGGTAGTAGTAGTAGTACTAGTGGTTTGTAATTGCTGTAGCTATAGCTGTTATAGTAATAGAATATAAACTCACATTTACATAGTCTATAAGGTTTGCATTCCTTAAAACAACTCTGTGAGGCAGGTAAAATCTATAAAATCTACACGGTGCTATCTCCTTGAGTAGCATTCCAAATATTTTCTGCCCTGTCATTGGCTCTCCCTTTGTACCAGAAGTCTGAATTTTTTTTCTTTTTCTTTTATGGGGTGTTTACAGTACCTTATTGTAAAATTTGGGTTAAGCATATGGTCTTAGGCTCTATGTCATCTACAGGCCTTTGCATGTTGTCTGAGGCTTCTGTAAAACTCCCCCCAAAATTCATGTTTAATTTCTTATGCTGGCCCAAGGTTTTGTATTAAAATTGAGATGAGGAAAGTCTTGAGGTGGAAGGGATAACTATAACATATAATCAACCAGTCATTCACCACCTCTATTTTAAAGAAGAGGAAACAGGAAGAGGAAGTGAGTTGTTCAAACTTAAAGCCATAGAGTAAGTCACTCATTCCTGAATATCCATTTCTTGTAGCTCTGGGTCTGAGTTCTGTCCAATATGATGAGGTTATCAGCATCTATCTATCAATGGCAAAGCAGAATGACTAATAGGCTGTGTGTTAATGTTCCAAGACACACTTTTTTATTGCAAGTAAAAGTTCCAAGGGGGAAAAGAATCATATATAAACCAAGTACTTGAAACCCCCAAGGCTAAAACTAAGTTTGGTAAAAACTAAACAGTTTTTGCTGTTTTTTATTAATTACCTTTCTAGAGCTGAATGCTCAAAGGATCACTTAGGGTATGGCTTTTTTATTTTTCCAACAAAGATTTTTGACTAGCTGGTAGCACCATTAATAAGATGATTTAAAAATATCAACATAGTACTTGTTACTCTGTCTCTATAAAAAGTTCTTTGGAGTTTTCTTCTACAAAAACTTTGAAATTTGCAGTCTGTCCCATTGCCCTCTCTCCCTCCACTCCCCCTCCCCTACCACACCCTACTCAGTAGGCAAAAAGTGATTATCAGGAATTTTAGAGATTAAGATGATGTCATCAATTTTAGGAAATTGTGAAACAGGCATTAAAATATAGGGAGGGTGAAGTTATAAACTGTGAGAAATCTACAAGAGTCTTTCATAAGATTTTCTGTGCTTCTATATATAATATTATCCCCATTTCTATTATCCCTGGATGATTTCCAGCTCAGATAGAAATCTTTAAACCATCAATCAATGCAGGGTAAAAAGACAAAAGTAGCAAAGGATGTAGGCTGTCTCAGGGGCTAAAAGTGTGTCCTTGTCCAACTGATGACATTTGTTTTTTAGGAGAGGATATGAAAGAATGTGACCAAATTATTGAAATACCATTCAGGGCACAGTCTCTTACAGGGGCTATACCCTTGCTTATTAACCATAGTCTTAATGGGATAACAGATCCAGATGGCATTAAAGAGGCAGGCAATCACAGAGATACCTTTGGTTACTTCTCAGGTTCTGATCTCGATTGAAATCCAATTGGGCTGGGGATTTTTTAAGTCTCAGCTTGAATTCCACATCATGTGTTGAAGCCTTCATTGACCAGTAAACCAGGAAGCCATCTCCCCCTTCTCAGAATTCCTGGAATACTAATTGTCTGCAGAGGCAGTGTAATGTAGTGGAAAGTTTAAGCTTGAACCCCACATCTGACACTTACTAGCTGTGGGACCCTAGGCAAATGGTTTAACTTCTCTGAGGCTCAATATTTTAATCTGTAAAATGAGAATAATAATACCCCTCATATGTCTATTGGAAATTTGTTGTGAAAATCAAATGGAATAATTATATGAAGTACTTTGTAGACTTTAAAGGGCTATACTAATGTCAGTTATTATTACAAAGGGTGCCCCCAAAGTCTTAGTGCAATTTTAAGCTATTAAAGCTTAAATTTATATGTAAACTAAATTTTAAGCTATTAAAGTTTTTTTAAATGAATCAAAAACTTTGGAACACCCTGTACATTTGGCCTTTATTGCATACTGCTTTATATGATCAATTATTTAATTTTCTAGGATCACAGAATATTAGAGCTAGACTGGATCTTAGAAATCCAGCCATTTCATTGTACAAATGGGAAAACAGGTCTTTGAATGGCTTTGTAATATAGTCATATCTCTCCATATCCACATCAGTATAAATATCTATTCATCTATATTTATCTATATATCTTTACATATATCTGTCTTTATCATCTATATCTATAGGTACCTATCCCAAATCTATACATTTATATCTATTACTATCCAAATACCTCCTAAAATGAAGACAGGACCTGTATCCTGTAGTTTTTTTTTTCTTTTGTATCTTTCATAGTACCTAATACAGTGTCTTGCATGTAGGCATTCAATAAAGAATAATGAGAAACCATTGTGTAGGAGGCATCTTTCTGACACAGATAAGTGAGAGAATGACACCTCTTTATATAAAGCAAAATGTATTGACAGAGAGTGAGGAAAACAAGAACGACAGAACTATTTCAAAAGAGTTGATATAGAGAAGAATTGAGAAGAATTTGTTACTCTAAAATTCATTTTCAAAATCAAGTCTATAAGGAGATAGGGTTATACCCAGAACCTAAATGGTTGAGAACTTAATAAAGTTGTGGTCAGGAGTCATAAAAAGGTGATAAAAAAGTTAGCAATTACCTCTATGACTACTTTCTCATATTTATGAGAATTTCTAATTTGGTATTTACTTGGGAGACTGATTTGTTGTTTTTTTCTAGTGTTTTTAGCTACCTTACTAATTCATTGATCCAATCTTTTATCTGTTTTGTTGATGAAAACATCTAGAGATATAAAATTTCTCCTAAGGAATGTTGCATTCCATTTTAGTAATGTTGTCTCATTGTTATTTTCTCTGATGAAATTATCTGTCTTTTCTGTCATTTGTTCTTTGACCCATTAATTCTTTAGGATTAAATCTCCAATTATTTTAAATTCTTTTTAAAAGACTCTTTATTGAATACAATTTTTATTATGTTGTCATTAGTAAATGATGTATGTAGCTTTATTGAATTTTAAATATTTCTTGGAAAGGTTTTCATTCCCCAATATATGGTCAGTGTTTGTAAAGATACCATGAGAAGTCGCTTAACCCTGTTTACCTCACTTCCTCATCTATAAAATGAAATGGAGAAGGAAATAGCAAGCCACTCCAGTATCTTTGCCCAAAAAACTAAAAAAGAATGGGGTCACAGAGAGTTGGACACCATTGAAACAACTCAACAACACTTTTAGTGCCCCATTTCTAAGACCCTAGAGATCTCATATTGCCTGTTACTGTACCTACGCTCCCTACTGCCACTTCCCATCACACCAATTTTATTCTTCCTGATAGTTTCCTTATACTCTAGAGCTTTCTACATCTCTTATACTTAATTAAAAGTTATGTGTCCTTTGCCTCCTTCTCTTGGTAACTAGCTCTCTGATAGATGACAATGGATTGATCAAATGAATTAACCTATGTATGAGTTAACTAGCTGATATGATGCCCATCTCTGAATTAATATGCCATTCATCTGGATGATATACTGTCTTTTATCTCTTGTTCTCTGATTGTTCTCATGTGCAGGCTTGGTCTCCTCAAGGGCAGTACCAAAGGGATTGTTTTATATGGCTTGAGTCCTGCAGTACATAAACTATGCTAGGCACCTTGTAGGTGTTCAATAAATACTGACAAACTGTCGATTTTACCTGGTGATGCTTGTATCCAATTAAAAGCCATTCCCACAAGACTTTAAAGGAGTAACTCTAATGGCAGGAACTTTAGGTACCATGATAGGTGGGAGAGATCTCTTTAGCCATAGATCATAGAATCATAGCTTTAGTTGTAAGGCCATCTAGTTCACCCCTTTCATTCCTCACTGATGAGGAAAATGAGGCCCAAGAGGTGAAATGATTTGTCCAAGGTCATACATCAAAAGTGAGAGCTTTTCAGGCTCTCTCAAACCATATCACTTAATTTAGGTGACTACCTGAGAGATTATTCCTAAATGCAGCACATTAGATTTGAAGACAGGTGACCTGGGATTAAATCTCGATTCTGCCACTACCTGTGTGACTTTGGACAGGTCATAGCCTCTCTGAGCTTCATTTACCTCATCTATAAAATGAGACAGTTAAACTTAGTGAACTGTTTGATTCTTTCTTGGTCTGCATCAATACTATAAAATCCTGTGATTCTTAACCTAGAAACAGGTCCCAACCCTCTGCCCCACCCCCCACAAAGGATTATTGTTCCAAAGTTATGATGTCACCCTTCATTTGTAGGCCCAAAGAATTTAGAGAAGGCCAAATTTGGCTTCAGGCAGAGAGAGAGAGAGA
>NW_027186296.1:41737765-41741339 GCF_028583685.1 Petaurus breviceps papuanus
GTCAATGAACTCTCTGTCTCTAAGAAATGTTCCCTCTTTGCTACTCCTCCTGCGTAAAGGTGACCTGTTCGAGAGGTCATGATTATCCTGGTTAACAAAGGTCATGGAGAACCCTGATGGTCTATTAGGCAGTCTTTATAGATTGCCATGACTGGAGAACTTCATCATCTAATGGTCAACCTTGTAGGGATGAACCTTTCTGAATTTAGCCAGGCTGGTCTTATGAGAAAACAAGCTATCCCTGAGTCTACACTTGCTATCTTCCTAGTATTGCAAGACTTACTAGGGCTTATGTTCAGTTGGCATAGTCTTTGACAACCCATTATCACTTCCATATTTCAAAGTAGCAAGTGACTAGGACTTCAGTGTAGGGCCATCTGCAAAATGGAGATCATTATTACTCACTTCTAAAAAGAAAAGACAGGGTATGCAGTGGATACAGTACTAGCCTCAGAGACAAAAAGACCTACATTTGACTCTTGGATATATACTGGCTGTGTGACCCTGGGCAAGTCACTTAACCTCTTGATGCTCTAAGCAACTCTCCTTAGAGAGAAGCTACAGTCTTTAGAGAGAATCATAAGTTGCAGAGAAGATATGGGCCCACATTGGGAAAAATTTACTCATTTAGGAGTTCCCTAGCCAATAAAATCACAGGACCAGTTAAAAAGAAAGAAAACTATCTTATTAGAGAAAACACTACGAACTATGTAAATATGTCATTAAAACCTAGTGCTCTGAATTTATCTAAAGAAGTTATTTAATGAATTTTTCAAATTGCTTAAAGCCTAGGGCACTGGTAAAATTAAATATAATTATAATTGACATTAATTAAGACATTTAAATCCTATGATGCTAACATAACAAAGTAACAAAAAGAAATTGTTCAGATGTGTCCTACTCTTCATGACCCCATTTGGGGTTTTCTTGGCAGAGATACTGGAGTGGTTTGCCATTTCTTTCTACTGCTTTCAGATGAGGAAATCGAGGCAAACAGGGTTAAGTGACTTCCCACATAGCTAGTGAGTGTCTGAGGCCAGAGTTGAACTCAGGTCTTCCTGACTCCACTCTATCCATTGCACCACATAGCTGCCCTAACAAAAAGAAGAGCTAACCCATAAAATATGTCCCTGGCATGATTGTTGATGCTGACAAGTTTTTAAGAAAATGGTGAGGTTTCTGTCTTGCCCTGTGAAATTAATAAGATGGTTCCATGGCATGATATCTGTAATAATATGATACATAGAGGTGATTACATTCTCACTTTTTTCATGGAGTCATGGAATGTTAGGTTAGGTAGGTAGGTTAGGAAGGTATCTTTTAGATTATCTAGTCTAATCTCCTTATATTACATATACATGTATCTTAGAAAGAAGGCCGCCTCCCATTACTCAAAGTTTATAAATGGAAGAGAGATGAATTCATGTCCAGAATGTTCTAGAGGAACATTGGATGAGGCATTAAAAGCCCCAAGGTCATCTCAGTTCTCTCACTTACTGATGAAATGGCCATTGGCAAATCACTTCATCTCTCTGTGCCTCCATTTTCCTTCTCTGTAACATGGGGATAATAATACTTGTACTTATCTCACATGATTGTTGTAAAGAAAGTGTTTTAAAAACCTTAAAGTTCAAACAAACACAAAAAACTGGGGGATGTAATGGTGGAATGGGAATGGGTGTCTTGGTTCTCTCCTAGACCTCATTCTACTTGAAGACACAAACCTTTGGAGACAATTTACCTTGGTAACAGTTTTTGAGTGGGATGAGACTTTAGAGGCCATTGAACTCAACCTCCTCATTTAAAGAGGAAACTTATGCCCATGGATATTAAGTGACTTGTCCAGGGTCACGTAGCTAAATGTCTAAGGAATGAATCAAACCCAAGTTTTCCTGACTCCAAATCCAGCACTTTTCACTACATCCCATTTCCCCTCACTCTTTGTCGGTATGTAACAACATATGTGAAAGGAGACACAGATATTGCTGGCTGTTAAAAATGTGAGGATTCCAGAAGCTGGTTTTCCTTCTTGGGGTGTTAAGGGCCTAGAACTGGCCTGATTATATTTACGAGTTCCAGCTCACCTCCTGGGCAGGTTAAGAGCGCAGCTGCTAAGGTTGTAGCATTGAACTTACCTTAAAAGACTGTCTTGTCTTCAGGTATTTCCTTTTGCTGTAAATTTGTGTTATTCATTTGAATTAAAGTATTATGTGTCTCTCCCCCACAAAGCAAATGCTTTTCCTAAGAGTAGCTCAGTGAGCCATTAGCACAAGCCTGTACAACATAGGGGCAAGCGACCTCCCAAAGGATATCAGAGGGCCCATGAAACATGTAGGGTTGCCACTGTGCAACCAGTTTGTCATGTGACCTGTGGCACCCAACCATCGTCAGTCAGTCTCTAGTTTGACCTCTCTGCAGTGGGCTGGAGAAGTTTATAAGTTGTGCAGGTCTGCTTTAGCACCTACAAACCCATGAGCACTTGGTTTAGCAAGTACAATGAGGCAATGGGACAGAGGGCAGAAGATTGTAAATGGGGATGGGAGAAAAGAGAGGTTTGGAAATTGCACCTTGTTGAAGGCAGCCTCCGGGAAATGAGGAGTGGATTTCTGAGTAATATGATGGCATTGGACTTGGGTAGAGAAGACCATCTCCAAAGAAGTCGCCAGAAAACAGATTTTGCTTACTTCATAATTTTGCCTCTGGTTGAGCCTTGTGTTTCCCTTAAAAACCCTGCAGATTGTCTGCTTTGGGCTATGGGGTTCATTAACCTTCCTTCCAGGGCTATAAGTACCCCTAATCTCAGCCAAAAAGAAAAACCATCTCTTAATCTCTTCTGCTCAACATTGACCTCAGGGAGCACTGGGTAGGAAACATCCTCTGAGACTGGTAAGATCTTCAAAGGGATCAGCAGTTCCAACGTGAAGAAGGGGGTTTATCTCAGTGTCTGGGCCCCTAAAGCTGGGGTGCCCCAGAACTAAGGTCTGATCCAACAACAAATGTACCCAGAAGCATTTGGTATCTGAGTGAGGGGACACTAAGCTGTCATCTGAAATCTGACATAAACTAGGTTGCTATTGTTTTAATTTACAGTAGCTAGCTGGCACGTTTTTCGTGGAAGTGGGCAGATCCAGTGGCTCCCTAACAAGTTGGGGACATAAGGCCTATAGATTCTAGCAGCATAATTTTTTTGTCTATACCACTCCTTTGGCATAATTCTTACTATTTCTGTGTGGGCATGTCATGTCATTTCAATTTAAGATTGTAAACTCATTGAAAGCAGGGGCCTTGCTTCATACTTTTTCCATTTTCCACAATTCCCAACATAGTGCCTATACCAAAGATTATTAACCTGGTGTCCGTGGATCCCTTGTTTGTGAATAAATTTCAAGGGGCCCATGAACTTGAATGGAAAAAAAAATGCATCTTTACTTTCACTTACCTTTTATTTCCTTTGTAATCTTGTTTTTTATACATTTAGCAACAGTTATTCTGAGAAGGGATGGATACCCTTCACCAGACTGCCAGAAAGGTCCCACACACACACACACACACACACACACACACACACACACAC
>NW_027186296.1:41741439-41750427 GCF_028583685.1 Petaurus breviceps papuanus
TCTATCTCTGTCTCTATCTCTCACTCTGTCTCTGTCTCTCTGACTCTGTCTCTGTCTCTCTGTCTCTCTCTCTCAGAATCCCTGGTCTAGGGCATAGTAGCTACTCAATAAATATGTTTTTTGACTAAGTGAACCTATTGCTGGGAACTCAGGGAAAGTCATTTGCTCATTGGTGCCTTTGTTTTCCTCTTGTATCAAACGAGATAATATTTGTAAAACATTTAGTGTAGTGCCTGGTACGCAATAGCACTTAATAAATGTTTGTTCCCCTTCTTCCTCCCCACCCCCTCCCCCATAGAAAACAAGGGAACCAGCATTATGCTACCTCATAGGAATGGCAGGAGGAAAAGACACAGAAATGATCGTAAGTCATTTGGCAATAAGCAGGTTATCTATAAAGGCCAAATAGTAAAAGAAAGCTCATGAGATTATGGAGAAAGCCAAATACTCCAGGTAGGCGTTTTTTAAAAAGTCTTTCCAGTCAGTACAAGCCCTGAGATTGTCTTTATAGAATTTGTGCTGACTACTCCCTCCCCACTCTGCAGCTGCTTCAGGTGGGTTACAGAGAGTGTAATGAACAACTCTTTCTCAAACTTGATGTGTTCCCAGATTGGAATATCAATGGCCCAGCACCTGTTAATACACAGAAGCTGGAAGGTGCCATTGCTTGCTGATTTTGCTGATTTTATGGAAATCAAACAGCAAGATAATGAGTCTTCTGCTTCTGAGGGGGAGGGGACCATTCCAAAAACAATAAGTGACATCATTACTTATAACAGTCATCTTTTCATGTGGATCTGTGATTTCTGTGGTGAAGAAGTTCCCTTAAAAACAATGAAGACTAGCAACCCATAGTCTGAGAGAATTTGCCTGGGGGCATCAAAATAGTGGCACAGGGGATAGAAAACCAGGCCTGGAGATTCATCTTCCTGAGTTCAAATCTGACCTCAGGCACTTACTAGCTGCGTGACAATGGGCAAGTCACTTAACTCTGTTTGCCTCAGTTTCCTCCTCTGTAAAATGGTCTGGAGAAGGAAATGGTGAACCACTTCAGTATTTTTGCCAAGAAAACTCCAAATGGTGTCACAAAAAGTCAGACATTACTGAAACAACTGAACAACACCAATGTGCCTCATGATACCTAGGATTCATACGGTCAGTATACATGAGAAGTGGCACTCCAAGGCCTGACCTTATGTCCATTGATCCCCCTCTGATACAATTTGGTATCAATAAAATGGAAATGCTTCTACCTAAAGCCCCCCATGTTCTGACTCCAGTCTTTTTCGTCTTCATTTGAAATATTCACCTTCATCTCCAGTGTGTCCAAGAAAGCCTGGAGGCTTAGGTGTTCCCCAGATTTACGTTTCACATTTCTTCTCGGTGCTTCCGCAGGGGGTTCCCTCCTTGTCTCTGCCTCTCAGAATACTTTTCTTTTTTCTCCCTAGGGTCATTTTAGGTATTAATTACCCCCTTTGTGAAATCCCCCATGATGGTTATATCATCTCCTTCTTTAAATTACCATGTATTTACAGAATCATATAATTTTGGAGCTGTAAATACCTCAGGAGCCAATTAGTCCAACTTGTGTTCAAAAAAGGATTTCTACTGAAACACATTTAAAAAGTAGACATCAAAACTCTATGTGGAGACCAATAATGAATGGAAATCCACTATCCCCAAAGCAGAACACAATATTCCAGGTCTGGTCTGATCTCAATAGAAGTGAGTAGGACTGTTACCTCCTTATTTCTTAAAGTTGTCGCTTTTTTTTTTTTTTTGGAAGGGGTAAGGCAATGCAATTGGGGTTAAGTAACTTGCCCAAGGTCACACAGCTAGATTTTTTGTGTGGGTGTTAAGTGTCTGAGGCCGGAACTGAACTTGGGTCCTCCTGACTCCAGGGCTGGCGCTTTACTCACTATGTCACCTAGCCACCCTAGCCCACTCAGGACAAGACCATGTTAGCATTCTGGGCGGTCACATCATAAACTCATATTAAACTTGTAATCCACTAACATTCTTAAATCTTTTTGAGGCAAGTTGCTAACCATGCCTCCTTCATCTTGAACTTATTAACTTGATTTTTTTAAGGGGAAGTGAAAGACTTTACATTTATTCTGATTGGACTTCATTTTATTAGATTTAGCCCAGCATTTAGCCCACTTCCTCAAAATTTGATGGGTTATCCTTTCCAACTTTGTATCATCAGTAACATAGGATACACCACCGGATACTTATCCTTTGATCTGGCTATCTTATAGGTTCAAATCCACCTAACTTTATGATATTTCTTCCTATTTTCCATAACAATAATAGTGATAATGACTGCCTGAATCTGTAATTTCAGTGGTATCAGGAAATTCCTGTACCAGAGCAGTTTGCAAAAATTGCCTAGAATCCTGAGAAAATAAATGACTTGTCCAGGGTCACAAGACCAGTGTGTGTCAGAGATAAGACTTTAACCTAGGTCTTCCTGATTCCAAGACTAGCTCTCTATCCACCATGCCATACTGCCTCTGTTAGGAGTAAAATGAAATACTTTACCAAATGCTTTGCTAAAATCTAGGTCAACTATAGAAATAGCATTTACCTGATCTACTAGTTAGGTAACACTTTCAAAAAAAGAAAAAAAGGTCCATCAGGCTTGACCTGCTCTTGATGGAACCATCTACTTGTTGTAATCATTGCCTCCTCTTCTATGTATTGACTAACCTCTATCATGATCCATCTTAGAATTTTTCCTTGAATCAAAATCAAACATTCTGACCTACAGTTTGAAGACTATTCTCTCCACTCTCTCTTTTTCTTTTTAAGCAGCAGGGATATGGCGACATTTGGCCTTCTGCATCCTGTTGGTACCTATCCCATTCTCCACTTTTTCTCATATCACTGACAGCAATAATCTGCCAATTTAATCTCATTTACTAGTTCTCTCCATCCTGGAGAATGTAGCTCATCTGGGCCAGGGGGCATGAATTCATCAAAGGTAGCAAGGTGTTCCTGCTCTCTCCTTACTGATCTTTGCTCTAACCTCCCTAGTCACCATTTTGGTTCTGTCACTTTCAGTGCAAAGGTCATTTTTTTTTTTGCCTTTTGGGGGGCAATTGGGGTTAAGTAACTTGCCCAAGGTTACACGGCAAAGGTCATTTTCTTGGTAGAGAAAGTAGAAGTAAGAAATGAGCAGCTCTACCTCTTCTCTATTGTTATTTATTATTATTCCCTCTACTCTACACAGTGGCCCTATCGCCTTTCTGATTCCTGTCTTTTTCCCAATAGCCTCCCCACTCACTTGTATCCCCACCCCGCTGCCCCCCCCAAAATCCAAATCTTTTTGTCATCTTGGAAATTCTTCACAAGGCTTAGCTTATTCTGAGGTTTAACACTACTGATGGTATTCTTAGAGTGTCGTGCCATGTTTGCATATGTTCTTGAGGCAGCTAGTAGCACAGTAGGTAGAGGTAGGCCTAGAATCAGGAAGATTTGAGTTCAAATTGGGCATCAGATACTTACTGTGTGACCCTGGGCAACTTAATCTCTAAACAGAAGATAATATTTGCAGTAACTCACAGGATTGTTTTGAGTAAAGTTCTCTGTATCCTGGGAAAGCACCATATAAGTATGAGTTATTGTCATTGTTTTTCATGCCCTGAGATATGACCCCCATTTTGAATGACTGGTTGGTTCCTAGTTATCAGTATCTGACTTAGAACTGCTGCCCATTCATAGTGTGCCAGACTGGAAAGTACACATTCTTGGCTTCCTTTCCTTGTACCCACAGCAGGAATCATGATAAGGAATTTGAGGCAAGAAGTCCTGGGCCTATTTCTAATGAGGTCATTGAGAGAGAATGCCTTCCTTTGGAGAGGTGGGAGGCTGGGATGCCTGCCAGGAGTGTGTCTATGGGGAGGTATGATCTCTCAGCTAAAGGAGCAGAAATTCTCAGAAACCCTCTCTCTTTCCTTTTTGACTAGAGTCCTTCCAGGGACTCAATAAAGAGCTGTTTGCAGCTCTGTCGGCTCCTAGTTTTCACTCTCCTGTTGGCAGAAACACTGAAGAAAAATTTTGTCAATGGACAGATTTCCCTCACAGCTCATTTTACAGTCTAGCTTAGAGAGGGAATGACCCTGATTTAACATTTCCCAATCTGAATGTGGTTAGAACCTGACATATCTCAAGTATACACAACCACAGTGAAAATGACCACTTTGGTTATTATAGATTTCCAAGATTTCATCTGATTTAAAACAATACTAGAGAAGTAGCTTGGCATAGGAAATAAAAAGCTTATTTCAGAGGAAGGAAAGTCTGTCCTCTCTCATGCTGGTTGAATGACTTTGGGCTACTTACTTAACCTCTCAAGGATCCAGGCAACTTAGACATAGTTTGTAGAGCAGATGCTGATCTGCATTGGTAAAGGGAGTTTCCTCACCAGTAATTACCTATGCTAATATAATCACAGGTTCAATAAATATATGCACACACACATGTACACACACATACAGTCAATGGTTCTTCATTATCTATAGGTCAAAACTCAGAGTTATGGGTCTACTATCCCAAGTCTTTTACAATCTGGTCACCTCTTACATTTCCGCCTAAATCTGGACCTAAATCTGCACTTTATGAAATGGATTTCTCTTCTAGCCAAGCTGGCCTACTTAGTATCCTCCATAAAACAAGCCTTGATCTTTACACCTGTGGGCTTGTGCTAATGTCTGAAATGCCCACACACCCACTACACCATCAATTAGAATTCTACCCAAAGCTCATTTCAATCCATCAATTTACTAAGTTTCTTCTGTAGGCCAGGCACTGGGCTAGGCACTGGTGATACAAAGACAGTCCTACCCTCAAGGAGCTCACATTCTAGTCATTTCTATAGGGTAACAGTCCAGGGAGGATGGAAATTCTCAAGAACAAAATTCTGAAGACATGGCTTATGAGGAAGGAAAATGGAAGTTGCCTAAAGAAACTTATGTGAAAGGACAGGAAATTTTCTAACCAATAGGTGTGTGTGTGTGTGTGTGTGTGTGTGTGTGTGTGTGTGTGTGTGTACAAAAGATAAAAGCAGGGGAAAGTTACTGAAGATGGGAGGAGGAAGGCAATGAGAATTTATAGAGCATCTACTATGTCCCCAGAACGGTGCTAAGCACTTAATATTATCTCATTTGATACTCACAACAACCCTGCAAAGTAGGTGCTATCATTATTCCCTTTTTACAGTTGAGGAAACTGAGGCTCAAAGAGGTTGAATAAATTGGTCATAGTCACACAGCTAGTAAGTGGTTCAGGAAGTACTTGACAGGGTCTTTGATTTCAAGTTTCTTTCTATTCCACCAAGCTGTCTCTCCCTACGTTTTCCTATTGCTAGAAAACATTTGACAGTCCACAATGTGTTTCCCTTGCAACAATTCTCTGAGGTAGCTTAAATATTATTCTCCCCATTTTACAGATAGGATAAGAGATAATACTTGGGGAGTCATATATTTTGAGAGTTTAAAGATTGTCACAGGCTAACCCTATCATTTTGCCAATGAGGAAACTGAGAACCAGACGTTAAGGGATTTGCTTAATGTCACGTACACATAAATGATGGCTCTGTAATCCAGAGTCAAGTCTTCCAGTCCAAGTCCAGTGAGCATCCTCCATGCTGACCTTCCCAAAAAATCTTCCATTTTAATTTATTCTTTCCCTCTTTCATTAAAGATGTGGCACCATAGATAGCAGCATTTTCTTTTTGGGAAAGAGCACAGAAAGAACTATGTCTGAATCATGGTTCTACTACCTACCAGCAGTGTTACCTTGGGTAAATGACTTGATGTCCATGAACCTTTTTCTCATTGGTAAAATGAGTTAGTAAGATCTGTTCTTCCTAACTGATGGGTAAGTTGTAAAGGTTCAAATCAGATATGGATGTGATAGCACTGTGTAGCCATTTTTGTTGTTGTTTAGTCATTTCCAACTCTTTGTAACTCCATTTAGGATTTGCTTGGCAAGGATACTGGAATGGTTTGCATTTCCTTCTCGCTCATTTTACAGATGAGGAAACTGAGGTAAACAGAGTTTAAATGACTTGTCCAGAGTCACCCAGATAATAAGTATCTGAGGTTGGATTTGAACTCATAAAGAGTAGTCTTCCTGACTCCAGGCCCAGTGCCACTACCAACTATATAAATTAGTTATAGTTAAGTATTTGCTGGGTATCTACTATAAACATAATACATTGCCAGAGTCTAAGCAGGATACAAAAGAAATGAAAGAATTACAGGATCTCAGACTCAGAAAGGACCTCAGAAGCTATGTACTAATGCCTACCTGAACAAGTATTACCTCTGCAATCTCCCAGAAAAGTGGTTATGTAGCCTTTACTTCAAGACCTTCAACCTCATTATGTCCTGATGTATCCTATTTCCCTTTCCAATAGCTCTAATGATTAGGAAGTTCTTCTTGATGTTGAACTGAAATCTGCTTTTCTGCAATTTTCACCCACTGATCTTGATGCCATCCCTTGGTGCCAACCAGAACTAATCAATTCTCTCTTCCATGTGATGGCCCTTGATAGTCTCCCTAAGTCTTCTCTTCTCCAGGCTAAATATTCCCATTTCTTTAGCTGAGCCTCATTTGACATGATCATAAAACCCTTCACCATCCTTTCCAGTTTATTAACATTCTTCCTAAAATGTATACATAGGTAGGGGCTACATATTTCATTAGGATAAGTAAATCATGTAAATGCTGCTTCTGCTGCTACTGTGGTGGTTGTTATTATTATCTCTGTTGCATTGTCCACTACTGAAGTTGTCCCAGAGATGCTTTCTGGCTACAGAACATAAGCACCCCTCTCAGTACTTTTAGTCATTGACAAAAGCAATCCTTTTATGCCCCTGTGCACCAGCCCACAGAACATTAAATACAAACAAGTAATAACAGGATAGTGATTTGTTCCAGGATAGTTTCTATCTGAACTTCAAATTAAAATGAGAAGAATGAGGTAACAATAACGCTAAAATCGATAATGTAGCACTTTAAAATTTGTCAAGTATTTTATATGTTGTTGTCTCACTTGAGCCATAACATTCCCCTGACCTAGTCTAGTAGCCCTGTCAAGAATGGAAATGAGCAGAGGTTCCCAGTCTTATTTAGCAAATGCCCCCTTAAAAAAAATTACTTAGCACCACCCTGGATATCTACTTTTGTAAGCCTTTAGTGGTTTTTTTAAAAAATTCAAGTCATTTAAAAAATACAATTTTTTTTAAAAAGATTCATCTTAAACTTAATAGCTTATTATAAATTTGTAGGTTTTTTTTCCTGCATTGAAATTTTGATGATGCGATATTGTGTCATATAACTATATAGTATCATGTTGTAAGCAATTCATTATATGCACATATTTCTGTCAATGCATTCTGGACTTCCTGTCAGTGTGCGACACTGGGCTGCCAACATTTGCTTGTTAAGACCTGTAGGTGGACTTGACCACTGATTGGTTATAACTTACATTTTGTGTGTTTGTTTGGAAAATAATGTAATCACTACAACTTTAACTCTGTTATACAATAAATGAAACGTTATCAATGGTTTTTCAAAATTTTCTTCTCTTTTTTTTTCTTGTGCTTCCATAGCCCCCTTAATCTTATTCAACTCCCCCCAATTGTACCAGGCTATTATTGCCCTCCTGGTTCATTCCAGAGCCCCTCAGGGGGTGGTATCACTCACTTTTGGAACCTATGGAAATGACCTATCACTATGAATATGAACTATCCTTAATAAAACTGAACTGCCCCTTTTGTAATCACGGCCTTTTGCTATGGTCCCTGCCTTTCAGGAGTTTATAGTTTGGCTAGTGAGACAAGACCCATGTACTAGCCATGTGAAGTGTGTGGGTTGGGGTGAAGGGTAGTGAAGAATGGAGAATGAGGGGAAGGGGAAAGGAAAATCTAATCAAGAAGGTTTTTAGAGGGAACACTAGTATTTCCTGTGGTGAAGTAAGAAAAGGAGTTAATTGTCACTGTGGACCACAAAGTCATTCCTTTCACAAAGAACAGCCCAGAGATAATATATTGAACCCAAGAGCAGGCTTGAAAAAACAAACTGTGGCAGCTTGAAATGATGCCCCTCTCCCTACCCAGGCCTATTCAGTCATGACCTCTCAATAATTTTGGACAGTTTTATTTCTTTTTCCAAACAAATGGAATGCCCCTCTGTGAAAGAGGAGTTTCATAAACACAGGAGACACTGTGTGGATAAATATTTACTGAAGGGGTTTGGGAAAGAATATATTCTCATATTTTAAAGGGCTTAAAGTCAACCAGTTGAAATTGATTTCCCCCAAAACTTCTCATTTTATAAGAAACATGTGCCTGCCATTTCCCTATGGGAATATTTACAGATTACAAACCCAATCAAATTTACAAATGCATGCTGTCCGCAACAGCCACCAGATCAAATATGATTCATTATTAATCTGTACTATTTGATCTTTAAGCCATTCTCCCATCCTCTGAACATACCTACCTACTAGAGCTAAGCAAAAGTTCCATGAATTTTCTTTTTCTTCCTTCTTTCCTTCCTTTTTCTTTCTTCCTTTCTTTCCTTTTTCTCTTTCTTTCTTTCTTTCTTTCTTTCTTTCTTTCTTTCTTTCTTTCTTCCTTCCTTCCTTCCTTCCTTACTTCCTTCCTTCCTTCCTTCCTTCCTTCCTTCCTTCCTTCCTTAGCTGATGCTCATGTGATCCTCATATGACTAGATTCTGAGCAGGATACAAAAGAAATTAAAGGATATCAGACTGTGTAGCCATACAAACTATATAAATGTAAGTATTTGCTATCTCTCTCTCTCCCCCTTTCTCTCATCTGTGCATCTATCTAATGTATTTATCTTTCCATCTATCCTTTATCCCTTTATTTCTTTTTTCTTTCTTTCTTTCCTTCCTTTTCTATCATCTATCTATCTATCTATCTATCTATCTATCTATCTATCTATCTATCTATC
>NW_027186296.1:41750437-41760093 GCF_028583685.1 Petaurus breviceps papuanus
ATCTATCTATCTATCTATCTATCTATCTATCTATCTATCTATCTATCATCTATCTATCTATCTATCTATCTCCATTTATCTATTCCTAGCTCTATCTATAAATGGATGTATCTATATAAATATAACAACATCTATATAGAAGCTATTTATGTAAAGAAGAGACAGTGAGCTAGGTGCCATCAAAACCTCTTAGGATATAGTGAATTTTACTGGGGAATCTGTAGAGTCACAGGGACAAGGGAGGGATGGACACAATTAAACTACTTTTGACAACACCCAAAAACCAGTAAGCCATTCACTCAACAAAGTGTTAAGTGCTAAGAACCTGGCATAAAAAGAAAGATAAAAACATTGTTCCTGTCCTCATGGAGCTCATATTTGAATGGGGGAGGCAATATGTTAACTATATCCAAACAAAATATATACAGAGTAGATGGAAGGTGATTTTAGAAGAAAAGCAATAGCATGGCAGAGGTGTGTGTGTGTGTGCGTGTGTGTGTGTGTGCGCGCGCACACGTGTGTGTGTGTGCGGGGGGTGGGAACTGGGAAAGATCTCGCAGCAGGTGGAATTTGAGCTGAGTTTTGAAAGAAGCTAAGAAAGACAGGCAGACATGAGGAGGAAGAACATTCCAGGCATGGGGAACAGAGAGTCCAGCAGAGATGAGAAATGGACTGTCATGTGTAAGAAACAGCAAGAAAGCTGACTCATAGAGTGTGTGGAGGGGAGCAAAATATAAAAAGCCTGTAAAGATAGAAAGGGGCCAGGCTGTGAAAGGCTTTAAATACCAAAGGACTTTGAGATAATAGGGAGTCATTGGAGTTTTTGAGCAGGGGTGCTGACATGGTCAGACCTTCACTTTAGAAAAATCACCTGGTAGCACTATGGATTGGAGTGGAGAGAGACTTGAGGCAGGAAGGCCAGTTAGAATGTTACTGCAGTAAGGTAATAAGGTGGGAAGTAATGAGGACCTGTGCTAAGGTGATAGCTGCATAAAGGGTGAGAAGATGATATAGAGGAAAGAGGTAGTGAGGGGAGTAATGATAAGATTACCAGGCATGGTCACACACACTTTTATTACCTGCTAATAGGAAGGTTGCAGTTGGTAAATCACTTGAGTTTAGGAGTTCTGAAAGGCAGTAGAGTTGAAGCCTCTTGAGTGGTATTACTAATCCCTGCACCAATATGGTGAGCCCCAAGGGCACCACTAGGCTGCCTAAGGAGCGACCAGCCCAGGTTGGAAACAGAGCAGGTCAAAGCCATTGTGACAGTTAAGACTGTACTTGTCCTATGAGTAGCTATTCAGCTTCCAGGATGAGCAAGATAAGGAGACCCAGTTTCAAAAGTGACCCCCTCCTTCCCCCCAAAAAACCATCCCTTCCACAAAACTCAAATTAACAAAGATCATAAAGAAATGACAAGATTTGACAACAGATTGAATATAGGGGTTGAATTAATCAGTTTTTGCCATGTGACCAGTAGACCATTTACCTTCTGTTTAAAGTCTAAGGCTACAATATGGAGTATAGGCATATAGTATATTTATTCTCTGTGCATCCTGTCCTGGCATCCCTTTGTCCTCCTTGGGGTTAGCTATGAGGACATAAAGCCCAGTGGGTATTGGTTCTCACTGCAGAGCTGACAGGGACATTACGTTCCTATCCAGAATAAAAGTCATCTCTGTCCATTTGTCCCTCTTGCCACCTCAAACGAGGGGCAGACACTTGCCAATCCAGACAAAAGTTATTCCTGGATCATTATGGGGCTTCCTTTGGGGTTTACCACCTGCAACAAAACGACAGCAGGTGGGGGAACTGTTGCTGTTGAACCTGATCACTGTGAGTGCTGACAGATCATAGCATGAGTCCAAAAAATTTCTGTTGGCGGCCAGAATTTCTGCCCTCCAGCCAGTGGCATCTATCTCTAAGTTCCTTGCTAACTTGTGGAGATCAGACCCTAAAGATTAATAGCCAGAGAAGAGGAGATTGGCAGGGACACCTGCTATGGTGAACATACACCATGGAGTTAGGAAGCCTGGGGTGGGAGGAGAGCCCAGGGTGGGAATTTTTAAAGGGGGAGATCCAACTTGCAGTCATGCTGAAATCTCACCTGCTGTTGGGATCTCTGCAAGACAGAACATTTGTTTTCTAAAACTGGCTATCTTCTAACAATGCATTCTTACCAAGCTTGGCCCCAAAGAAGAGACCTAAGAAGACACCTCCCCCCATCTCCTTTGCAGAGGCAGGTGGGAGTCCATGGATGTCAGATTTTTTTTGGTGTGTTGACTTACTCAGATGAAGTTTTTTCTCTTAATTTCTCTTCCCCCCTTCTTTTAATTAAAAGATGACTTTCTGAAAGAGGGGAAAGAGAGGGGTACAGAGGAAATCAAGGTGGTACAAAAAAGATATTAATAAAAATATATTTTTAAAAATTCTTCTTTCTGTCCTGTCTGTAAACATCTAAGGCAGGGTATGTAAGCAACAAAGGAAAATGAAGGGGGAAACCAATCTGTGCTGCACAGGACCACCAGGAAGAAGCATGGAAAATTCAATTCCACCCTCTCATTTGTGAAGTACCTATGGCTGCTGGAGCCTACTAAGTTCTGAGAAAGAAGAAAAAACCTAGGAAGAAAACAACCACTCCTTGAAGCCTTACTGTGCTGTAGCCTCTCCTAAAGTTTTCTTGCTTTTCTACATTGAGTCTCCCAGGGTCACTGTGAAGATCGAATGAGATATTTGTAAAATGCTTCACAAATGTTAAAGTGTCATAAATTCTAGCTATCATCATCATCATAGGCAGCCCATTCTGCTTTTGAACAGCTGTTAGAAGATGTCCTGATATCAAGCCTCAATTTGTCTTTTTTTGTAATTTCTGCACATTATTCCTAGTTTTGCCCCATGGGGCAAAATAGCAGTTTAATCTCTCTTCAAATACTTGAACACAGCTTTAACACTTGAACCTGTCTTTCCTGAAGCTTCTCTTTTTCAGGTCAAACACCCCCAGTGCCTTCAAACAGTCCTCATATGACCTTGGACTCAGGGGTCCTCAGAGTCCTGCCTGATATCCTCTGGACTCTCCCCTGCATCAATGGCCTTCTTGAATGGTGGTGCCCAGAAATGAACACAATGCTCCAGAAGAAGTTTGATGAAGGTAGAGTATGGTATAATTGTCATGCTCTTGGCATCTGGAAGACTTGAGTTCAAATCGAGGTTCAGACACTAGGTGTATGACTCTGGGCAAATTACTTAACCTTCATTTGCCTCAGTTTCCTTATCTGTAAAATGGAGATAATAACACCTTCTTCCCAGGGCACCTAGGCAACACAATGGATAGAGTGGCAGGCCTGTAGTAAGGAAGACTCATCTTCCTGGGTACAAATCTGGCCTCAGACATTTACTCGCTGGGTGACCCTAGGCAAGTCACTTACCTCTCTTTGTTTCAATTTCTTCATCTGTAAAATGAACTGGAGAAGGAAATGGCAAACCACTGTTATGGGAATGGGAATCTTAAGATCTTCCCTGCCCCTTGGCCCTTTGATAGGCTTAAGTGACTCTGAGAACCTACCCAGATTTGAAAATATACTCTGCCCCCTAATAGGCTGAATGTGGTCACATGGAGCCTGTGGCAGGAGGCTTGGTTTTCAGGAATGCCCACACCTTGGTGCTTTGTGATTGGGCAGTGGGTAAAGAGGGCTGTGACATTCTCTGAGCCAGGAGAAGGCTATATATACCCTGATGTGAGATTTTGCTTTGGGGCTCACTTTGGGAAGAGTTATGTGATTTGACCAGATGAGACTCTGGGCAGCTGTTGAGCCCCCCGGCTTTGAAAACCCAGATGTTGGTGCTTCTCTCTCTGGTAACTGACTAGGTCAGACAGCTGGAAGCCTGTTTCTCTGTCTGTATTTGTTGTCTGCTTGTAACTATTGTTTGTATTCTCTGAAGTTCGGGGTGCTGACCTTTTCCCCCTGAACTAGGTAAATGACATATGTTTTATTAAAGCAAGATTTTTAACTCTTTTTGAGCTGCTTTCCTTTAGAAAAGCAGATCTAGGAACCAGGGTTAGCAGCCATCCTGGGTGCTAACTGGGTGCTAGGGTGCTTGCTGCTACAACCACTCTGATGTCTTTGCTTAGAACACCTCAAATGGTGTCACTAAGAATAGACAGGACAAGTCTGAAAAATGACTGAATATGTCACAGGATTGTGGTGAGCAAATGAGAAAATATTTCTATAGTGTTTAGCAAAATGCCCGGTACATAGTAAGTGGCATATAAATGTATGTACACTATTACTGTTGTTGTTATTGTCATTCCTGGAAGCTGAGCCTCTCTTAACGTAGTCCAAGATAACATTAGCCTTTGGGGCTACTATATAGCACTGCGTAATCATTTTGAGTTTGTGGTGCACTAAAATCCCCACATCTTTTTAAATTCAAACTGATGTTTAACTGTGCCTTTTTCATCTTGTACTTATTTTAAAAAATATTTTATTTTTTTCAATTACATGTAAAACATTTTTAACATTCATTAAAAAATTTTTGAGTTCCAAACTCTCTCCTTTCCTCCCCTTCCCCCCAACTGAGAAAGCAAACAATTTGATAAAGGTTATAAATGTGAAGTCATGTAAAACATATGACCATACTAGTCATGTTGTGAAAGAAAACAGACCAAAAAACCCCAAGAAAAATAAAGTTAAAAAAAGTATGCTTTGAACTGCATTCAGGCTCCACAACTTCCTTCTCTAGAGGTGGATAGCATTTTTCATTATGAGTCCTTTGGAATTATCTTAGATCATTGTATTGCTGAAAATAGCTAAGTCATTCACAGATGACTATCATATGATATTGCTATTACTGTGTAGTATATTCTGGTTCTGCCCACTTCACTTTGCATCATTTCATATAAATCTTTCCTGGTTTTTCTGAAACCATCCTCCTTGTCATTTCTTATAGTACAATAGCATTCCATCACAATCATCTACCACAACTTGTTAAATCATTCCACAATTGATGAACATCCCCTCAGTTTCCAATTCTCTGCCACTACAAAAAGAGATGCTACAAATATTTTTGTACATATGGCTCCTTTCTTCTTTCTTCTCTTCTTCCTTCCCCTCTTTTTTTCATCTCTTTGGGATATAGATAGTATAGTGGTATTGCTGGGTCAAAGGGTATGCATAGTTTGATAGGCCTTTGAGCATAGTTCCAAATTGCTCTCCAGAATGGTTGGATCAGTTCATAACTCCACCAATAGTGCATTAGTATCTCAATTTTCCCACATCCCCTCCAACATTTGTCATTCCCTTTTAAGTCATAGAAGCCCACTTGATAGATGTGAGGTGACACCTCAGAGTTGTTTTAATTTGCAGCTCTCTAATCAATAGTGATTTAAAGCATTTTTTCCCATATGACTATAAATGGCTTTGATTTCTTCATCTCAAAACTTCCTGTTCCCATCCTTAGACCATTTATCCATTGGAGAATGACTTGAATTCTTAAAAAATTGACTCAGTTTTCTATATATTTGAGAAATGAGGCCTTTATCAAAGAAACTTGCTGTAATTTCTTCCCCCCCCCCCAGTTTTTTGCCTTCCTTCTAATCTTGACAGCATTGGTTTTCTCTGTGCAAACCCTTTTTAATTTAATATACTCAAAATTATCCATTTTACATCTTGTAATGCTCTTTATCTTTTGTTTCATCATAAATTTTTCCTCTACCCAAAGATCTGATAGGCAATCTATTTACTTCTCCCCTAATTTGTTCATGGTATCACCCTTTATGTCTAAATCATGCATCCATTTTGACTTTATCTTGGTTTACGATTTGAGGTGTTGGTCTATATTTAGTTTCTGTTAAACTGCTTTCCAGTTTTACCAGAAGTTTTTGTCAGATAATAAGTTCTTATCTCAATAGCTTAAGTCTTTGGGTTTATCAGATACTAGATTGCTATGGCCGTTTACTACTGTGTATTATGTACCTAATCTATTCCACTGATCCACAACTTTATTTCTTAGCCAGTACCAGACTGTTTTGATGGTTACTACTTGGTAATACAGTTTGAGATCTAGTACAGCTAGGCTACCTTACTTCACATTTTTTTTCACTGATTCTCTTTATACCATCTTGTACTTACGAAATTGATTTTTATAGCAAAGTATAAGACTTTACATTTATCTCTATTGAAATTTATTTCCTGGGCGGCTAGGTGGCACAGTGAGTAAACCGCTGGCCCTGGAGTCAGGAGGACCCAAGTTCGGTTCCGGCCTCAAACACTTAACACCCACACAAAAAAACTAGCCGTGTAACCTTGGGCAAGTTACTTAACCCCAATTGCCCTTCAAAAGGCAAAAAAAAAACCCAAAAAAAACCAAAAAAGAAATTTATTTCCTTAAGTTAGCCCCATGCTTTCACCCTTCAAAATCTTTTTTTTTGGATTCTGCCTGTCATTCATTGTGTTAGTTATCCCTCCCAGCTTTGTGCCATATGCAAATGTGATGATCGTACCAATCGTGAATTTATCCAAGTTACCAATAAAAATGGTAAGCAGCATAGGGCCAAGTACAGATCCCTTTTATAAATACTTTTTATAATTTTTATAAATTTATAATATTTACAACTATTCTTTGAGTCCGGCTATCCAAGCAGTTCTGAATCATCTAATTATATTATTGGTAAGTCCAAATCTCTCCTTTCAATGAAGTACACTGCTAATTTTGGATAAAAAAATTTATAAATCTTCATGTAGAGCTCTTTCCAATGAAGCACACTACTAATTATGAATAAAAAAAGTTTATAAATCTTCATGTGGAATACTTTCCAGTGGAGCTCACTGCTAATTATAGATAACAAAGTTTATAAATCTTCATCTCTGCATTTGAGGGAAGGGTGGAAGATGATGGGGGGAATATATTTAAGAATGATGTTTTTAAATGTCCTGATACAACTATTAGGAAATTGACTTATGAGTAAAATAGCCAATTTTCCAAGTTAAGCATTACCATTTCCACTACTGTGCCATGAGAATGCTTACTGATCTAGAGAGTTGAGAAGGCAGTTGGAAATAAGTCATGCTCCCTCGGTCATTTCAAACCACATTATATATAAGTGGATTTATAATTCTACAGTTGGATAGTAAGGAATAAAGACAGGGCTTGGCAGGAAAAAATGGAGAACAAATGTTTTTTCTGCTGAGGGAAATGAGATAGTCCCAGCTGTGTTATTTATTTATATAGGGTGGCAGATGAAATTCCTTTTTCTTAGGAGAGTAAGAAATAGAGTCACAAGCCTTCTGAATTCCTATTCAATGCTATCATGAGGTAGGGAATCTTGGAAAACCAAGAAGAATTATGTTCCGAAACTGATCTCTGCAAATGGGAGACCTGCTAGTTATAATCTATCAATCAATCAATACATATTTATTAAATGCTCATTATGTGTCAAGCACTGTCCTGAATGATGGGAATATAAAAGCAAAAATGAAATAATCCCTACTCTGAAGGCATTTCAATTCTATCAGAAGAGATAGGAACACATCTAAGTAGATACAGAATAAATGTATGCAGGATAAATACACAATCAGTATACATGGTAGGCAAATGCAAGATAGTAATGGAAGGTGCTAGCAGTTGTAGGGGAAGGGACTGGATCAGCAAGAAGGGAAAAGGCACTAAGGTAACTAAAGAGTGATTTCCTCACATTTTCCCTCAGATATCCAAAGAATTTTTCTCAGAGCTGATCTCTAGTTTAAAAAGTCAGTTATGCTATCTACTATGCTCATTCGTTTTCCCTCTGGTATTTTCCTGCTGGTTAAAAATATAGCAATACTAGGGGCAGCTAGGTGATGCAGTAAATAGAGCACTGGCCCTGGAATCAGGAGGACCTGAGTTCAAATCTGGCCTCAGACACTTAACA
Organism: Petaurus breviceps papuanus; assembly: GCF_028583685.1. Taxonomy (NCBI): domain Eukaryota; kingdom Metazoa; phylum Chordata; class Mammalia; order Diprotodontia; family Petauridae; genus Petaurus; species Petaurus breviceps. The sequence goes on from NW_027186296.1 coordinate 41,758,344, forward strand.
TAAAAACTAGCCGTGTGACCTTGAGCAAGTCACTTAAACCCCATTGCCCTCCAAAAAGGAAAAAAAACCCCAACAACAACCAAAAAAATATAGCAATGCTTTATCCAGCATTATGGAGCTGTGATCATCTGGATGAAAGACTGGGGGTTTTGGTAAAGATAACTTTCCAGCTAACTGAAACATCTCTTAAAGTGGAGCAGCTAGATGGTGCAGTGGATAGTACTAGCTTTGGAGGGCCTAAGTTCAAATTTGGCCTTAGACACTTACTAGCTGTGTGACCCTGGGCAAGTTACTTAACCCTGTCTGCCTCAGTTTCGTCCTCTGTAAAATAAGCTGGAGAAGGAAATGGCAAACCACTCTAGCATCTTTGCCAAGAAAACCCCAAATGGGGTCATGAAAAGTCAGACACAGCTAAATCAGTAAAACAACAAATCTCAATAAGCACCCAAATGGCAAAATTTTAGTGATTTTGAATGGAAACTTTGTGAAATGGATCATACACTCACCTGCCTTTGGAAACATAGGATTCTGATCATGATTTAGCCATTTATGGATGACTAAGGACTATCAGTTATTATACATTACAGCAACAGAGTGATATCCCCAGGGGCTATCAGGCTAGTTTTGTTCTTTCATTGAATTTACCCAAACTCCTTTGCTGTTTCAGCTGTGAGTTCTCTTGATTGCCCCTGTAAGGGGTGTTCTTAGAAGTTGTTGGGGTATGTCGAGCCTTTTGTCCCTATGCTAAACAGCCCAAGACTACTGTCAAATTGTTCTTTTATGTGTTCTCCCTTATTGTTCAGTCCTTTCAGTCAGGTATGACTGTTCATGAGCCCATTTAGGGTTTTCTTGGCAAATATAATGGAGTGGTTTGCCATTTCCTACTCCAGCTCATTCTACAGATAAGGAAACTGAGGCAGAGTTAAGTGAGTTGTCCAAGATCATACAGCTAGAAAGTGTCTGAAGCTGGATTTGAACTCAGGTCTTCCTGATTCCAGGCCTGGCACTCTATCCAACTGTACCACCTAGCTGCCCTGTCCTTCCTTCCTTGTGACTGCCTCAATTTTTGCATTTACTATACTTAAACTTGTCCTGTGCCAGTTAGCTCTTAGTCATATGTGCTTTTGTCTTTATTCCCTAAATTAGACTCTACGTTTCTTGATAGTAGGGAATAATTTCTTATTTTTCTGTTTCCTCAACAGTACCAAGTATAAGAGTAGGTTCATAGTAGGTGTGCAATAAACAGATGTTGGAAGATTGACTGGATAGACCTGGGGTCTGAAGAGGGGGGAATGATTAAGGAAGAATATGGCACTAAATCCTCTGTTCCCCTGAAGAGTCTTCCATTTCCCTAAGAAAAAATATTTCTTGATTGTAGAAAACATTCTGTTTTTGTATTTAAAAGTCTGCCATATTTCAATTTAATTTTCAAATGTTCTTAAAGGGGGGAGGAGGGGAAGCCCTATCCCTTTCAGAAAGGAATCACTTGTTTTAGCGTTATTCCCTTAAACTCTCCCACTATTTAGAGAATTCCCTAACAACCTTTCAGTTTCTGGTTCTTCTCCACCACGAACTCTGAACCTGCAGAAGCAAAAGCTGGAAGGCAACTTAGAGGTCATTTAGTTGAACAAGAGAGGGAAAATGGGGTTCAGGGATCATAAAATGGTAGATTTAGAGCTGAAAGGTAGCCCAATTGCCCTCCTGTTCAAATCTCCCATTTTACCAATGAAGAAATTAAGGCACCAGGCAT
>NW_027186296.1:41760103-41805020 GCF_028583685.1 Petaurus breviceps papuanus
TTCGGTGGGAGAAGAGAGATAGCAGGAAAACTTAGAGCTAGATAGAGGGAAATGGCATTTGTACCCAAGGCAAAGGAGACCAGAGACCCTGTAAGTCCTTTTCTTTCAGAGTTTACTAGGGGGAAAGAAGCAGAGCTTAAACCACAAGATAAAAGACAGAAATACCTTACAATGTGAAATAACATCAGAGAAATTTAAATGCTTGTAACTCCCATTTACCTTCTCTGGTCCCAGCCTACCCAGCAATGCTGGGTCTCCATAACCCAAAGGATGAGAAAGCTAAGGACAGCCTTGGGAAAGATCTATTCAAGAGAAAGTAGGTAATAGCAATAAGAAGAGTAAGAGCCAGAGGATGAAGAAGGAAAAGCAGATTTAAACCACTGGAAAAATAAGGAAAAAATGGAAAGATAAAAAAAAAGATGTTCAAGAGAGAAAGCTGGGTGTAGAGCTCAAGTCAGCAACTCAAGAGATAAAATATGGACTCACAAAGACAGAAAGAAAAAATGAGTAAAAATTACAAAAAAAAGTCCTAATGTTGAATAAATATTATTCCATAAAAGAAGATAAATCAATAACCCCTGATGAAAAAGAAAATTCTTTAGACTCCCAGAGGTCATGGAACGACATCAGGAAACTACAGAATAGTTCAAAAGTGGAATAAAACTTTTTTAAAATTTATTTTTAGTTTTCAACATCCATTTCCCAAAGATTTTGAGTTACAGATTTTCTTTCCATCTCTCCCTTACCCCCCACCCCAAGAAGGCAAGCATACTTAATACCCCTTACTCCAATCTGCTCTCTCTTATATCCCTCCCTAATTCTCCCTTTCCCCTTACTTTCTTATAGGGCAAGATAGATTTCTATACCCCATTGCCTGTATATTTTATAGGAATAAAACTATTAAAAGTAGATATTAGTATGCAAATCAGGGTGGAAATCAATATTGTCAAAACAGAACTAATGAAAACAGAGTAGACAATTTAGAACTCACCATGGAAAACATCTATAAAGTAATGGAGACTAAGAAAAATGATAGATTTGTAATTTTAAAAAATATGGAAATGAACAAAATTTGTCAAGAGAAAAGAGAAAGCAACTTTAAAAATAAATATGAATTCCCTTTTTTTTTTTTTGCTTTTTGGAGGGGGGATGGCAGGGCAATTGGAGTTAAGTGACTTGCCCAAGGTCACATGGCTAGTGTGTCAAGTGTCTGAGGTGGGATTTGAACTCCGGTCCTCCTGACTCCAAGGCTGGTACTCTATTCACTGCACCACCTAGCCACCCCAAGAAATCTGAATTCTAAACCAGACAAAGCAACTGAACTTTAAGATATAATGTACAGAGATAAGTTAAAGATCATGTTTCCCAGGGAAAAAATGATAAATATTAAAAACTTGAATAGCATGCTAAGGGAAAAATACAAGAAAACTTCACAGAGTTTCTGAATACAGATAACAGAGTAATGACTTCTGAATCCCTAGATCATCACAAGGACAAAACTAAATTATGTAGTGGGAAAATTTTGGAATTTCTACATCAAACAATAAATTATACAAGGAGACAAGGAAAAGACTTCAGCTATGAAGGAATGCCAATTCAAAATACTCATTATTATTCCACAAGAAATAGTGGGGGAAAGGATGGAATGGGGCACTCAAAATAGCAAAGGATCTCAGGATGAAATCCTAAATAATATATCCAGCAAAGCTGAGCCTAACTAATCATTGATAGAAAAAGATGGACCTTCAACAAAGGAAAGACTTTTGTTGTCAAAATAACCAGATTTAAGCAGAACATCTGACATGTAAAAACTGTCAAATAAGAGGAAGATAACTGCAATTACCAAGTAAAACAAAGCAATAAAATGTCTTATATTTCTAGCATTATTTTTTTTTAAAAGAAATTAGATTGAGAAGTAAAAGAAAGAACAAAGATATATCATCAAGGGACAAAAAGGGATAATGAGTTAAGGGCATCTTAAAGAGATAGAAGGAAAGGAGGAAGACCTAAATTAATAGTCCATGAACTAAATTCTGTGCTCCCCTGTGACAACATGTTTTGTTGAGGAGATGAACAACCAGGAGGGTTCTTTCTGGAACCAGCTTGATCTGGCTGTAAAACATTCAATGAGTATTTATGCTTTAATTCTTAAGGATTAATGCCTTAGATATTAGCAAAGCTACAAATTAAGGCTTAATTTATTATTTTGTTGAATGTTTAGACTTAAGAAAGTGGTGGAGAAAATGTTAATGGTTCAGATTAAACTTAAAAGTGTGCTATGAGTTTTCAGAGATTCCAGCATACTGAGCATAACAGTGGGAAATGTCTTGAATGTGGAGAGAGGAGGCAAGAGAAAAAGTTGAGCTGTAGATACACCTCTTATTGGGAGATAAACAAAGTAAGAATATAATGCCCTCATTTTTTTTTGTTTTGTTTTTTGGAAGGAGAAAGTAGGGCAATTGGGGTTAAGTGACTTGCCCAAGGTCACACAGCTAGTAAGTGCTAATTGTCTGAGGTGATTTTTTTGAACTCCCCGGGGCAGTGCTCCATTCACTGGCCACCTACCAATCCCTCATTTTTTTCAGTAAGTGTGAGATACCATGAAAGACTATTCCTAGCACTTAGTGTAGCACTTGGCGCACAGTAGGTACTTAATAAATTTGTATTGACATTTATTATTTGTTAATAGTGCCTATTTCAGGGTAGCTGTGAGGATCAAATGAAATAATACTTTTAAAGTGCTTAACATAGTGCCTGGCATATAGTGGGTACTTAATAAATACTTATGGGCTGCTAGATGATGCAGTGGATAGAGTGCTGGGCCTGAACTTACCTTCGTGAATTAAAATCCAGCCTCAGACACTTAGTAGCTGTGTGACCCTGGGCAAGTCACTTGACCCTGTTTGCCTCAGTTTTCTCATCTGTACAGTGAGCTGAAGAATGGCAAACCACTCCAGTATCTTTGCCAAGAAAACCCCAAAAGGTGTCACAAAGAATCTGACATGATTGAAACAACTGAACAATAACAAGTCCATTCCAATGCAAGGAGTATGCATGTTGGGGATCTGGTGGAGTATGTTCTTGGGGGCACGTGAGCTGATGGCTGTTAAACTCTGATAACAAAGGCACTTACAGCATTACATAGTGGAGTGATGGACTGAGAGTCAGAGGGCAGCAGTTCCAATCCTGGGCAAGTCACCTAACCTCGCTGAGCCTGCTTCCTCATCTGTGCAAAATGAATGGGTTGCACCAGGTGACCGCTAAGTCACGTCAGCTCTAAAGCTATGAACCCAAGCAACTCATGCTCTGACTCCTTTAAAGAGCCCTCAGACAATTGGTCCTCTGACTCTGGGCACTTTCACTGGCTCTCCCTCCTACCTGGTCTTTCTCCTCACCTCTGCCTTCTAGCATCCCTGGCTTCCTTCAAGTCCCAGCTAAAATTCCACTACAGGATTCCTTTTCTGATTCCCCTTGATTTTAGTGTCTTTCCTCTGTGGATTGTCTGTACAGAGTTTGTTTGTACATAGGTCTCCTCTACCTCTGAGCTCCCTGAGGGCTAGGGCTGTCTTTTATCCTGCTTTGTATCCTTGGTGACCTCCTCTATACTTTTTTTCAGTTAGGAATTCTCCTCTAAGCCATAGCAGATAACTCCTTCCATATTTTTCTAATTAGAAAAAAAAAAAGGTCTATATTTAAGTAAAAGATCATTTGGAATGTATTGTGGTATATGGCAAAAGATGCTGGTCTAAAACCATTTTTTGTTAAGCTGCTTTCCAGTTTTTCCTAGTACTTCTTGCTGAATAGAAAAAAATCCTTCCCCAAGGAGTTTATGTTCTTGGGCTTAATAGACATTGGGCTACTGAGTTCTATAGTGTCTGATTCTTGCCTTTCTAATCCGAGTGATCTACTTTCATATTTTTAATCAGTACTGGGTAGTTTCGATGATTACTATTTTATTTTGCTTTTTTTTTGGGAGGGGAAGAGGTAGGATAGTTGGGGTTAAGTGACTTGCCCAAGGTCACACGGCTAGTTTTTGTGTTAAATATATGAGGCTGAATTTGAACTCAGGTCCTCCTGACTCCTGGGCCCATGCTCTATTCACTGTACCACCTAGCCACCCACCAATAACATCTTAATAACAAAAAATGAGCCTTTGCTTTGAGGGGAATCTGGAGATAAAATATTATTGTACTTGTAAAAACTGGTAGTAATTTTGTAAGATTTTGAGTTTCAGTAAAGTCCGAGAAACAAGAGAAGATCTCTGGATAGAGAGTAAAGCAAGCAGAACCAAGAGAACATTCCATATGACGACTGCAGTGAAGGGCACAAAAATAAAATGAAACTAAACATTGCCTAATTATGATGACTATCCTCCTGCTGGGGAGGCGGGCTTTACAGATTTGGAATACCGCACAAATCATGAGATGGGGTTGAAGTGTTAATTGGTTTTGCTTGCCTTTTTTCCCCCTTCCTTGTTATAAGGGAGGGCTCACTGGCTAGAATAGAGGAGAATCATGTATTTCTCCTCCACCTCTCCCTCAACACACATATTCTTTTTTTTTATTTTTTTATTATTAAGCAATCAGGGTTAAGTAACTTGCTCAAGGTTATATGGCCAGTTATTTTCTGGGTGTGGTGCTGAGTGTCTGAGCCCGGGATTCGAGCTCCAGGTCATCCCAACACTGGAGCCCGTGCTCTTACTCGCTGAGCCACCTGGCCGCCCCCACACATATTCTTTAATCCAGTGACTGTGACCTCCTTGCTGTTCCTCACACAAGACACTCTATCTCCTGACTCTGGACATTTTCCTGGGCTGTCCACATTCCTGGAATGCTCTCCTTCCTCATTTCTGCTTCCTGGTTCCCCTGGCTTCCTTCAAGTCTCCTCTAGAATCCCATCTTCTACAGGAAGTCCTTACTTACCTCTCAGTGCTAGAGCCTTACCTCTGTTAATGTTTTCCGATATATTCTATGTCTATCTTCTTTAAATATGGTTATTATATGTTCTATAATATTACATTATATGGTTATAGTATCATAACTATATAGTATTACATGGTTATATAGCACAGTTATGTATTATATAACTATTATATATTTTACATATATTTGTAAAATAGTTACTTGCATGTTGTCTCCCCCATTAGATTGTGAGCTCCTGAAGAGCAAGGACTGTCTTTTGATTTTCCTTGTATCCCTTGCTCTTAGTACAGTGCCTGGCATAGAGAAGGCTCTTAATAAATGTTTAGTGACTGTTATATCGCTTGTTATAAGGAAACAAAAAACACCAGTCAAAATTTTTTTTTAAACCAAGAAAACTAAGGGATAGATGGCATAGTACAGTACAAAAATAGCTGGACCTGCATTCCCAAAGATTTAGGCTTCACTTTTGGAAGGAGATGGTGGACAAGGCCCTAATGAAGGACAGAAATTTAAGGATCAAGCTGTGTCCATTGACATGGTACATTTGTGCATGCTAGAGATAGTCAAGAAACATTTATTAGATGATGAACATTTTTATTTCAAAGTAATATCTTGTAATTATTTGTATTTAAATTACATTGGCACAAAGGATAAATTATAGTAAAATGATAAAAAATGATAAAAGATTCTTGTGTCAATTGGCACAATGGATGTACCTGGTTCTTGTAGTATGAAACCTTTCTTAGCCTCAGTCTCCTCTTCTGTAACAATTCTACCTTCCTCAGAATGTTGTTTTGAGGTAGGAATTTGACAGTCAAAAGCACTGGAAATTCCACATCAGTTTTCTCAGGCTTTGTGCTTCATGAAGTCTTAATTGGAGGACAGCATGGAGGACATTGTATACCCAGAAGTCAGTCTATTCATCCTCTTGATAAAAATAGGGTCTAGGTTGCTTGGTAGAACTGGCTATTACCAAAGCTGTTTTCTATTTTCTCTTTCTGCCTACCACCTTTTGAGCAGAGATTATTCTCCCTACACAGAGAGAGTGAATTCATGAAACCAGTGTTTCCAACCTCTATCCCCTAAGTCTTCAGTACTTCAGGAGAGCTGACAGCTTTTGTCTGTCTATAGATTAGCTCCCCTAGTAAAATGGGCAGAAGTGGTATGCATGCCTTGGAACTGGCTCTTGTTTCAGGAACACAGTTTTCCTTGTTCTCTATGGCATACCACTCAACTCTGTCTATCGCTAATAAGCTTAAGGATAAGATACATAGCATTTTTCCATGGGTAGGCTGTTGTCTGTGGTAGGGTTGGAGTTGGGGAAGAGAGCCAGAGATTTGTGTGCTGAGCAGTTATGTTGCAAAATCAGAGACAGGCGTCTATCCTTAGACCTCTAGGCTGTGTTCATTTGCTACCCTTCCTAGCAGGCCTAAGGAAATGAATTAATACTGGCTCAGGCTTGGCCTTATCAGTAAAGGAATGTGCCTGTTTCCTGATCTAGTAAGCCCCACCCAGGTAATACTGACCAGCCTATAGGGCCATGGAGCATTCAAGGCCTGCCTTATCATGAAACTCTCCCTGGCTACTCCCAGAGAACACTGCTCTCTCTCCTTCCTCTGAAGTTTTGTAGTACACAGAGTCACAGAATCACATAATTGGATGGGACATTAGAAATAACGTCTAAACAAGACTATTCTTCCCAACATCCTTGACAAGTCTTCATCCAGTCTCTGCTTAAAGACCTCTAGGGTTAGAGAATAGACTATTTCTTAAGGTTGCTTATACTTGGTCATAACTTTAATTTTTAGCAAGTTTCTATCAAGCTAAAACCTGCATCTTAGCAAATTTTACCCACTGCTGCTGTCATTTGGAGTCAAATAGAACAAATCCAGTCTCTTCTTCATGTGATAAACCTTTAAAATTAGAAGATAATGATCAGCTCACCCCAAGTCAGGGGTTCTTAATCTTTTTGTGTCATAGACCCTTTGAGAGTCTGGTAAAGCCAATGGACCTTCTCAAAATAATGCTTTTAAATGTGATTTCATTCCATCCCTTCCTCTCCAGCAGTTTGCCCCCTCTATCATCCTACCCTCTCATTAATCTTCATTTCCTCCTGTTCTATTGACTGCTTCTTGACTGTTACTACAAACACTCTCATGTCTCTCCCATCCTCAAAAGTAGCCCTCACTTGATTTGTCTGCTTCCCATTGGCTAATGTCCTATCTCTCTCCTCCCTTTTATGGTTAAACTCTTGAGAAAGCTGTCTATAGCTTGCACTTCCACTTCCTCTCCTCCCATTCTGCTCTCAATTCTTTGCAATCTGGCCTCTGACCTCATCATTCAATTAAAACTGTTCTCTCCAACATTGACAGTGATCTCTTAATTGCCAGATCTGATGGTCTTTTTGAAATCATCCACCTTCTTGACTTCTCTTTGATGCTGTCACTCTTTTCTCTCCCCCTCAATTCACCCCCTTTCCCATTCAATAAACTACAATGACTCTCTATTAACCCCTGGGTAAAATATGAAATGTTCTGTTTGGCTTCTAAAGCCCTTCATTACCTACCTTCTTCCTACCTTTTCAGTTTTCTTACACTTCACTCCTCTCCATGTACTCTGTGATTCTGTGACACTGTGACCATCTCACTTCACCATGCTTTTATTTTTATTTTTTGCTTTTTGGAGGGGGGGAGGCAGGGCAATTGGGGTTAAGTGACTTGCCCATGGTCACACAGCTAGTAAATGTTAAGTGTTTAAGGTCATATTTGAACTCAGATCCTCCTGACTCCAGGGCTGGTGCTCTATTCACTGTGCAACCTACCCAACCATGTATTTTCTCTAGCTATTTCCCAGACTTCTCTCTCTCTCTTCATCTCTTCCTCATGGCTTCCATATATGTTTTGTTGTTCAGTTATGTCCAACTTTCCATGATCCCATGTGGAGGTTTCTTTTGCCATTTCCTTCTCCAGTTCATTTGACAGATGAGGAAACTGAGGCAGATAGAATTAAGAGATTTGCTGAGGCTCCCATAGATAGTAAGTGTCTGAGGCCAGATTTGAACTCATGATGATGTGTCTTCCTGATTCCAAACTCAGTACTCTATGGTGCCACCTGGCCGCCCCAGCTTCCATTAAGTCTCTGCTAAAATCCCAACACAAGTCTTTCTCCATCTTTAATGCTAGTCCTTTTCTTCTGAGACTACCTCTAAGCTATCTTGTATGTGTTTATACTATATATCTATATTTTATACATCTATATCTGTGCGTATCTCTATGTAAATTTTGTACATAGCTGTTTGCATGTTCTCTCCCCATTAAATTTTGAGTTCCTTGAGAGTAAGGACTGTTTAGCCTTTCACTATATCCTTGGTGCTTTTTATAGTGCCTAACACAACATAGGCGCTTAGTAAATGCTTCTCGACTTAACCTGACTTGACTTAAAAACATAAATATCTATTATGCCCTAGCCGTCTAGCTTTGAGTCAGGCAGACTATATCACTTCCTTAGGGTCCTAATTTACCTGGAGGGTTTGAGGTATTCCTCTTCTCTCTGGCCAGCAGCTGTGTTTTTCTCATTGTTATGTACTAGTAACTAATGCCCCGGTTCTATTTAATTATTTACCATCAATTACCTTTTATAAAAGGATATTTCCTTTAAAGATATAGCAATTGGAGATAGCAAGAACAAATAAAAATAAGCAAGAATAAACTCTCCTCCCTCTAATACCTCAAGGGAAAACTCTTTTGTAAATCACTGATTTCTGGGTGATAGGCTCAAACATTAGCTCAATTCCTATATAGCCTTGGTCACACCAAGTTCATGTTCAGATTCAGCATGACATTTTTTTAGTCCATATCTCAGCTACATCTGGCCTGGATCTTGAATATGATTCCTCAAAAGTCACTCTTTGCTCCTTGTGTCATTGAAAGGTTGAAAACCATGGGACTTTGGAACACTGGGATATTGAGGAGTCCTCCCAATCTTTTGAAACTCCCAAGGTCTTGGAAGCTTCACTCCCTTTGCTTAAAACATGAAAGAACAAATGTAGAGGTCAAGAACCAAGGTTTCAGACTGTCTATGGTTTCTCCCCTCTCACAGCCTTGTCCCTCACTGGATGTAATGAGGAAAGGATTAACACTCCCTCAGAAGCAAATAAAACAAAGAGCTGGAGTGAGCAGGCCTTTTTGAATATCTACACAGCTAATCAAGAAAGCCTATTCTTTACCATGCTTAGCCAATCAGAATCAGTTACAGAATGTCTATGTATGCCCAACAGTCTCTTCAAGGGTACTTCCATTACAAGCCATTGTGACTCCTGCAAGCAAGCTCCTAACTTCTCCACACTGAGAGAGGCCATTCAAGGTACTCTACAGATGTGCCATACCCCCATTGCACATGAAACAAAATTTGTAGGATTACAAAGGAAGCCAAAAGCTATTGAAAATAAAGATTAATTTTCTTCCCACTCAAATTCAAATTCACAGACTCTCTTAAATCTATCCCTGGATCGCTTGTGGATCTGTGGATCTTAGCCTCTCTTCCAGGCTAAAGTGGTCCTCTATGACACTCTTCCCAATTTCTTCATTTGGTTTCCCTTCTCTGGATGAACTCTGGAGAGCTTATTATTAATATTCTTCTTAAAATGTGATGTCCAGAACTGAACACAATACCTTAGATGGGGCTTGACCAGGGCAAAGAATAGCAGGATTATTGTCCCATTCATTCTGGATATTACATTTCTTTTTGAAAAAATGTAAATAGTATTTTATTTTTTCCAATTACACAAAGACAATTTTCAACATTCATTATTTGTAAGATTTTGAATTCTAAATTTTTCTCCCTCTCTCCCTTCCCTCCCCCCTCCCCAACATGGCAAGAAATCTGATATAGGTTATATGTGTGCAATCATGTTAAACATGTTTCCACATTAGTCATATTGTGAAAGAAGAAACAGAATAAAAGGGAAAAAAACATAAAAAAACAAAGTAAAAATAGTATGTTTGATCTGCATTTAGACTCTATCAGTTCTTTCTTTGGATGTGGATAGTATTTTCCATCATGAATCTTTTGAAATTATCTTGGATTATTGTATTGCTGAGCAGAGCTAAGTCTATCATAGTTGATCTGGATATTACATTTCTATTCTCACCTCTCAAACCACTTATTCCTTCTTTTAGAGGCTGTTATTTGCAAACTATAGTGAAGGCAGGAAAAATTATCTTTTGTGTAAAATAGATGAAGAAACTACCAAATGGAGTAAAAACTTGTGATCCTGTCACTTAAGCTTCTCCCCAACTTCAGGCTTTATCTGACACCACTCCTAATTATTTGCCTAACCCTTTGGCTAAGCTGGACCATTTACCAACTCTTAGACATGTTCAATTTAGTGTGACAAAGAAATGCTTGCTGAATTGGAGAAACTATTTATGAAATGCCCTTTTGGTGCAAGGTATATAGAGAAACAGTGTATACCTAGTGGAACAAGATCTGGTCTCAGAGCCAGGAAGACCTAGGTTCAAATCTTGTATCTGACACATATTATCTATATGACCCTGAGCAAATTTCTAGACCTCTGGATGTACTAGGCCAGTGGTGTCAAACTCAAATAAAAACAGACCACTGTAGGCTACATATTGATTTACTGTTGTTTAGTCATGTCCAACTCTTTGTGACCCCATAGATTTCTTAATGGGGTTTTCTTGGCAAAGTTACTAGAGCAGTTTGCCTTTTTGTTCTCCAGCTGATTTTACAGATGAGGAAATTGAGGCAAATAGTTAAGTCACATAGCTAGTAAGTGTCTGAGCTGGATTTGAACTCATATCTTCTCGATTTCAGGCCTGGTTCTTTATCTATTGTATCACCTAGCTTCCCCATATTGACTTGGAAAACCACAAATTGTCTATGTTTTATTGTATTTTTTTAAACTTTCTTTCCAATATGATTTTAATCCAGATCCAACTGCACTAGGGAGTTTTGTGGTCAGTTGTTGCCACTGGGCTGTGAGTGTGACATCTCTGTTCTGCGCAACATTCTAATATTCTAAAGTTCATAGAAGATGCCAGCCTGTATTGATAAAGAGTGTAGTCATCAGAGAATGACATATATCAGCAAAATCGCAGGTCTGGCACCTCTCCTCTAGATGTAAGGTATAAGATAAAATGCTAGGTTTGGAGTTAGAGAGACTTAATTTCAATTCCTCACACCTCTTATGCTGTGTGACTTAAGTCACTTCACCTCAGTGTGCCCTCAACCAACTTCCTAGAATTTATCATCTGGAAGGGGAAGAAATTGGTCAATATGGCCTCAAAGATTCCTTCAAACTCAAAACTAGTCATCCTACGATTTACTAAGTTGGGACTTCAGTATAGGTAGAAGCAAGCAGAGCTCCTTCACATTTTCTTATATCAGTGTTGGGCCCTGTGGATATAAACACCAAGAATGAGACAAAGCCTAGTTAGTCTTCACAAATGGACTTTCAACAGGAACCAAGTATGGGCCGAATGTTCTTTTCTGATTTATGTGAAGACACTGTGCTAGCCATCCCCTGTGGAAACAAAGATGAGAAACACCATGCTCTGTCTCCTTGAGAAGTCATTGGTTTGACGCTGAACTATGGATTGCCTTGTGATGTTAATCCTCTTTTTATGTCCATGTGTCTTGTCTCCCCATCTAAATTGTGAGCCCCTTGAGTTACAGAAGCCCTGGTTTGTGTTTTGTAACCCTCACAGCACCTCATCCGTGACTGGGCAAAGAGCAAAGCCTTGATAAATAATAACTGATTGAAGGATTGAATTGTACATTTTGTTGATGGAGGATAATACATGGTAGAGTGAGACTAGTTCTTACTCCAGAGTCACAGGACTTGGGTTCAAATCTGCCCCCTCCTGCTTAGATTGTAAGCTCCTTGAGGGCAGGGACTGTCTTCTGCCTCTTTTTGTATCTCCAGCATTAAGCACATTGCCTGGCATGGAGGAGGTGTTTAACATATGTTTACTGATTGATTATTACCTATATAACCCAGGGAAACCCACTTACCTTTGCTGGGCTTGAGTTTTCTTATCTGTAAAGTCAGGTGGTTGGACTCAAGGTCCCTTCAAACTCTGGATCTATGTTCCTATTATACCTGGAAAGATGGAGGACAAATGTTTGGATTTGATGGGATTTAAGAATTGTTTCAGGCAGCTAGGTAGTACAATATATAGAGTACCTGGAGTCAGGAAGACTGATCTCCCTGAGTTCAAATCTGTCCTCAGACACTTACTAGCTGTGTGACCCTGGGGAAGTCATTTAATCCTATTTGGCTCAGTTTCCTCATCTGTAAAATAAGTAGGACAAGGAAATGGCAAACCATTCCAGTATCTTTGCCAAGAAAACCCCAAATGGGGTCACAAAAAGTTGGAGACATGACCACAATATGACTGAACAACAAACTGAAAAATAATTACTTATTTTCCTGGGAAAATTCAGGCTGGATTTGGAGTGAGTTTGAGTCATCTTTAGCCATTGGTGGTTGCTGGAGATTTTCCTCCCCAGGAAGGGAAAGAGAAGTCAATCTAGGATCCTGAGTCATATCCTCTGAAGGAGAACAAACAGCCATAACAAAAATGGTATGTAGCATTACCAAGTTCATTTTGGGTAAAGCACACAAGGTCCTTATTATGATGTATTTTTTTTTTAAACACAGAAACTATGTATATATGTATATATATGAGAAACAGATTTAGAAGGCTTCATAAAATCCACAAGAGACAGGAAGTTTCCACATGGGAAATCAACTTCTTGTTTAACCAGCAGTTTCTTTTTTTTTTCAAATTTTTTTTAACATTTTAATTTAAAGTTTTGAGTTCCAAATTCTATTCCTCCCTCCCTTTTTCCCTCAACTCCCTCTTCCCTGAGAAAGTAAGCAATCAGATATAGGTTATAAATGTGCAATTATGTAAAACATTTCCATATTGGTCATTTTGTATAAGAAGACTTGAATAAAAGAAAAAATGAAGTAAAGTTAAAAATAGCATGCTTCAGTCTGTATTCAATCTATATCAGTTCTTTCTCTGGAGGTGGATAGTATGCTTCATCATTAGTCCTTTGGGATTGTCTTGGATCATTGCATTACTAAGAACAGCTAAGTGTTCATACTTCTTCATTGAACAATATTGCCATTACTGTGCACACTGTTCTCCTGGTTCTGTTTACTTCACTATGCATCAACTCATATAAGTCTTTCTAGGTTTTTCTGAAATCATCCTGCTTGTCATTTCTTATACCCCAATAATATTCCATTACAATCATATACCACAGTTTGTCTAGTCATTCCCCAACTGATGGGCATCCCTTTGATTTCCAATTCTTAGCCACCACAAAAAGAGCTGTAATAAATATTTTTGTATGAATAGAACCTTTTCCTTTTTTTTTTGGATGTCTTTGGGGTATAAACCTAGCAGTGGTATTGCCGTATCAAAGGGTATGTACAATTTTATAGGCCTTTGGAGATGTTTCCAAATTGCTCTTCAGAATGGTTGGATCTGTTCACAACTCCACCAATAGTACATTAGTGTACCAATTTTCCCCTATCCCCTTCAACAGCTAACATTTTCCTTTTTTTGTTATATTAACCACTCTGACTGGTATGAGGTGATACCTCAGAGTTGTGTTAATTTGCATTTCTCTGATCAATTTGATTTAGAGCATTTTTTCATGTGATTATAAATAGCTTTGATTACTTTTTCTGAAAACTGCCTATTCATATCCTTCGATCATTTATCGATTGGGGAATGACTTGCATTTTTATAAATTTGACTCAATTCTCTATATATTTAAGAAATGAGGCCTTTACCAGAGTTACTAGTTACAAACATTTCCCCCTTGTTTTCTGCTTTCCTTATAATTTTGTTTTCATTGGTTTTGTCTGTGCCAAAACCTTTAATTTAACATAATCAAAATTATCCATTTTACATTTTGTGATGCTCTATATTCTTCTTTAGTCCTAAAGTCTTCCCTTATCCATGAATTTGACAGATAAATTATTCCATGCTCTCTTAATTTACTTATGGTGTCACCTCATATGTGTAAATCATGTGCTCATTTTGACCTTATCTCAGTATACGGTGTGAGATGTTGATCTATAGTTTCTGCCATACTGTTTTCCAGTTTCCCTAGTAGTTTTGTCAAGTAATGAGTTTTTGGGTTTATCTTATACTAGATAAATATGGTCATTTACTATAATGCTGATGATTTATGTGGGTTTGTTTTGTATCCTGCAACTTTGCTAGAGTCGTTAATAATTTCAAGTAGCTTTTTACTAGATTCTCTAGGATTTTCTAAGTATAACATCATATCATCGGCAAAGAATGATAGTTTTGTTTGTTCATTGCCTATTCTAATTCCTTAAATTTCTTTTTCTTTTCTTATTGTTATAGCTAACATTCCTAGTACAATATTAAATAATAGAGGTGATAATAAGCATCCTTGTTTCACCCTTGGTTGTATCAGGAAGGCTTCTAGCTACTCCTGATTACAGATAATGTTTCCTTATCATTTTAGATCAATATCATTTAACATTTTAAGGCAAGCTCCATTTATTCCTATGCTCTCTAGGTGTTTTTAATAGGAATGGATGCTGTATTTTATCAAAGGCTTTTTCTGCGTCTATTGAGATTACCATATGATTTCTGTTGGTTTTGTTAATTGATATGGTGATAGTTTTCCTAATTCCTGCATTTCTAGTATAATTCTCACCTGGCCATAGTGTATGATCGTTGTGATTTATTGTTGTAATCTCATTGCTAGTATTTTATTTAAAATGTTTGTATTGATATACATTACAGAAATTGGTCTATAATTTTCTTTTTGTTTTGACTCTTCTTGTTTTGGGTATCAGCACCATATTTCCACTGTAAAAAGAATTTAGTAGGACTCCACTCACTTTTCTAAATACTTTATAAAGTATTGAGATTAACTGTTCTTTAAGTGTTTGGTAGAATTTACTTGTGAATCCATCTAGTTCTGAGGATTTTTTTTCTTAAGAAGCTCATTGATGGCTTGTTCAATTTCTTTTTCCAAGACTGGGTAATTTTAGTATTTTATTTCTTCTTCTGTTAATCTAGGTAATTTACATTTTTGTAGATATCCATTTCATTTAGATTGTCAAATTTATTTGGTGTTTAATTAGGGATTTTAAATTTGTTCTTTTTCTAGTTTTTTTTTCAAGTTGCATGTCCAATTCATTTATCTGCTTTTTTCTTTTTTTTATTGATATAAGCAATTAAAGATGTAAATTTTCCTTAGTGCCACTTTGACTGTATCCCATAAATTTTGGTATATTGTCTCATTATTGTCATTTTCTTTAATAAAATTATTGATTGTTTCTGTGATTTGTTCTTTGATCCACTTGCTTTTTTTAGGATTAGATTATTTAATTTCTAATTAACTTTTAATCTCTCTTTCCATTGTCCATTATTGAATGAAATTTGTATTGTATTATGATCTGAAAATGATATGTTTACTATTTTTGCTTTTCTTCATTTGGTTGTGAGGTTTTTTGTCCAATATGTGGTCAATTTTTTGTGTAGGTGCCATGTACTTCTGAGAAAAGGTATATTCCTTTCTATTCTCATATAATTTTCTCCACAGATCTATCATAACTGACTTTTTCAGGATTTTATTCACCTCCTTGATTTCTTTCTTGTTTATTTTTTGGTTAGATTTATCTAGTTCTGAAAGGGGAAATTTGAGGTTCCCCACTAGTATAGTTTTATTATCTATTTCCTCCTGTAACTCTTTCAACTTCTTTAAAATTTTAGATGCTATACCATTGGTACATATATGTTTAGTATTATATGACTCTATCATCTACAGTAACTTTCAGCAAGGTATAGTTTTCGTCTTTATCTCCTTTAAGTAGATCTATTTTTGCTTTTACTCTAAGATCATGATTGTGACCCTTGCTTTCTTTGCATCAACTGAAGCATACTAGATTCTGCTCTAGCTCCTTACCTTTACCTTTACCTCTGTGCTCCAAATGTGTTTCTTGTAAACAACATATTGTAGGATTCTGGTTTTTTATCCATTCTGCTATCTGCTTTGGTTTCATTGGTGAGCAACAGGCCTGCTCCAGGGGTGGAGCCTTGCTGCTGGGTTGCTATGGTAACAGGGTTTTTCTGGTGGCTGACCCTATCTTGTTGCTGGTCTGCCTCTAGGGTTGGACTCTGCTGCTGGCTTGCTGTGGAAACAGGGTCGCTCTGCTGGTAGACCCCAGGAGTGGTGTCTGGTTGTTGGCCAGTCTGGAGGTGGGTTTCACTACTGGTCAGTAATGAAGTCAGGGGCCCTGTTGGATGCTTGTGCTGGGGGTGGGGCCTTGCTGTGCTGCACAGATTGCTCACTTGCCTAGGGGTCTGCTGGCTTACAGGAAAGTGGGGCTTTGATGATGGATTGCTCCAGGCTTGCTGAATGCCCCCTGCTGTGAGGCTGCCAGTTGCTGCCCTTGGACCTTGCTCCCCTCCTTCCTCAGTACGACAGACCTTTCCTGCAGGGCTGGTAAGCTGCTTCCTTGCTCCTAAATCAGTTCTGAAGTGGTTCTCTCGTTATTGGAGGGTAAGGTGGGAGGACTTCAGAGGGTTCCCTCCTCACTCTACCATCTTGGCACCAGAAGTCACTAGCAATTTTCTCTATAGCCACAGCCTTGGTCTAGATTGACTGGGGCAAGGGGGGGTGTTTGGCTTGGTTTGCTGAGCCTGAGAGAACCGAAGAACAGCATGAAAGAAGCACAGAACTCCTAAGTATCCTATTCCTCCTCTCACACAAAGGAACTGTCTGGAGGCCAACCCTCGAGGCTAGGAAGTATTGGGGGGGTCATATTTGCCTATATGAACTTTACTGGTACCATCTATAAAAGGGAATTCAAAGTCCAGCCCCCAGGGATGTTCATGAGAAGAGAGAATGAGGGTGAAAATGTACCTCTCTGTTCCTATAACCTTGACTCTTGAACTTGAGAATGAATTGGAAGCATGATGCTTAGATGGGGGTGACCCAGTAAGATGAGCCTAGAGTGATAGAAGGGCAGAGGGGCAAAAAGCTTTTTTTTTTTAAATAAATATTTAGAATTTATGTGAATCTTTCAAAGACACATTACACACTTAGCTCTCATCTTAAGTAGACATTACTTGACCATTTTTTTCACTCAGGCGCATCATTATGAACACCAAAAATCATATTGTGTTATAATAGTTATATCTTTAGGACCTGTGGATGTGAGTGGGGCTATTGGACCCTAAGCTACATATTATGTCTCCAGGCTGCTGTGCTCTTGAGGTCTCATGTTTGTTTTTTCTTGTTTTTCTCTTATCTTTCAGTTGTGTGTGTGAGTGTGTGTATGTGTGTGTGTGTGTGTGTGTGTGTGTGAGAGAGAGAGAGAGAGAGAGACAGAGAGAGAGAAAGAGAGAGCAAGAGAGAGAGAGGAGAAAGAGAGAAAGGAGAGAGACAGAGAGAGACAGAGAGAAACAGAGAGAGAGAGAGAAAGCACAGAAGTACACAGGGTTGCATAGAGCAGGGGCACTGTGTCCAGCCAAAATGAATTTGTGCCTGAGTCTACTTTTCTGTTCAGCCACTCTGAATCAGCTTAGGCTGGAATTCAGGCCAAGGGAGAGTATGAAATCCTGATCCTGGTCTGGTTAGGGCCCATTTCTATGAAAGATTTTGCAGGTGCTTCCAGACTAAGGCCTCCCGGGTAGAAGGAGACCTGGCCATGTACTAAAGGAATACAACAGGGTCCCACTGAAATTATTCCTGCTCTTGGCTTCTGTCCAGGTTTGATGTCAGTCACACTTCCTGGCCCTTGTCAAGCTGTCACCATCCCTCCTCTCTCGAGCTAGGAGGGCAAGCAAAGCATGGAGAGGGCAGGGGAGAACACATCAGCAGGGCCTGTTATAGAAAAAACAAGCTGCATTTGTAAATACCACTTTTTATAAGAAACATATTTCCCTCTCAGGGTGGAGGGATCAGGGGAGTGCTTGCTCCCAATTTCGATCCCTGGAGCACACAGACTTTGCTTGGGGAGCAGGTGGAAGCTGAAATTTCCCTTTCTTCTAATGTAGAACAGGTGGAGATTTGCTGGGGTTGGGAAGAATATATCGAAATGGGGAGGGGGTCCCGGGGAGAGAGTCCTGAGTTGTGGGCAGCCAGCCTTTGCCACAGCCCGAAGCCAGCTCAGAAAAACAGAAAACACTGATGAAAAAGTTAATGACCTTCATTTGGATTGTAGTTAAGTCCTAGGTAAGAAGCAAGAGGACCCTTTAAATGCCACAGAGATTCAGTCTCTCTTAGGCTTTCCCTTTGTCCTATTCTCCTCCCCCCAACCCTTCTTATCATTCACCCTCTGAAGGCCAGAAGTCATATAAAAAGGCACCTGGCAAGGTTCCTCATCTTCCATTCAGGCTTCAAAGGAACTCTGGACCCAAGTCAGTTGCTAGGAATTTGAGCTGCTATGTTGAAAAAAAAAAAGGGCTTCAGTCTGAACCTGCAGGTGGGGAAGTGGTGATAAGTATCCCATAACTGTGAGCACCTGTGTTTGAGGTGGAATGGAATGGGTGAGTGTAGAAGGGGGAGACTCACTCCTGTTCTTCTGACTGTTTTGAGTTCACTCTCCTGTTTTGAATGACTACCTCCCTTTACTTCCATCCTTCCCTTCTTTGTAGAATTACTCTTAAACAAACTAATGAGTTAAGGGAGGGTTTTCCCAACTTTTTATCCCCTAAATCTTTGTTTATCTCCATCCCTTCTCTCCAACTCTGCCACATGCCACATTCTTCACATTGGCATATCATCTTGCTCTCCTCTCTGCCCCTATTCTTAGTCCTTACACTATCGTGTGGAAGATTTGGAATTCCTGGTGTTACTTCTCGAGAATATTTGTATTTTTGTGTGTCTTGTAGTGAAATCAGGAGGTAGCTTGCCAGAGGGAAAATGCTGGACTTGGTGACAAGAAAACCTGAATCCAAAGAATGTGTCCCAGGGCAGGTCAGAACCTCAGTGTCCCTACCAAGTCTTAGGCAAATTGTGGCATGTGGGTAGAGGAAAAGGAAATGACAGATCTTCCTGTATTCCATGAAATTAAAGGCTCTCTTTCCTAGTAAAGGAAATTAAGCAGGCAAGGGAGATTTGGGGAGACAGAAGAGTTAGGGCATGCTTTCCCAGAGTCCTTGAAATCATACCACTAAGGTCCCTATCTCATCTATTTGTAGAACTCGCCAGGTTTCTAATCACTCCAAGGTATATGAGAGGTGTATGTTCTATGGATTTGGGAAGAAAGTGAACCAGACTGACCATTCTATCTCAAACCCTAGAGCAGGGTACAAAGACTCTCTTGATATCCTCCCAAAGATATCTCTAACTTACTCTTAAACAGAATTCTATCCACATAAGAGGAACTCAGGCACAAACTCTGAAGTCCACACAGCCCAACGAAATTATTTGGGTAGCATCACAGACTCTACTTATTAAAAAACAAAACCAAACCTCAAAACGTCTCAACTTATTTTTATATGGTCTCAGCACTGTTACCAAAATGCTCTGGCATGGTCGAGTCTAAAATAACAAGCTCTTTTTTAGGGCTCTTAGAAATTCCAGCCACACCAAACTCAAAATTGCCTGCATCTGGACAGCTGTTGCATCCATGAGGTAAAGTACCAAATTACATACTTCACTTTGAAGTTATCCAACAGAAACTCATACGACTCCTCCCTGTCCTGCTTTCCACGACCAAAACTATTTCTCTGGTGTCCCAAGTAGAGCCAACAGATAAGAAAGCCAGAGGGTATGTGAGAAAAGGAGGGTGTGATGGGTTGACAGAACGGGGCTACACGAGAACTGCTGGCATTGCATGTTCTGGCATTATTCCGAGGGACTGTGAATACAAATCTGAAATCATGGGGGGAAACTGGTGATCACAGCAAAACATCCAAAGGATTTGAGCAGATGGGTGTCAATAGGTGTCCTTATCTCTGCCATCTCAGAACCATACTTTACACATCTTCTCTAAACCCAATTCACATGGAATTCCAACTGGTGTGGGCAGCTCTGTGGGTTGAATCAAGGAGCTATAGAAATTCCCACTAACCCTCCTACATGTGTGCAGGTGCACACTCACACTTGTAAGACATAGTTACCCCTGCTTACCTGCCAGTTTCTTGCCATTAGGAGACATATCCTGTCATAACTACTATTAAGGCGTTATTTTTTTTTTAAGACAGAGGTTTTTAACCTTTTTTTTGTGTGTCTTGGACCCCTTTGGCAGTCTGGTGAAGCCTATAGACCCTTTCTCAGAATAAGTTTTTTAAAATCCATAAAATGAAATATACAGACTTAAAAGGAAATAAAAGATTATTGAAAATAAAAATATTTTTTCCCAACCAAAGTTTATTGTCCCCCTGAAGTCTGTCCACATCTGTGGACTCCAGATTAAGAATCTCTGATCAAGGAGAAGTGATATTACTTAATCCATTAGCACCATTGCCACTTAGTAGGGATCCGGACCTTGAGGGAATGAGACATTGGCTATGCGATGATAATAATAGGAATAATTATAACAATATCTAGTACAAAAATAGTGCTTTAAGGTTTACAAATCACTTTACATGTGTTACTTCAGCCTCACAACAACCTTGGGAGGTAAGTTCTACTTATTATCCCCATTTTACAGCTGAGGAAACTGAGGCAGACAGGCTAAGTGACTTGCCCATAATCAGAAAGCCAGTAAATGGGGGAGGATTCAAACTTGTCTTTCTGACTCCAAGTCCAAGAATATACAAAATAAATACAATGTAATTTTGGGTCCACATAGCTACCTCATATGGGTGAAAGGAGAGAGAAAATTTTATGTTATGGAGCATTGCTCTGGAAGGGTAGACCAACAGCAAAATGATGGTGGGCCACAGGCAGAATGAAAACATTAGGCACTTGGGGTCATTGAGGGAGTAAATATGGAAGAGGTGGATGTAAAAAGAGGGGGTAAGAGGCTGGTCTAGGTTATGATTTTATTCTGGTTGGCTCTATACATACCATACAGAAGACTGGCAACATTTTTTGAGGTGTGCTAAGGTTCTGAATGCCAAGGGTATATGTATACATAAATATTTTTCTAAGATTGGGGGGAGTGTATGCACTAAACATCAGTCTGCCTATCATTTTCAATATCTGTGTCATCCAAGGGCCAATGTGCTAGAGTTTTGTTTTGTTTTTTAAAAGTCTGATTTGGAGTCAGGAGAAGCTAGGCTTAAATCATACCTCTGGTATGACCTTAGGCAAGTCTTTTTACCACTTTGAGCCTCAGTTTCCTCATCTGTAAAATGAGGATAACATATAGATACCCTATAGTATTAGCCTTATAGAGTTGTTTCTGTAAGGTACAAACAAGATAATGTGCCTAAAACCCTCTGCAGATTTTAATGAATCATGTCAAGTGCCAATTATTATTATTTGTGCCTTAGGTTGCCAGTGGTACAACATGGAGGGAGGGCATGTTAGATAAGTAATTTCCAAAGCGCCCAAGACCCCAATGGGTCTAACCATCAACCTCATTTTGGCAACTGATTGAATCTTCTCTCCGCTCACTTTTACAGACCTGCACCCCATAGCCAGGACTGACAATGCTACTTGTCTTTAATTTGCTTAATAAACATTTAGCAAGCATTCCCTATATATAAAAGACAAGTATATTTGGGCACATGTGTGAGTATTGGGGAAGCATAAAAAGATATGGCCATCTCATTTGGTATATATTCAGGCTGGGTTCTCTCAGATCCTTGGGATGCATTGGACAATCTATTCAGCTTATACATATGCTACCAACTTGAAAATTCTCAGTGTTCAGAAGCAAAATTTGTGCTTGCTTAGAGGACCACATAAGTTTTGTGTTCATCTTGCTGTTCCTCACACATGACATCCCACCTCTCATCTTCGGGCCCTTGTACAGACTATTCTTGGTGCCTGGAATGTACTCTCTCCTCATCTCTTAAAATCTTGAGTTTACTTTAAAAGCTCAGATTACATGTCTTGTCCTATGTATGATCTTTGCTGATCTCCTCTGAGTTAAGTGCCTCCCGCCCAAAATTACACTGTATTTATTTTGTATATTCTTGTACATGTTTCCTCCCCCATTAAATGGAAGCTCCTTGAAGGCAGGGCCTATTGCATTTTTGCCTTTGTGCCCCTGGCACCAGGTACTTCAACTTCAACTTTTCTGTCTGGCCATCATCATGGATTCCTCCCTGTCTTTCCTCACCCAAATGGGAGTTTGTTGTTGTTCATCCTTCTTTCTTGAACAGGACTGATGACATCACAAGGGCAATGTCTTGACTTGCGAGTGAATTGGGTTTAAATGAAGCAGAGTTGCACAAAGTCGTCAGCTTTATTCTGTTCTCCAAAGTCATCGGAGTTTAGTGGCAAGACATGAGTCAAGATGACTGGTGATGGTCCAGTATATCTTATGTACTTTTGACTAGAGAAGGGTGATTCTCAACCAAAGACATCTGTTCTCTTCAATGGGATAAATCTGTCTAGAAAATCAGATAAACTAAATCAACCCTGGTAACTCATGGAGTGGCAGATGTTGCAGCCTGAATATCCTCCCATCTGTATTACAATTGAGGACAATGGCTTAGTTTATTTTCCTCAGGGTTCAGTGCTTTCAAGGAATACATATCTAGCTGCAAAATAGATTCTAGCTCAAGAAATCTAATCACACTATTTTGATGGAGAAAAATTCATTTGTAGCCAACCAAATAGACTTCCCAGGTAGGCAGGGACAAGGGAGAACTGGTTCTAGCTCAATTTAAACAAAGATTTATTAAGCATCTATTTTGCAAAGATCCATGCCAGATGCTGGTTATACAAAGACAAATCAAAAAGAGGTATTTGCCTTCAGTTTACAGTCTATTCTAAAACTCATTTACTATGTAACTTAGTCAAGTCATTTAATACCTCCAGTTCTCAGATTAGGAAACTGTTAGACGGGAAATAGGAGGAATCTGTTTGATGGGAATAATAAAACTTGCCTTACCTACATGATAGAGTAAGGACAAAATAAAATATGAGAAAGCCCGGCACAGCCAATCAATTAAAAAATATTTATTAAGCACCTACTATGTGCTAAAGACTGTGATAGGTGCCAAGGATACAAAGACAAAATCTAAGTAGTCTTTGCCCTTAAGGAGCTCATAGTCTAATGAAAATATAGCAGTGAAAATAAAATTGGACTTGGAATCAGAAGCCCTAGATTGGAATCTTGGCTCTACTACTGTCACTGTGTGACCTTGAGTAAGTCATTTCCCCATATGAGTCTTCGTTTTCTCATAGGTAAAATGATGGGGTTGAGTTAGGTAATCTCTAAGGTTCCTTCCAACTCTAACATTTTATATCATTTACTTTTCAGCAATAGATATGAGATTCAAAAAGTGAAAAGGTCAAGTGTTGTAAGAAGGGAATAGTTTTTGCCTGGGAAAGACCTCTGCAGTAGCAGCTTTTATCCCCACCCCAGGCACTGACCCTTCATCTCACTAAAGATGGTGGACTTTCATCCTAGGGCAGAAATGATTAATTCTCAGCTTCCTATTTTTTTTAACCTCCTGAGGAGAGGGGAGAATGTAAACTCCTTGAGAGGAGGGAATGTTGAATTCTTTGTCTTTGTAGCCTCAGCTTGTAATGTGGTGCCCTGCATGGAATAGTTGGGTAATCAATAATTATTGGATGACCGGTTGACTTAGGAGAGGTCTTTTCATTGGGTCAAGGAAAAGAGTTATGCAGAAGAACAGAAGGTTCTTACTGACCAGTGCTCTCAAATGCATTTCCCTGAGGGCCTGTGGAGAAGAGATTCCTTATCATGAGGAATGATAGCTCAGCTTCAACTAGACCTTTTATCCCCTGAGACAAAAACATTTGGGGGAGAGAGTAGCACAGAAGACAGTTGTCCATGAGGATAGCCACACTGAGACAGGAAGTAGTTTGAACTTTGCCCCCGTTGGGATTTGGAGGGAATGAAAGGAAAAGAAGAGAGGGGAATGATCATTTTTATAGTATCTGCTATGTGCCAGGCACTGTGCCTTTAAGCACTTTTATAAATATACATATATATGTATATAAAATAAATCTTATTTGATCCTTATAGCAACCCTGCGAGATACTTGGTGCTATTATCCCCATTTGACAGTTGAAGAAACTGAGGCAAACAGAAATGAATTGATTTACTCAAGCTCACACAGTAAATATCTGGGGTTGGATTTGAACTCAGGTCTTCCTGACTCTAGCCCCAGAGTCCTCTCAACTGTGCAACCAGATGCCTCAAAATAATAATAGCTAGCATTTATATAGCACCAGGCATTGTGCTAAGCACTGTATAACCATAATTTCATTTCATCCTTGCAACAACCCTGGGAGCTGGGTGCTATTATTATCCTTATTTTACATTTGGAGAAACCGAGGCAAATAGAGGTTAAGTGACTTGCTCAAAGCCACACAGCTAGTAAGTAAGCATCTGAGGCCAGATTTGAAAGCAAACCTAGAAAAAAAGATGCTACCGAGAAAAGATGCCTGTGCTGGCACAGGCCAGCCGAGGAACCAACTCCAAGAGATGAAACCTGGAGACTGTAGTGGCCACAAAGAGAAAGTACATTCTCCCCAGGAGGAAGGCATTTATTTATATCAGGCAGAACTTTACCTATGTGGCCTACAATAGGGTTGGTTCTGATTATGTGATTTGGAGTGTTTTATGTCAGAATATAGACTGAGGCTGATTACCTTATAGAAATATACAATGTGAGGAAATAGAGTCCTGGAGTAAAGCCACATTCATTCCAGGATAGTTCTGATTCTCCACATGTGATCTTTAGGACAAAAAACCTTAATGAAGCAAGTTAGGTCAAATTTCTCCATAGCCAGATCAAAAGCTAAGCTTCCAGAGTGGGCCATGGGTGGGCCATGCTGCTCTTCTCTTTCCCTCTGGGACTTTAGGCCATCTGCTCACTCCTACCAGGCAACTACTCATTTAGCCCCTTGACTATCCTATGCTGATTCTTGGCCATTCAGGGTTACTCTCAAAGTTTTATTTATTTACTTATTTGTAATTAATTTATTTTAAACTTAAATACTAAAACTTAAATGCACAATAAGAAAAGAATGAAAAAAAGCATTGCCGTGTGCACAGCAGAACATAAGAGGATTCAAAATATATAGCAATAAATTTCCATTTTAAGAAAGCCTATATAGTGAACACTACATATTGTGTTCCAAACTGTTCATCTTTTCTTTGCTTCTTTGTAAGTTTTCTTTTGTTCTCTGCTGTGCACTTTTTAAAAAAAAGTTTATTTATTTTTAGTTTTCAACATTCACTTCCATAAGTTTTATACTGTGAACTTTTTACTTTGTTTCCCCCCTTTTCCTTCCCCCCAAAAGGCTACAATTAAGCACAGATATATTTGTGCATATGTGTATATACACATACATATATACAAACATATATACATACATGTATACTTACATACATATACTTAGATATTCAAAATCATATGCATATATAGATATATACATTCATATGAATCTATGTAAGATCATACTAACTTTGTCTTCTGTTTCTCTGAGGGTGGGTAATATCTTCCTTCACAGGTCCAAGACACGTCTTTCCCTATTTCCCTAAGTCCACTAACTCATCGTTAACCATACTACAGCAATGTTATGACTTTATACTGTCTAGTTATTTTAAATAGTCTAAAACAAAATTGATTAATATGGTTACATATAGTGTGATATTCTCAAGGTTTTGAGGAAACAGCAAGTCTTCCTTTAAGTGAATCAGACATAAGAAAACATGTGAGAAAGAAAATCAGAAGGAGAATTCATTTCCCAGACTGTATCTTTATATTTTTTAAAAACAAAATCAAAGAAAACAACAACACACAAGTGTTATGATTTCGTATCCAATGACATCCTGTATTATATTGTTCTCTCCCACCCTCAGGTCAGCCCCATTTGCTCAACTATGTTAAAAGCCCCGTGGCATCGGACAGAGCTTCTGCTTTGCATCTCCATCCTGTGCAGCAGCAGGGGCCTAGGTGCAAAGTAAATACCTGATATGCTTACTGCACTTATCAGCTTAGATGTGAACACAGAGAGGAAAGCACTCCTAAAGAGGAAATGCATGCTGTCCTGAGTAAGACTGACCCCAAAGGCAAAATAGAACTAGAACTAAATATTTGTGTTTGGGGGAAATCCAGTCTGAGAGAATCCAACCTCACCTATTTCAGGGTTGGGGAAAAGGTGAGTCCTTAGTGAAGGGGGCCATGGCAATGGGACCCAGAAGGTGAGGGTCCCTAGAGGTTATAGAGATTTGGGGACTTTAACTCTAGGGCCCAGGGACAGCAGTTTTTGTGGGGAAGTTGACTGCCCTTGGTGAGAAGGCATACCATGGCATGTTGGTACCCTGAGATGAAGCCCTTTTTGACCCTTACTAATTACTGCTCTATCACAAGGGGCACATTGATGATTCAAAGTCAGACTGAGACTTACTCAGCCTGGCCTACCCTATTCCTGTTTAGCTCACAAAATGTGAGCAAAGGCTCATGAGACCATAGATTTATTACTGTGAGGGACCTTAGACATCTCCTAGGCCCACCCTCTCATTTTTCAGAAGAGGAAATTGAGGCCTAAAGAAGGTTAAGTGATTTGCCTAAAGTCGTACAGGTAGGAAATATAAAGCAGAGTTGGGATTTTAACCTAGGTCTTCTGACTCTAAAACCATTACTCTTCCCGCTGTGCCATGTCAGGATGATCTAAATGGCCAATCTGGAGGACACTCTAATGTAGAGGACATTTCTTGTGTGTGATGAAATGATAAAAAAAGGAAAACATTTATTTTTTAAAAATATATTTTAATTGATATAATTTGTTTTTGTATCCATTAAATTTCTCACTGCATTTCTCCCCCATACAAGAAAACATATTTTATGAGAGAGAGAGAGAGAGAGAGAGAGAGAGAGAGAGAGAGAGAGAGAGAGAGAGAGAGAGAGAGAGAGAGATGCAGAGGGAGAGGGAGAAATACATGCAATGTTCCATACCTGTGGATTTCTACCACTACAAAGTAGTGTGTGAGATGATGTCTTCTGATTTTTTTTGGAGGGGGGAAGGCAAGGCAATTGGGGTTAAGTGATTTGCCCAAGGTCACACAGCTGGAAAGTGTGCCAAGTGTCTTAGGCCCAATTTGAACCTAGGTCCTCCTGACTCCAGGACCTGTGCTCTATTCACTGCGCCACCTAGCTGCCCCCTGATATCTTTTCTTTGAGGCCATTCTTGGTCTTGGTAATTCTGCAACATTCACTTTTTATTGTTTTGTGTTTATTATTCTTTCAATTTACATTGTTGTAGTCATTGTCTTTGCTGTTTATTTTGTTCTACTTCCCTCTTTATCAGGTCATGTAAATCTTTCTATGCTTCTCTATAGACATTATATTTATTGTTTCCTACAGCACAATAATATCCCATTACATTCATCTACCATAATTAGTTTAGTCCATTCTGGGCTTTTACTTTTTTCTAGTTTTTTGCTACTACAAAAAAAAGACAAAACATAATATAAAAGATTTTGGTGTATTTGGGGATTTTCTTTAACAACATCCTCCATGTATTTGTTTTTGACCGCCATCTCACGGGTCATTTCTTAAGGGATTTTCCTACAGGTTCCTGAGCTTTTCCGAAATCTAGAAAATATTTGGAATCAAATCATTCATCACAATTAACCTAGTTTATGGGGTTCACTTTACTTGTTTATTTGATTGAGTATTGCATGGATAACACCTAGAAAATGCAACAAGTCCATTTAGCAAAATATTTATGGCATTGTGTGGTCTCTATAGATTTAACACATGACTAAGATAGAGGGTGTTTAGATCTTATGCAACCATTGTTCCAGGATCCCTTATATGAATGACCTGGGACATAGGACCTATCTTCATAAATTACCTCTTCCTATTTTTCTCAGATTCTCTTTCAATTAAAAAAATAAGAATATTTTAATCCTAGATTAGGACCTACAATGATGGAATGATAAGAACAGAGGTCTGGGAGCCTGGAGACTTTCCCTTACTTAGTTTTGGAGGGATTTTATACTATTAAAGTCCCCAGAAATTGTCATGAGGCACATAAAAAAATGTGAGTCACTTGGGTTGGGAGAGTATCGTACCTGGGTCCAGACATCTCCCATGGGCCAAATCCCCCTGGACCTTTGGTTAATCTTCTTATCTCTTTGAGTTTCAGTTTTCCCATCTGTAAAATAAAGGAGATAATCCCTGAGGTTCCTTCCTGCTGCCATTCTTTGATTCTAAGGGTGAAAATTAAAATCTTCCTTTACAATTTCATCAAAGACTTCAGGCTGCACAAATATAGTGATAAAAGAGAGAGTTTCTTGACTAACGTGAAAAATAGAGGGAAATGGAAGGGAGGGGCACAGGGGACACTTTTATTTCATTGTGCCAAGACTATGCTTCTCAAGAATGGCTGAAATCGCAGAGTGGGGATACTCAGAAAGGAACCTGCAGAGAGTAGAGAAGTGAGGAACAATGCTCCCAGGCTTTGCTGGATCAAATACTATTGATAGGTTGGGACCTGATATCAAACAATCTGTAGCTATCAAATTACAAAGCCCTGAGGGCTGCCTTCTTGTGTGAGCCATAAGCACCCAGGCCACTTGTATACATCTGGGCCCCATGGACCTAGCAAAAGAGAAGATTTTACATATAGGGCTAGTCCTGGGCAAAAGAATGAAGCAAGCAAGTTTTGTCCTCAGTCTCCTCTCTCCATTCCCCTTCCCTTTTGGGTCTTCCTGCCTTTTGATTTTGCCTTTGTTCTTTCCCTCAGCACCTAGACCCAGATATCACCTCTATGAAGCCCTTCCAGGAAATCTCTCCTACCTTGTATTTTTTTTTTTTTTTACCTTTTCCCCTCCATTAAAACTTCCTCAAGGTAGTTCATTCCCTATTGTTTGCTAAGTGGTAGCTAGCTAATCTGATAAACCAATGAGTGCCAAAGGTTTAATGTGTTTGCCTCAATTTCCTCATCTGTAAAATGAGCTAGAGAAGGAAATGGCAAACTACTCCAGTATCTTTACCAAGAAAACCCTAAATGGGGTCACAAAAAGTTAAATATGACTAAACAACAACTCCCTCTGTGTTAATGTATTCAGTACAGAGGAGAGCTTCTAATGGTAAGAATTTAAAATACTTTTAGAAACTGGAAAAGGGAGGAAGTTGTTTCTGATTTCCTAGGAGCCTTGAAGGGGCCTCATTAATCCTGTAGACCTATTCAGTCTACATATGGGATTGGTTCTGATTATATGATTTAGAATATGGTATATCAGTATTCAGGATAGAGTCAGAGGCTGGTTATCTTATTATAATGTTATCACATTATTAATTATCTCATAATTATTTTCTTATTACAGTATTAGAACTGGAACGGCCCTCAGTGGTTATTTCTCCTTTTCCTCCCTCCCCACTTTTGCTACTAAGAAAACAAAGTCCCAGAGCACTACTGGCAGCTGAGGGAGCTGGCCAGGTGGGTAAAGCTTCCCTTTCCCCTCTATGTGATGATACTCCTGGGTGCTGGTAGAAACCTCTTTTTGACAACATGACAGGCCTAGAGAGAATGTCATGGTGATGGTCCAAGCCAGGTACACACCTGCACATCAGCAGTGATAACCCTGGTTCTATATTTAAAGCATCCCTCTCTCCTAAGCCCTGCTTTTCATTCAACAGTTCCTAATGGAATAAGCATCATATTTTGGCCCTTTGGCTATGATAGCTGGACCATAGCACCATGTGGCACTTATTGGACAGTGGAAGATA
Source organism: Petaurus breviceps papuanus (assembly GCF_028583685.1). NCBI lineage: Eukaryota > Metazoa > Chordata > Mammalia > Diprotodontia > Petauridae > Petaurus > Petaurus breviceps. Next base: position 41,789,901 of record NW_027186296.1, read on the forward strand.
TCCACATTTCAGGTGCCCTCAGTTGAGTACATTTTTTTTTGCCTCTTGTCAGAGATGGAGTAGATGGAAAGAGTGTCAAACCAGGCTCCCATTCGGTCAGCTAAAGTCTTAGTTCCTTTTCTTAAAAACTAATTTTTATGATGAACTTAATAACCATAAACAAAAAAAGATCACCAAAGGAACATGTAAAATAAGGAACCAAATCAGACAAAAAAAACCCTAACAGAGCACAATTGACATTTGAAAAAGTAAAAGACTGGATTTGGAATCAGTGATCATGGGTTTGAATCCATTTACTAGCTATGTGACCTTGGGTAAGTCCCTTCACTTTTCTAGACCTGTTTTCTCATATGTAAAATGAGGGCTAATGGATTAGATGATGTCCAGACCTAAACCTATGATCTTATGAAATTAACAAACAGCAATATGTTTGCTCTGTCTCCACTTTCATACCTACCTCTGGCTTTGTTTTGTTTTTCTGTAGTTATAGTTGGTGTATATATTATTCTATCTCTTCTGATGTTGCTCTGAAACTTTCTTATATTAATTTATTTTAAATGCAAATACTAAAACCTAAACACACAACAAGAGAACAAACATTATAAACTTAAATATAAAATAAGAATAAAAAAAGCTTTGCCATGTGCACAGAACATGAGAGGATTCAAAATATACAGCAATAAATTTCCATTTCAGGAAAGCCTATATAATGAATACTACACAATGTATACAGAGCCATCCATCTTTGCTTTGTTGTGAGTTTTTTGTTCTCTGCTGTGCACTTTTTGCTTTGTTCTTTTTTTCTCTTTCCTCCCCCAAGAAGGCTATAATTGAGCATGCATATACACACATATATATACATACATGCACATATATGCACACAAGTATATATGTGTAGATATAAACACATATGCTCTGAAACTTTCAATGTTTTCTTGTGTAACATCTGCTTTGGTCTATTCCCCAACACATCAGGGTAGGTCTGTAGAGAATCACTGCTGTGTCAGGTTCTAGGGGGTAACCCTGTTAGTGGCCAATGCTACTACTATAATTCATAAGCCCTATAAGTGTATCATATGAATAACCAGAGAGTAGACAATTAGCATTTGGCAAAGATATTTGCTAAGATGGTATAGTAAGAGTTGGAGGGAAAAAAATCCCCACACTTCCTTAAGCCTGGAGGGTTCCCTCCCACAAATATAGCATCTGTTGTAAGATTGGGCCCAAATTTAGAGTACAGTCACGTGTAGAGGTGTGACAAAGGTAATTCACAACTCTGAGCATGTATGAACTGGAAATCCTTTTTCTGTTTAGAGTTCTAATTCAGTTTCCCTTCAGTGCCACATTTCTCCTGGACAGGCTGCTCAGCTAGGCTCCCAGGGTTTGTTTCTTTCTTGAGTTCAGAGCTATCTGCTTTCTCTACCACAAAGCACCCTTTTTTTTTTAACATTCATTTAAAAATTTTCAGTTCCAAATTCTCTCCCTATCCTACCCATTGAGAAGACAAGCCATATGATATCCATTATAGAAGTGAAGTCATGAAAAATGTATTTCCACATTAGCCATGTTGCCAAAAAAAACCCAAGAAAAATAAAGTGAAAAACTATACTTCAGTTTGCACTCAGAGTTCATCAGTTCTCTCTCTCTCTTTGGAGATAGATAACATTTTTCATTATGAATTCTTTGGAATTGCTGTGGATCATTGTACTGATCAGAGTAGCAAAGTTTTTGAAGCTGCTTCCTTCCTCAGGTGATTGTCTCTTTATCCATGTCTATTTGGAGTGTGTATTTCTGCTCCCAACTGGATGCAACATCTCCTGTCGGCCCCAAATCTCTAATGATATGACCAAGGAAGGGGAAGGAAAGGAGAGAAAATCCCCTCCTTCAATCTGCTGCCCCCTGGTACAAGTGCAGGTCTTGGTCTCCTTCCACAATTGCTTCCAACTCTCAGACTTGAATTTATACTCCTCGATTTGCAGGATGACTTACTTCTTTGACACGTAGACTCAAGGGGAATGATTGATTCTCCAAGTTGCTCATAATATGTTTCTGGTATGGTATCATTTCCTTTATCCAACACTCAAATATCCATATTCTTCTGAAGTAGATTAAAGGACTTATTTATTTAAAAGTTCAGATGTATATCTAAAGATACACATCTCTATCTGTCATCTATCTATCTATCTATCTATCTATCTATCTATCTGTCTGTCTGTCTGTCTGTCTGTCTGTCTGTCTGTCTGTCTGTCTGTCTATCTGTCTGTCTGTCTATCTGTATTTCTGTCTGTCTGTCTGTCTGTCTATCTATCTATCTATCTATCTATCTATCTATCTATCTATCTATCTATCTATCTATCTATCTATCTGCCTGTCTGTCTATCTTCTCTCTCTCTCTCTCTCTCTCTCTCTCTCTCTCTCTCTCTCTCTCTCTCTCTCTGTCTCTCTCACTTAGTCCTTATCACAATTTTGTGACAAAGAAAGTACCCAGGGCACCTAGGTGGCACAGCAGGTAGAGCTGATCCTGGAGTCAGGAAGACTCATCTTCCTGAGGTAAAATCTGGCTTCAGACACTTAGTAGCTGTATAGCCCTGGGCAAGTCACTTAACCCTGTTTACCTCAGTTTCCTCATCTATAACATGAGTTGGAAAAGGAAGTGGCAAACCACTTCAGTATCTCTGCCAAGAAAACTCTAAATGGGATCACAAAACATCAGACATGACTGAAACAAACGAACATATTTGAACTTCAGTACCTTGTCAATCTATGTGATTACTTATAATGTAGAAGGGTTAAGAGTAGGGGCAAGGAAATAGAAGTATTGTTTTCTTCTTCCCAACGGCTAAGTTTACTTATGCCAGTCAAAAATAGTTCTTTTCTTGATGTTCAGAAGTACAACTAACTTGGCTCACAGTTTTATTAGAAGCAAAATATGCGGTTTTGCACAATTAGGCCTCACTGACCTCATGTTGTAGGAAGAATATATTAGACTGAGACTCAGGAGACCCAAGTCCTGTCTAATCTTGCCTCTGCTACTAACATGCTGTATGACTTTAAGCCTCATTAACTCACCCCTTTGGACTTCAGTTTCTATAATTATAAAACGATGAGGTTAAACTCAATGATTTCTGGGGTTCCTTTTATGTCTAATATTCTAGGTTTCTCTGAATGCAAAGATGAGCCAAATCACTACTGGAATAACAATTAGAGGTCTTAGACTTATAGAAGTAAATTGTGTGTCATCGGTTTATTAAAAAGTATATATATATATATATATATGTATATCAACCAGTCAGCTAGAACTTATTAAGTACCTACTATGTGCCAAACACTATACTATATACTGGGTATATGAAGAAAGGCAACCCTCCTCCCCCCCAAAAAAACCCCTAAAATAAAGAGTCCCAATTTTTAGGAGTTCATAGTCTAATGGGGAAGACAACATACAAACAACTCTATATACACGTAAGATATATAGATATAGATATAGATGTATGTATATGTATACACACATAGCAAATTGGGGGTAGTCTTGAAGGGAAGGCACTAAGAATAAGAAAGCCTGGGAAAGGCTTCTTACAGAAGGGGCAACTTCAACTGAGACTTGAAGGAAGCCAGAGAAGTCAGGATGTAGAGATGAGGGCAGAGAGACGTCCTGGGGGTGGGGGGGTGGGGAGGGAAGCCAGAGTCAAAGATATCAAGGAATGGCAAGGAAGCCAATATTGATTAGTAACAATCAATGTTTACTTCTTATTGGATATACTGTTGAGTCTTTAATTAAAATAGAGATAATTCACATCTACATGCTTCAATAAAACCCATCCCTCCTCAATTTCTTTTTTTTTCTAATTAGCTACATTTGATTACATATTGAAGTCTTAGATATTCAGGAGACAGGGTACCATTTTCTCATCTTAGCTGGACAACTAAAGATTATACAGTCCTTTCTCTAGGGAGGATGTTAAGGTGAACTTTAGCACATTTTCATCATTATCATTTTTGGCAAGACTTGCTATTTCTCTGAGAGTTAACAACTCTCAGTGTGGAAACTCCCTCCTCTAACTCAGCGTCACATGCTGACAATAAATGATTTGAACAGTGTCACACGGTTAGCAGAGCATGTATCTGAAGCAGCACTTAAACCCAGGATTTCTAGACTTCCAGGGACCTGCCCTTTTCTCACTATACCATGCTGCCTTACATTCATTAGCCCATTTACAAAAAAATATAAATTGGGTGCTATTTTTTCTTCCCCTCTTGGCTACAAATAGTATGATTTCTTCATTTCCTTTCTCACCCACAGAAATCTAAAGATAATCTTTCCAATAGCCTTTGGTTTCTATACTTTCCAAAGATAATGGTCCCTTTCCACATACTAAGACCTCGCTAAGGTCTTTCTTCTTGTGGCCCCGAGTTTGGCAGTGCACAACTCAATGTGAGTGTTGTCCATGACTTGGAAGTTACTTTGTAGTAACGGTCCCTTGGGCTTGAAATGGGTGAATCCTTCTGTCTAAAGCTCTCTCCTGCGAGACTGAGTCCAGCAATAGGTTTGGCTCTCACCACCCCAGTAGGAAACTTCCAACCAATCAACCAAGATTACATTCAGAGCCATGCTGATCTGCTAACACCATAAGAATAGGGAGTATCTCGCACATGCTAACATCTTAAATAAAACACAGCACACAAAGTTATACTTGCCCCAGAGTCAAACACAATAGAAACCGCCAGTGTTCAATCAAAGTGTGAATCCAGATGGCCTGCGAATAAAGCATGACAAAGGCACAGGTGTACTGCATGGGTAATGAAGCTCTTGGCAGTGTGCTTACATAACATGGTTAATGCATGAAATGGTATTCTATCATCTCACACATTATGTATTCTGGCCAGGGGAGTTGCCACATTGGTCCAATCCAAAGCCAGTTGGATGCAAAAATCTAGCAGAACAGTTTCCCTAAGCTTTCTCTTGTTTCCAGTTGGTACACAGGAACAAATGACCAGACTGGGACCACTCATGGGGGCCCTTGCCAGGGAGACAGTGGCAGTGTGCATCTTGCTGGCAGGGAAGTATGAGGGAGCATGGCAACAGCCTACAACTCCCCCTAGATGACAGCATATAGGGCACAAGCAATCTCAGGAAGCCACCCCTCTTTCACCTACTAGATGCCCAAACCAGGGCCATGATGAGCATTTGCCCTGTAGGGAAGTGGTTATTCTATTCTATGCCTTGTGATGAAGGAATAAAAATGATAACATGAGTTTGATCCCTCAGTGAATGGAGAAGATAGTCCTGCCTTCCATAAAGAAGCTGAGCAGAATTTCTTGAGTTTCTGCCTTCATAGTTCATCATAGAATAGAGGTTCATAACCATTTTTGAGTCCTATGGAAGTCTGGAGAAGCCTATGGACCCCTACTTAGAATAATGTTTTAAATCACATAAAGTGAAATGCATAGGATTACAAAGTGTAGCCAGGTTCTAAATAACCATTGATTTATTGATTTTTTTTATAAAATGATTACTTATTTTATTTTTAGGTTATAAAATAAAACAAGTGTTTCTATAATATAGTATAATAAAGAAGATTGCACATGAAACTGCAAATCTATTATGTACAACTTGCTATTCCTTTAAAATATATAATAAAGTTGTCATGTAAGTTTCTTTTTCCCCTCCCTGTCTCTGCTGCCCTAGAGGTGGCTACCATTAGATACAAATATACATACACATATATATGTAAAACCATTTTATCAGCTCTTTCTCTAGATGCAGATAACATCTTCCTTCATATGTCCTTTTGTAGTTAATTTGGGTATTTATACCAAATACTTTTATAAGAACTCTTAAGCGAATGAATGATTGAGTGAATGAAAAAGTGCCAGGTACTATGTATGCTAAGCTCATGGTAACAGTGCATTTATCAAATATAGAATGAAATTTATTCCAAGCACAGAAAATGCAGCAAATGTAAAGAACTCAGAAGAACTCTTACAGAAAACATAAAAGAAGAATCCACAAACCATTAATACAATTTTCCCAGATGAGTCCTACCAGGGTCCTAAACCTTTGCTCTTCTTGTTACCCTGTGACTTTGATAACCCTCAAGAGAAATGAGCTTGTGAAATGAGTTGGTAGGGCAACTTCCTGATATTTTGGTGAGTCTCTTTTTTGTCCCTCAAAGCTCCATGTAGACATTTGGCCTTATGGTACTACTCTGATGGCTTGGACTTCCCTGGATGAGGAATGTACTTGGGGTTCTGAGATGGGCAACCCCTCTTTGCATCAGACCCATACTATCTAAATACCTCAAAGAAACAGTAGCAGTCCAGATGCCTTGTTTCCCTGTGTTCTGGCTCCCCCTTGTTTTTTTTCCAATTACATGTAAAGATAGTTATCAACATTCATTTTTTTATATGATTTTGAATTCCAAATTTTTCTCCCTCCTTTCCCTCCTCTCCAAGATAGCAAGCAGTCTAGTTATATATGTGCAATCATGTCAAAGATACTTCCACATTAGTCATGTTGTGAAAGAAGAAACAAAAAAAGGGAAAAACAAAAAACAAAAGTGAAAATAGTATGTTTCTATCTGCATTCATACTCCACAGTTCTTTCTCCGGAGGTGGATAGCATTTTCCATCATTAATCTTTTGGAATTGTCTTGGATCATTGCATTGCTGAGAAGAGCTAAATCATTCATAGTTGATCATCACACAATGTTACTGTTACTGTGTACAATGTTTCCTGGTTCTGCTCACTTCATTCAGCATCAGTTTATGTAAGTCTTTCCAGGTTTTTCTGAAATCCACCTGCTCATCATTTCTTATAGCACTATAGTATTCCATTACATTCATATACCACAGCTTGTTCAGGGGCTCCCTCTTGTTGCTGCTTGTAATTCCAGGGGCATGTACATGATACTCTTCTCCTTGCTCAGGAAGTTCTTCATCAGTGTTCATAAAAGACCAGAACAAGAGTGTCTTTAGATTGGTATTGGTAGCAAGACAACTCTCAGGAATTTTCTTATCTCTTAGCCTAGGAAAGAAAGTTTGTGTTCTAGCCTGTGGTCTAGGCCCTGAAATCAGGGAAGGGAAAAGGAAAGAGAAACCCAAAATATAGCCAGGAATTTGGGGACGAGGAATTTTCCTCTCATGTGTATTTTTGTTATATACCTTTCTAGGGACTCTTGATACCCTCACCACTGGCCTGACTGCTACTGTCTCTTGGCCTAAGAGGCGACCATTTCTAGGGTCAGGGCTGGAAGTCAATGAACCATGGAAGTCTGGGAACTCTTCTGAGTCATATCAGCTGGATGGCTTTGAATGGATGGCTTTCCCCACTGCCACTTGTGCTTTTGGGATTTCTCTGGTAGAAAGGGGAAAAAGCAGAAAAAGGATGACCAGGGAAATATATACATATTTTTATCATATTATATGTATATATATATATATTATCAGCTCTTTATATATATACATATATACATCATACAGGCACTGGGGCATAGAGATCCACTGTGCCCTACTGGAAAGTTAGAGTGAATATGGCAGAAGATATGGGAGAGAGCAGATTAGAGGAGGAGATATTTTGGCGTGGTGGGTAGGGGAAAAACAGGGAGAAAATTTGTAACTCAAAATCTTATAGAAACGAATGATATAAACTAGAAGTTAATAAAGCATTTGATTAAAAAAAATAAAATTTTAAAAAAAGGATGACCAGATTTTGCAACTCTTTTTTGTAGGCCAGTGCAAACGGGTGGTTCCTTGAAGAAGAATTTATCCTCCCTAGAATATGAACCAGCATATTTATCTTTGGCTAAGCTTCACTATCAGTGAAACCTATCTCATAGAAGGCAACAAGGTGTGTACCCATACCTTCCTACAGAAGATCAAAAGTCCTATAAGAAGTCTCACATCCTCCTGGTAAGCCTGTCAAATCTATCAGGGATTAATGCCTTCCATGTAAAATAATTGTGTTGGACTCAGTGATACCTCAGGCCTCTTCTATGACCTAATGACCTAATATAGAATGTTAGAAACTATATACTGGCAACTCTTTGACTGAATTCAAACTTCACAGAACAAATGCCCTTAATAAAAGGATTTGTTCTATAAAACTTGGACTTAGTCAAAAGTCCCCACAAGGCCTGGAGGCTGCAGCTTCCCCACCCCTGTGCTTAGTGACAATCCTCTTTAAACTTAGCCAGGATGGCCCTTGGACAATAGATAAACAGTGTGTTGCTTGGTTTTCCCTCAAAGTCTTTTATACTTGACAGGACCAGTAAGAGTTTACTTTTTGAGGTTAGCCTTCAAGGAACCCATGTCACTCCATGCCAATAGCAGAGCTCCATCATAATATGCTTGTTATTTGAGTTTGAATATAACCTGGGTCAAATCATGTTCTTTGAAACAACTGCAAATTGCAGAAACTTGGTACATCCATAGAATTGTAGGATCAGAGATTTAGGCTAGAAAAAACCTTAAGGACTGTTGAGTTTAATCCCCTCATTTTGTAGGTGAGAAAACTGAGGTATTAAAAAGCCAGAAGAAACCCAGTGTCACAAAGCCAGGAGAATTTGAACCCAGACTTCCTGACTCCAACTCCAAACTACCATTAGAATAGATTATAGGTATTAAAGCAAGTGTTATGCAGGGATTTACTTGTACTTTGTATATCAAGTGGAAGTCTACCATTTTTTCCCACTGCTTTCTCTGTGGAAGATTTACAGTTACTTTGAGAAGAGATTATATATTTCTTTTAAAATGTCTCCTCAATCTGTCCACATTGTGGGAGACTCCCAGGGAGGCCCCCTATGCCTTCGACATCGTGGCACCCATCTGGAAGGATTTCAGTACGGAGTTTCTGAATTGCAGTTTTGTCTCTTCATTTTTCTGATCCATCTTGGGGAGAATGCACTCCACAGACAGGGTCAGGGAGACCTCCCTGCATGGCTGACTAGAGACATTTTATCGCCAAAACTATGTGGGCCTGTGTTTATCTGCTTGAAAATAGTAACTCCAAAATATCAACCTCTTCATAATCTGTTAAAACTACCCCTCCCTCTTCTTATTTTCACCAAATTCAATAGATAGTATTCATGTTTATTTTTTTTTTCCTCATTAAAATAAAAGCTTCACTTAAAAAGTGTTCTTTGGGAAAGGGGACCAAGTCACATATCTAAAGGGCAAAGGCAAGAGAAAGTCTGATGAAATGAGGCCACGCTATGTGAATTATGAGATGTTCTCAGCCAGGGAAGGTGGGGGCAGAGGGAGGAGAGGAAGTAAAAGGCTGCCTAGTTCTAAGGTCAAGGAATACATGCGTAGTTGTGGTTATTAAACCATTCATTAGAACTATTAGTCTGGAGCTATAGAATGTCAAACTTAACCTTTCATTGCCTTTCTCATTCTGTCTTCCCTTCTCTTTGTTTTTCAATATCTCACCCCTTTCACCCCACAGTCTTCCTGCCTAACCACTAAGTTTGTCTTTTGCTGCAAGAAGTGGAAACTTAGAGAAAGAATGACTTGGGCATCAAGCTGTAAGGTCAGGTCCTAGAGTGGGTCCTCTTTAAAACCCTGATTCTTCAAGAGATCCACCATCCATCAGTTGTAGCTATTCTTTTTTTAAAAAAGGTTTTTTTATTTCTTTTTAGTTTTTAACATTCATTTCCACAAGATTTTGAGTTATAAATTTTTTTCCCAGTCTTTTCCCTACCCCCCACCCCAAAATAGAGAGTCAACTGAATACCCCTTCCCCCAATCTGTTCTCTCTTATATCCTCCCCCATCCCCCCCTTAACTTTCTAGTAGAGCAAGATGGATTTCTATATCCCAGTGCCTGTATATCTTATTTCCCAGTTGCTTGTAGAAAACAATTTTTTTTAACATTTGTTTTTAAAACTTTGAATTCCAGATTCTTTCCCTTCTTCCCACCCCCACTAGGAAGATAAACAATTCAATATATGTTGTACATATGCATATTTTGCCTAACTACGCAAAACATTTCCATAGGAGTTATATTGTGAAAGACTAACTATATTCCCCTCCATCCTATCCCACCCCCCACTTATTCTATTTTCTCCTTTGACCCTGTCCCTTTTCAAAATTGTGTGCTTCTAACTACCCTCTCCCCTAATCTGCCCTCCCTTTTATCATCCCCACTCTTATCACCTTCCCCCCTACTTTTCTGTAGGGTAAGATACCCAATTGAATGTGTATGTTATTCCCTCCTTAAGCCAAATTCAATGAGAGTAAGTTTGACCCGTTGCCTTTCACCTTCCTTCTCTTCCCCTACATTGTAACAGTTTTCTCTTGCCTCTTTTACATGAGATAATTTACCCTAATCCATTTCTCCCTTTCTCCTCCCAATATATTCCTCTCACCTCTTTGTATTTTTTAGATATCATCCCTTCATATTCAACTCATCCCATGCCCTCTATGTATACATGCACACACATATGTACACATTCACATATATATTTATACATTTATACACCCTCCTATACATATGTATATATGTATGTATACATATAAATATATACATATATATTCCCTTCAACTATACTCATACTGATAAAGGTCTCATGAGGTACAATTATCGTTTTTCCATGTAGGAATGTAAATAGTTCAACTTTAATAAGTTCCTTATGATTTCGTTTTCCTATTTACCTTCTCATGCTTCTCTTGCTTCATGTATTTGAAAGTCAAATTTTCTGTTCAGCTCTAGTTTTTTCATAAAGAATGCTTGAAAATCCTCTATTTCATTGAATGACCATATTTTCCCCTGAAGCATTATACTCAGTTTTACTAGGTGGGTGATTCTTGGTTTTAATTCTAGCTCCTTTGATCTCTGGAATATCATATTCCAAGCCCTTTGATTCCTTAATGTAGAAGCTTCCAGGTCTTGTGTTATCCTGATTGTGTGTCCACAATACTCGAATTGTTTCTTCCTGTGCTTGCAGTATTTTCTCCTTGACCTGGGAACAATGGAATTTGCCTATAATATTCCTAGGAGTTTTCTTTTTGGGATCTTTTTTCAAGAGGCAATCAGTGAATTCTTTCAATTTCTATTTTGCCCTCTGTTTCTAGAATATCAGGGTAATTTTGCTTGATAATTTCTTGAAAGATGGTGTCTAGGCTCTTTTTTTGATCATGGCTTTCAGGTAGTCCAATAATTTTTAAATTATCTCTCCCGGATATATTTTCCAGGTCAGTGGTTTTTCCAATGAAATATTTCACATTGTCTTCTATTTTTTCATTTGTTTGGATCTGTTTTATAGTATCTTGATTTGTCATAAAGTCATTAGCTTCCAATTGTTCCAATCTAATTTTGAAGGAATGATTCTCTTCAGTGAGTTTTTGAAATTCCTTTCCCATCTAGCAAATTTGGCTTTTTAAGGCATTCTTTTTGCTGACTTTTTGGGCCTCTTTTGCCATTTGACTTAGTCTATTTTTTAAGGTGTTATTTTCTTCAGTATTTTTTTGGGTCTCCTTTAGCAGGCTGTTGACTTGCTTTTCATGATTTTCTTGCATCATTCTCATTCCTCTTCCCAATTTTTCCTCTACTACTCTTACTTGATTTTCAAAATCCTTCTTGAGCTCCTCCATCGCCTGTAACTAATTCGTATTTTTCTTGGAGGCTTTTGATGCAGGAGTTTTGACTTCCTTGTCTTTCTCCCATTCCATGCTTTGATCCTTTTTGTCCCCAGAAAAGGATTCTATCATCTGATTGTGCTTCCTCTGCTTGCTTATCTTGCCAGCCAATTACTTGACTTTTGAGTTCTTTGCCATGGTAGAACTCTGCTTCCATAGTGGAGAGAGCTTTGTCCCAAATTGCTGGGGTTTTTTGCAGCTGCCGGAGCTATTAGGAGGTCACCCTCTCTACAGCCCCCACAAGCTCTGTTACACTGGCCACACACCCCAGGACCACCACCCAAGGGTGTATTCCAGATCCAAGCAGGTCAGAGCAAGAGTGATTGCCTTCTGAATGATGGCTTGGTCCCCCTACCATCTGCAGGCTAGTAGCTCTGGAGGCAGCCATGCGGCTGCCGCCACCACACTTCTACCACTTCTCATCCTGGGGACAAGGGCCTGACCGCGTTCTTCCTTCACCTGGTTCAAACAGAGTTGCCCACTGACCTTTTACTTTCTCTTTGGCATTTATGGGTTGAGAAGTCTGGAAACTGCACAGTTCCCAGTCTGGTGTGATAGACCTTTCCTGTCGGTCTGCCAGCTGTCTTCAGTGGGAGATTTGTTTCTCTCTGTCACTTTGTGGATTCTGTAGCTCTAAAATTTGTTTAGAGTCATTTTTTTTTTTCAGGTATTGGAAGTGGTTGGAGTGGGAGCTAATGCCCAGTTCAAGGTTTTACTCAGCCATCTTGGCTCTGCCAGTTGTAGCTATTCTTGCCATTGGTGAAGATTGGAAGCCCTTTCTGGCTTCTTATGCTGAGTGATATTTGTCCATGTCCTCCTATAAATGCACCAAGTGCATTGGAAGTCTTTTTTCTTCTTCTTTTAATATGTCATAGATACCAGTATAGCAGTGAGCAGAGGAGAAACAATTATTGAATTGAATAAAAATCCATAGCTTTCTGTGTGGAATCAGTATCTTCTGGATTTATAATCCAATGGTACCCTTGTAATATGTGTGTATGGGGGAAATAGTAGACTTTAATTAGGAGCTTTAGTTAGATTTTAGTTCCAGCTGTTCTATGAATTAGTTCTATGGCCTTTGCCATATGGGTAAGTCAATTCACCTCTTTTAGTCTCATTTCCAACATCTGTGAAATGTGGATAATATTTATAGTCTTTACCTCTAAGGGTTATCCTAATCAATGAGATCAATTAAAGTATGTGAAGTAATTTGTAAGCCCTAAAAGGATGCATAAAAATCAGTTATTATTTGTTTCTTATTAGTTTAAATTATTCTTATTAGTTTAAATAATGAATTCCCTGAAATGGCCGTTTTTGGAATTCCTATTGTATATTTCAATTGGGCTGGAACCAATAACCATATTCTATATCAGAGGTGTTAAACACACAACTTGGAACACATCCACGATACTTCCTACTAAGGCCAAAATCAGATTAAAATGTAATTGGGATAAATATGTTTAACAAAATAAATAAAAACACAATAAAATATAGATAATATCAATATGTGGTTTGCTAACTTAATATGTACTCATGGACATCCATATGTGCACTTGAGCATTTGGGCTTGACATCATTGTTCTAAGTAATTATAGATTCAAACAGTGAGAATCTGAACGTATGTGATCACTTCAGGGGGTTTGTTATCCTCACTAACAAGGACTTAGCTGTATTATTATTAGAGACAGAGGCAGCATGGTATAGTCAATAAGGAGCTGGCCTCAAAGCCAGGAAGATCTGGGTTCTAGTCCTGCCTCTGACCCATACTGGCTGGGTGAATCTGGGCAGGTCATTTAATCTTTCAGTTTTCTAGGCAATTCACTAAGTCTTTTAATTGCAGAGGCAATGACCTTCATTGGTAGAGGAAATTTCCTCATCTGGGAATCCTCTATATCAATGATATCACAGGTCCAGTCCCTCTCCCTATCCTTGTTGTTGTTTAGTTGTGTCTGACTCTTCGTGACCCCATTTGGGGTTTTCTTAGCAAAGATCCTAGAGTAGTTTGCCATTTCCTTCTTCAGCTCATTTTACAGATGAGGAAACTGAGGCAAATAAGGTTAAGTGACTTGCCCAGGATCACACAGCTAGTAAGTGTCTGAGGCCAGATTTGAACTCAAGAAGATGAGTCTTCCTAACTCCAAGCCCAGGGCTCCCTCTACCGTGCCACCCACCTGCTGCCTCATCCCTGTCATTATTATTATCTGTAAAATATGCTAACAGGACCAGAGGCAGCATTGGGTTGAGTTAGACTAGACTATTATACATTCCTTTCAGCTCAAAGAGTCTAAAATTCTTTCATTATGTGCTGAAGTTACCAATACAAAGTCATCAGACGAGCAAAATGATGCTAGTCTGAGAGGGGAGGGGAAGGGCCAGCAGGGGGACCTTTGGGGAAGAGAGCTGTAGGGAGAAAGGGACCCAAAAGTCTTTTCCAAACAAGAATCTTAGGATGTTTAGCTTTTCAGGTCTCACCTCCTCTAAGTAAGAAAATTTGGAACGTGACCAGTGACTGTGATAAGGCAGCGAGTGGGATAAGGCAAAATTCTCTAACTAGGACTGCCAGGGCAAATATGGGTTCAGCCACCATTTGATTCCCTGGTGGAAAACTCTGGGGCTTTAGAAACTTCCACTCTATTGGGGGAAATTGGGTGGGCCCCATGAACCCTAAAACAGAACCGGTTCTTGTGCCTTAATGGAACTACAACCATCCCTATGGTGGAGTGAAGTGAGGAGATGCTTAGACCCTGGCTTTGGGGAGGGAAGTACAGGATCAGCCTAAGAGCATCAAGTTGCCTCAATGATCATTCAAGATTAGTTCAAGATCACACAGCTAGTAAGATCTGAGGAAGTATTTGGACCTAGGATACCTGACTCAGATGATTCAGAGATACCACAGCATCTCGAGCAGGTAGGACCTACTGGAAATTGTGCTCTATCACCATAGCTTTCAAGAACCCTAGTAACCCTCTAAGTAAAACTGGGAATTTGACCCATGTTTTCCTGACTTTAAGAATAGCATCTTTCCACTATACCCTGTTGCCTCTCATTGTCTCCATTTTATAGGTGAGGGAACAGAGACTCAAGGAGGGTTAAATGGCTTCTCAGAGGATACACTGGATTTGAACTGAGGCCTCTTAACTACTCAACTAGAGTTTTCTACTGTACCATCAAACCCCTGTGCTTGCAGGAAGAGTGAGGCAATCTAGGCTACCCCCAAGAGGAATATGATCCTCACTAGAGAATTCCACAAATGAGACAAATTGATGGGGGAGGGGAAGAGAGAAACAAATAGAGAGGGAGAGAGCGAGAGAGAGCATGTAGGAGAGAGAGGAAAAGAGAGGAGAGAGAAAGAGGGAAGGAGATAGAGCACTATGATCACATAGCAAGCAGTATGGGAGAGACAGAGGGAGAGAGACAAAGAGAGAGAGGGAGGGAGGGAAGGAGGGAGAGAGAGAGAAAGAGAGAGAGAGAGACAGAGACAGAGAGA
>NW_027186296.1:41805120-41807307 GCF_028583685.1 Petaurus breviceps papuanus
AGAGAGAGAGAGAGAGAGAGAGAGAGAGAGAGAGAGAGAGAGAGAGCAGGAGAGAGCCTTGCCTAAGGTTACATCATGCTAATCAAACACAGGAGTCTATTTCCATTGTCTGCCTCAGCACTCTAGATAAGTGTACAATGATACTTCACATTTCTATGCTGTATCACATTTGTACCCCCTATCACCTTTCATCCAAAGTGCTTTACCAATATTTTAACCAATAAATGAGAAGCGTCCCCAGCAAGCCTTATGGCCCCTAATTCTGTATACAGTGGTCTTTCATGCTTCCAATTTAGCATTCATTGGGAGCCAACACGCCTGCATTCCTTTAAAACATCTCTGTAGGATTGTACTTCAGAAAGTGCCAAAATTCGGACAAAGCCCAGGAGGTAGGAACTCAGTAAGGAGGGTTAAGGGAATACATATTTAAATCTTTTTAGATAGAGCGGTGGACTCACATCACAGACAATAAGGGGTGATATAAAACAAAATAAAATTCCAGGATTTTTTCCCTCTTCCTGGTAGAATCAATAAGTTCTTTCCCCATCCCCACCCTTGACTCCCACCCTGGAGATAACAGAGAATCAGACTTTCCTTACACACATTATTCCCAGTATACCTTGCAGGCTAGACATATGGCTCTTACTTCCCACGGTCTGTGGTCTGTTTCCTTATAAATATTCCAAGGTGGAGGAGCCAGTGGCTGATTGATTTACAAGGGAGTATAGCTTCATGCAGTTGTCCAAGCAGTGGCATACACAACTCATAATAACTGAGTTTGCATTTTCTGTTTTGGATTAGGATATAGGACGATTTACCAAATTCCATAAAATTTCAACTGAAACTTGGATAAAAATGCTTCTTTTTAGAAGCTGAGAGTGAGCAGAATTTATTTTTAAAGACATTTGTTTTAAAATGGCAAATTAAGTTATTATGACCACTAAAACAACTCAACCATTGTCCTGGGAAAATGGTAAATGTGTAAACTTTTGCATGTATACAGAAATATATCATGATATAGGATCTACCTAAAAATGGATAAGCCTGGCTTTAGCATCGGAAAAGAGCTGAAAAGGAAGGGAAATCAATTCTGCCCACCACTGCCAAAGTCATCTTCTTTTCTTTTTTGGAGGGGAAAAGCCAGGACAATGGGGTTAAGTGACTTGCCCAAAGTCACACAGCTAGTAAGTGTCAAGTGTCTGAGGACGAATTTGAACTCAGGTCCTCCTGACTCCAGGGCAGATAGTCTATTCATTGTACCACCTAGCTGCTCCCAAAGTCATCTTCCTAAAGCATTATTTTAATCATGCCATTTACCTTCTCAAGAGCCTTCAGTAATTTAAAACTGTCTATTTATTAGCCTGGCATTCAAGGCCCTCTCCCATACAGTCTGAACTCACTTTCCAACCTTCTGTCTTACTTTCTTATGTCATCTTTTTTACTCCAAAAAAGTGGTCTATTGACTACCAACCATAGCTTGAGTTTTTCCAATTTCATTCCATTTTTCATACCATCCATTAAATCTAATTAGAATATCTTTACCACCCTTATCTTAACCCTACCCATCCTTCAAGGCCCCTTCTTCTTCTTGATGCCTTTTCTTAACATCCCATCTGAAAGGGATTACCCCCTTCTTTAAATTGTCTGTACTATGCATTTGGCACTTAGAAAAATACAGCCATGTGTTGTTGATTATCTTTTTACAGTTCATTCATTCAAGAAAATATTTATGTGCAAAGTGGAGATTTAGGATGAATAACCTGTCTACTATGTGCAGGATAGATTAAAATGGCAAAAGACAGGAAGAGGGAAAGAGAAGAAATAAAGACCCGGACTAAGATAGAGGCAGTGAAAACAACAAGGTGGGACGGATCCAAGAAGCATTAAGGAGGAAAAACTGGGTGGGATTGGGAAACTTGGGAAAAAACTTTATCGGATGTAGGGGAGAAGGTATCTTCAAAGTTGCCTCAGGTTTCAAGCATGGGAAGATGATAGTACAACTCAATTCAGCAAATACTTATTAAGCATGTGTGAGATAGCTGTGCTAGGGGCAGCTAGGGGGCATAGGGGATCTATCCCCTAGGATCTGCCTTCAGACAATTAATAAATGTGTGACCCTGGGCAAGTCACTTAACCTCAACTGAGAGAGGGAGAGAGAGAGGGAGAGAGAGAGAGAGAGAGAGAGAG
>NW_027186296.1:41807707-41809867 GCF_028583685.1 Petaurus breviceps papuanus
GAGAGAGAGAGAGAGAGAGAGAGAGAGAGAGAGAGAGAGAGAGAGCAGGAGAGAGCCTTGCCTAAGGTTACATCATGCTAATCAAACACAGGAGTCTATTTCCATTGTCTGCCTCAGCACTCTAGATAAGTGTACAATGATACTTCACATTTCTATGCTGTATCACATTTGTACCCCCTATCACCTTTCATCCAAAGTGCTTTACCAATATTTTAACCAATAAATGAGAAGCGTCCCCAGCAAGCCTTATGGCCCCTAATTCTGTATACAGTGGTCTTTCATGCTTCCAATTTAGCATTCATTGGGAGCCAACATGCCTGCATTCCTTTAAAACATCTCTGTAGGATTGTACTTCAGAAAGTGCCAAAATTCGGACAAAGCCCAGGAGGTAGGAACTCAGTAAGGAGGGTTAAGGGAATACATATTTAAATCTTTTTAGATAGAGCGGTGGACTCACATCACAGACAATAAGGGGTTATATAAAACAAAATAAAATTCCAGGATTTTTTCCCTCTTCCTGGTAGAATCAATAAGTTCTTTCCCCATCCCCACCCTTGACTCCCACCCTGGAGATAACAGAGAATCAGACTTTCCTTACACACATTATTCCCAGTATACCTTGCAGGCTAGACATATGGCTCTTACTTCCCACGGTCTGTGGTCTGTTTCCTTATAAATATTCCAAGGTGGAGGAGCCAGTGGCTGATTGATTTACAAGGGAGTATAGCTTCATGCAGTTGTCCAAGCAGTGGCATACACAACTCATAATAACTGAGTTTGCATTTTCTGTTTTGGATTAGGATATAGGACGATTTACCAAATTCCATAAAATTTCAACTGAAACTTGGATAAAAATGCTTCTTTTTAGAAGCTGAGAGTGAGCAGAATTTATTTTTAAAGACATTTGTTTTAAAATGGCAAATTAAGTTATTATGACCACTAAAACAACTCAACCATTGTCCTGGGAAAATGGTAAATGTGTAAACTTTTGCATGTATACAGAAATATATCATGATATAGGATCTACCTAAAAATGGATAAGCCTGGCTTTAGCATCGGAAAAGAGCTGAAAAGGAAGGGAAATCAATTCTGCCCACCACTGCCAAAGTCATCTTCTTTTCTTTTTTGGAGGGGAAAAGCCAGGACAATGGGGTTAAGTGACTTGCCCAAAGTCACACAGCTAGTAAGTGTCAAGTGTCTGAGGACGAATTTGAACTCAGGTCCTCCTGACTCCAGGGCAGATAGTCTATTCATTGTACCACCTAGCTGCTCCCAAAGTCATCTTCCTAAAGCATTATTTTAATCATGCCATTTACCTTCTCAAGAGCCTTCAGTAATTTAAAACTGTCTATTTATTAGCCTGGCATTCAAGGCCCTCTCCCATACAGTCTGAACTCACTTTCCAACCTTCTGTCTTACTTTCTTATGTCATCTTTTTTACTCCAAAAAAGTGGTCTATTGACTACCAACCATAGCTTGAGTTTTTCCAATTTCATTCCATTTTTCATACCATCCATTAAATCTAATTAGAATATCTTTACCACCCTTATCTTAACCCTACCCATCCTTCAAGGCCCCTTCTTCTTCTTGATGCCTTTTCTTAACATCCCATCTGAAAGGGATTACCCCCTTCTTTAAATTGTCTGTACTATGCATTTGGCACTTAGAAAAATACAGCCATGTGTTGTTGATTATCTTTTTACAGTTCATTCATTCAAGAAAATATTTATGTGCAAAGTGGAGATTTAGGATGAATAACCTGTCTACCATGTGCAGGATAGATTAAAATGGCAAAAGACAGGAAGAGGGAAAGAGAAGAAACAAGGACCCGGACCAAGATAGAGGCAGTGAAAACAACAAGGTGGGACGGATCCAAGAAGCATTAAGAAGGAAAAACTGGGTGGGATTGGGAAACTTGGGAAAAAACTTTATCGGATGTAGGGGAGAAGGTATCTTCAAAGTTGCCTCAGGTTTCAAGCATGGGAAGATGATAGTACAACTCAATTCAGCAAATACTTATTAAGCATGTGTGAGATAGCTGTGCTAGGGGCAGCTAGGGGGCATAGGGGATCTATCCCCTAGGATCTGCCTTCAGACAATTAATAAATGTGTGACCCTGGGCAAGTCACTTAACCTCAACTGAGAGAGGGAGAGAGAGAG
>NW_027186296.1:41809967-41833493 GCF_028583685.1 Petaurus breviceps papuanus
CACCTAGCCTCCCTTATAGTCTTTCTTGATGCAAATTCTGGGGGGTATAAGTTGGGGTTCTAATGGTACCCTGTGCTTGTCTGACTCTCAGTGGAAAACATATCTGCTACTCTTGAGCTCTCTTCCACTTCCTTCTTCCAGAACTCTCTGAGAATGAATCTCAGTCACTTCCACATACAGTTTCCCAGAGTTTCTCCCCAAAACGTCTAGTTCTGATCATTCTAAGAATTATTTTGCTTGCAAAGCAGGTCTTGGTAGAATTGTACTCACCTTTTTATTGATAGTAGAGCAATGGACTAGATTGGAGTAGGGGCAGCAAGGTGGCGCCATGGTGCACAGAGACTGGGCCTGGAATCAGGAAAACATTCCAGTCTGGCCCCAGAGACTTCCTAGCTTTGTGACTCTAGGCAAGTCTCTTACCCTATGTTTGCCTCAGTTTCCTTATTTGTAAAATGGGCATAATAATAGCATTTACCTCCCAGGGTTGTTGTGAGAATCAAATGAAATAATATTTGTAAAGTACCTAGCATGCTGCCTGGGACATAGTGTTATATAAATAGTAGCTACTATTATTAACTATTTTTATTCAAGGGCAGGCCCCAGCATAGGGTTGGTCTTCCTTTGCCTATCATTTTTCCTTCTTATCCTTGAGTTCTCTGACATTCTGCTACCCTGATTGATGATTGTGTCTTGTTCAGTTCGGGGCCTCAGAGTCAATCTTCCCAACCTCCCCTCTCGTGTCTTTTAATATTAGAAATTTTGAATACAACACTAACTGAAAGTTTTGTGCATGGGACAGGCCCTACCCACAGTTTATTCCCTTCTCTCCTCAGCCCATGTGGAGCTGAGAAGAGGGCAATTTGTTACTTAATTTTCATAATTATAAGATCAATATCAGGGTCTGGAACTTCTTTGAAACCCCCACAGTGCCTAGGACAGAGTAAGGGCTCAAGTAATAGTCACTGAATGACTGATGAGATAGGAAACAGCAATGTGACCATTTTCTGGACTCATTTATTTCCTGAATCCTTCCTGATTACATTGCTAAGTACAGTCAAGCTGCATGTGGAGTTCAACTGGACATGAAAATGCTTAAAGAAAAAAGAAAATCAAATAAAGAAAAGAAAAAGACCAGTTGTGGCAGGGGTGGAGCAGTTTGAATTTATAAAATTGTTAGAGGATCTGGTAAACATTGTGAGATATGACTGAAGAGGCAGCAAAATTAAAAATTGGAATTAAGTAAGCATTCATTCTTATTGCATCTCTAGATTCCTGTGACCAGATAACTTCAAAAAGGCAAGCTGGCTCATCGAAAGCAGAGTTTCTAGGGGGTGACATCAAGAACTCCCTGGAATATACCAAAAAAGTATAGATTCCATGTGAAATCTCTAGAGACAAGGGCATTATGGCCGGTGTGGTATAGTGAGAAGAGAAGAGAATTTGGAGTCAGGAGAAAACTGGCTTTCTATCTGGCCTCTCATATTTCCTGTGTGACTGTGAGTTAGTCCCTTAACCTCTCTGGGCCTTACTTTTGTCATCTGCAAAGATGACAGTAGTAATACCTGTAACACCTCTCTCACAGAGTTGTTCTGAGAATAAACAGCGGCATGTATCTAAAATAGTATTTTGTAAAACCGTTATATAAGGGTAAGCTTTTTAAAAATTTGACTTTATTTTTTACTAAACATGCATTCATTTTTTTCTCCCTGGCATACCACCTACTATCTCAAGGAAGAACAAAACCTCATAACAAATAACTGCTATTGTTTCTATAGAATGTCAAGGTGTACCTTTATATGGTTCATTAGGGTATAAGCTTACAGGGCACAGGTACCATGGATATAAATTCCATTCCAAGGGGCAGCTAGGTGGCACAGTGAATAGAGCACTGACACTGGAGTCAGGAGGATTCAAATTTGGCCTCAGACACTTAACACTTACTAGCTGTGTGACCTTGGGCAAGTCACTCAACTCCAAATGCCCTGTCTTTCCCCCCCTCCAAAAAAAAAAAAGCAAAAAAAAATCCCATTTAATATATTTTTCTCTTGAAAAGTTATGTGTATGTTATATGTATATATGTGTTACCAAGAATAAATCATTATCCCTCTTCTCACAGAGCTTTATGTTTTTGTTCAGTTGTTATCTTGGCTAAGATACTGGGGTAGTTTGCCATTTCCTTCTCCCACGGATACAGTGGATTAATTTTGACAGACAATCAGAGATTAAGTGACTTGCCCAGGTTCACACAGTTAGGAAATGTCTGATGCTGGACTTGAACTCAGGGCTTCCTGACTCCAGACCCAGTGTTCTATTCCCTGAGCCACTGGCTGCCTCTGCTTACAGTGGAGCTTACGATCTAGCAGTCTTCTAACAGCCTTGCAAAGTATTTGAGAACAGCGTGTCCAAACATAATACACGTTATTTGGAGATAGTATAAGTAGCACTTGAGTATCCTTATCATCAGAGAGACATAAATGGCCAAACATTTTCTAGCTGGATTAGCAGAAGCAAACTGGGACTGGATGCTCTCTAGTTAGTCGTATAATGTAATGGAAAACACATAGCACCAGGCGTCAGGAACCTTGGGTACTAGTCCTGGTTTGCTACTTCTTCACTGTATCACGTTTTCTAAATTATCAAGTGTCTCTGGGTCTTCGTTTCCTTGTCTACAAAAGGGAGGGTTTGATTAAAATGTTTCAGAGATGGAAAAACCTGATTCCTTGTCAGATCTGTAATTCACTTTCACCCAGATAGGACTGAAGTACAAGGGTACAGGAAGGAGGAAAATAGCGAGTGGAGAAAATGGTTTTGTTCTGGTTTTTTTTTTTCTTCAAATTAACAAGGAAACCTGTGAATGTATTTCAATTTCATATCCTTCATGTTTTCTACATTAAATGCTTCCTGTGGAGACTTAGTATGAGTTTGGTGATGTGTTAAAAGGTTTCTGATGATTACTTTCCATGGTGACAAAGATTAGCTAAATTTCAGTATCAATAAAGGAATCTGTATAATAGCACTGAGCTACATTTTGGATTTCATATTTTATGAATGTCTAATTTCTTTCTTCCATCTTTGATACAGAAAAACAAGCAGCTCAGAACATGCCTGGTAAAACTGCTCTGATGTAATGAAAACCAGACGTATTTATCTGTGTTAACCTATAAAGATCTTATATTGGTTCTTTTATTTTTAAATAAATTTTATTTTATTCAAAAAAAAGGGAGGGTTTGAGATTAAACCATCCCCAGGCATTCTTCCAGTTTTAAGAATCTATTCTAAAACACTGGAAACTGAGGAGATGCCCATCAGTTGGGGAATGGCCAAACTAGTTGTGGTATGTGATCATGATTTAATATCACTGTGCTGTAAGAAATGATAAGCTGGCTAATTTTAGGTAAAAAAATGGAAAGCCTTGCATGAAATAATGAAGAGTGAAATAAGCAGAGCCAGGAGAATGTGGTATATAGTGACAGCAATATTGTTCAAAGAACAATTGTGAACAACTAAATTATTCTAAGTATTATAAACCCTCAAAGCACCTATGAAGGAAGGTGCCATTCACCTCCAGAGAAAGAACTGATAAATAGAAATATGTATAGTATGGTTTTACATACCTACACACACACACACACACACACACACACACACACTGTACAGGTATGCGTTTGCTAAATGGTGGCTTTTCTAGTGTAGGGTGGGGAGGGAGAGAGAGACAGTTCAGAATTTAAAATGTAACAAAAAAGATAAATACAATTAAATTTTTAAAAAAAGATTCTGTTCTAAATTCTATTCTATTCTAATTCCTAGCTGAGTTCATCAGCAATGTTCCCACTATATTAGTCCAGTTACTAGATAGAAAAAATACAAATTATAACTCATGTTTATCTAATGCTTTAAGGATTACAAAATGCTTTTATGTATACTGTCTCATTTGATCTTTATAATAACCCTGTAGGGTAGGTGCTATTATTATCCTCATTTTATAGATAAGGGAACTGAGGTTGCGAAAGGTTAAGTGACTTTCCCACAGTCATGTAGCTAGTGTCTGAGGCCAGATTTGAACTTGGATCTTGTTGTTCAGTCGTTTCAGCTTCTCCATGATCTCATTTGGGTTTTTCTCAGCAGATACTGGAGTGGCTTGCCATTTCCTTTCCCATCTCATTTTACAGATGAGGAAACTGAGGCAAACAGGGTTAAGTGACTTGCCCAGGGTCACACAACTAGTAAGTATCTGAGGCGAGATTTGAAACTCAGGAAGATGAATCTTCCTGACTGGAGGCCCAGCGCTCTATCCACTGTGCCACCTGGTTGCCCCATACTTAGGTCTTACTGACTCCCAAGTCCAACACTCTATTCACTTAGTCACCTGGTTGACTAGAGGGGACCATCTCTGTCATTCTGCTCTATATCTTGCCACTCAACCCAGATGGTTCCAGAGAAGAAAGTGAGACTGGTGACTGCACAGCTCTCCCTCACTTAAATCCAATTCACTTGCATGTCATGGCATCATCTTCTTGATGTCATGGTCCTCTTTTTAAAAATGAAGGACTTGGAAAGGCAGTATATAGACTCTTCAATGGAATAGTGGACACATCCACGAGGGTTTTCAGTGTTAACAAGATCCTAGGTATCTTTGGTCTATGTGCCATAGAAGCTCAAGTCCAGAAAAATCTCATGGTCACATCTTGTTTTCTCAAATAGCCACCTTGCAGATAAAAATAGCTGTCACCTCAGTCACAGCCCTGCTCTGGGTGCTATGATTGAGTATATTAATTTATAGGGATATTAATTTCTAAGTATAAATGAGAAGGGCAAGAAACTGCAAATTAATGAAATCTGAGAACGGCTCCATCTGACTGAGAAAAATTCCCTATTTGTGGTAGGAGGAAACTTGTAGTGAGCAGCTGAGTGAGGCCTCTGACATGGTTAGGGTAAGATCAGCTTCTCCATTTGGATGAGTACAGTTCTTAACCTCAGCAGCCTGGGAAATTATAGGGAATAGACCCTAAGGAAAAAGGATTTTATAAGCTGCAATGCTTGAAAGACTCTCCATGGAATCCTAGATACCCTCCAAGTATTTCCTTGGAGTGTCATTTTATGCAGACTAATTCTATATATCATATATTGCACTGAGTAGATGAGAGGTGGCATGGTGTAGAGAGTAGGAAGCCAACCTCAAAACCAGGAAGATTTGGGTTCAGGTCCACCTTTGACGCATGCTGCTTGTGTGACCCTGGGAAAGTCACTTAAACCTCTTTCTGCTCTAGTGCAAATCTCTCAGACTCTTAAGTTGTAGAGAAGGTGGTGACCTGCATTGGAAGAGGGAGTTTTCTCACCTGGGAGTTCCTTATACCAGTGAAATTACAGGTCTAGTCCCTATCTCTATTGAGGAAATATTTAAATTCAGTTCCTACAGTCCTTCTAGAGGCAGCTAGGTGGCTCAGTGGACAGAGTAATGGGTCTGGAATCAGAAATCTGGCCTTAGTCACTTATTAATTGTGTGACCCTGGGTGAGTCACTTAACCTCTGTTTGCCTTAATCCACTAGAGGAGGAAATGATAAACCACTCCAGTATCTTTAGCAAGAAAACCCCGTGGACAGTATTGGCGTGCTATAGGGTCATGAAGAGTCAGACATTCCTGAACAGCAACGACAACAGTGCTTCTAATATATTTCTGTCCATTTTGCCTAAAGGCTTAGCATTTGTCCTCTTTATACCCTGACATTTTTGTCTAAGCATCCTTACAGATTTTTCATCTGAGCAAATGCTCCCAAGTTTCATTTAGACTCCAAGGATTAAGAATTGGACAGGCCCTTAGAAATCATTTAGTTCATCTCATTCACTTTGTTATTGTTGTTATTGAGTCGTTTCAGTCATGTTCTACTTTTTGTGACCCCATTTGGGGTTTTCTTGGCAGAGATACTGGAGTGGTCTGCTGTTTCCTTCTCCAGCTCATTTTACAGATGAGGAAACTGAGGCTGACAGGGTTAAGTGACTTGCCCAGGGTCACATTGCTAGTATGTGTCTGAAGCTGAATTTGAACTCAGGAAGACTCATCTTCCTGACTCCAGGCCCTGTGCTCTATACATTGTACCACCTACCTGCCCTCTCCCTCATTTTGCAGATGAGGAAATAGAGACCTATAAAGATGAAGTGACTTGTCAAAAGTCACAGAGGTAAAAGAATAGGGATTTATATACAAATTCTCTGACTCCAAATCCAGCGAGTTTATTTTACTTCTCCATGCTTCCATGAGGCAGTTTAACATGAAAAAAGTTCTAAAATTCTATAATCCTAAATAGTATCAGGATTCCATGTCAGTGTTCAATGAAATAGTCTTTTTTTAACAAAAATATTCTTGAAGAGAATGAAATTCTTCAATTTATAGTCCAGATGATAAGTACTAGGGGAAGAGGAGAGATCAGAGAGAAAAAATTGTCTGAGACCCTAAGTCAGACATTTCACCCAGTAAGCAGGATCATAAACTCTTGGAAAAACGTAAGAGGAAACTTTAAAAAAGTGAACAGCTTCCACATGAAGATGTTCCCCAAGCCAAAAGAGGTCCTTCTGTGCAGCTAGGAGGCCAGTGGCATTTCCTGATTGGCTCAGAGGTTTGCCACTACTGAGAGTGTTTTAAGGGCACTCTATTCTAAATATTTTTCCTGGCAGGGAAGTTCTAACCCCAGGCCTAACCTTCCTGACTGGCTTTCATGGTGCTGCTTACCAGATACCAATGTCTGAAGGCAGTTTACTCATACTCCCATGATTCTGCGCCACAAAATCGTGCTCCCAAGGGTGGGGCCAAGACTTCCTGGAAAGTGGTCAAAAGTATAGCTAGGCACTCATACCATCAAGAAAAGGCCCCATTATCTTGGGAAGTAGTTATAATAATAACAATAATTAACATTTATATAGCACCTACTATGTGCCAAGCACTGTGCCTAAGTGCTTTATAATTATTATCACATTAGGTCCTCATAACAACCTGACAGGTGCTATTATTAACCCCATTTTAGAGAAGAAAAAACTGAAGCAAATAGAGGTTAAGTGACTTGCTCATGGTCATACAGCTAAGTAATAGTGGGGGGATTTGAATAGAGTGGGAATTTGAACTCAGGTCTTCCTGATTCCAGGCCCAGTGTTCTATCTACTGCACCACCTAGCTGCCTACCTTCTATCCAGAGAGGCTTCCAAATCCCCATTAGCACCACTGCCTGTAGGTAGTTTCTGAGTCCACCATGGAATGGGATCTGGACTCAAGTGCCCCTAAGTGCAGATCTCTAGGTCATGTTCTGAGGCCTGGCCTATTCTTGGTATTTAAACCTTATCTCAAACACTGAAAACATTTAACTATGCTAATGGAGTTTTTCTTGGAGTATGAAAGACCTGGGTTCAAGTCTCATCTCTGATATAAACTATGTGACCCTGGACAAATCCCTTAACCTCTCAGTTCATTTGACCTACATATAGCCCATGATCAAATATTTAACCCAGATTTTATAATAAGGTACTGTAAAAAACCCATAGAAGAAAAAGAAAACATTTATATTTCTTCTCTGGTATGAAGGGAGGGCCAAAAATTTTATACAGATTTTCTAGATCACAGGGACACCACATCCCTAGTTCCCATGATGTGGAAGGGATAACTGTATCGGTCAAAGTTAATCTTTTTTTAAATTACATTTTATTTTCAGTCCTATATTCTCTGACTTTCCTCTTTCCTCCCTTATCCACTAAGAAAACAAGAAAAACAAAATCCCTATTACAAATATTCATAGTTAAGGAAAACAAATTCCTACGCTGACTGTGTCTCTCTCCCCACTCCCCTGAAATTGTCTCAATTTACACCAAGCCCATTACCTCTTTATCAGGAAGGGGGTAGCATGTTTCATCGTGAGTTCTCTGGAATTTTGGTCATTATATAGATCCTATCTTGAAGGAGTCAGCTTTACTCCCTGTCTCCACCAATTCACCATACACTCACTTCTCGGCCCCTTGCCTTCTAACTATAATATTCTACTGAAATGGTTCTCTCAAAGGTTATCAATGATCTTTGAATTGCTCAACCAAATGCCATTTTTCTCTGTTCTCATTCTTCTTGTTCCTTATGAAGTTTTTTTTTATGTTAGCTCCCCTTCCTACTAGATACCATCCCTCCGTAATTTTCATGACTCCACAGTCTCCTGGTTCTCCTCCTACTTCTTTGGGCATTCCTCCTCAGGGTCCTTTGCTCTTTCAGCATCCGTTTTTCTGCCTCTTAAGTGTGGGCAGCCTTGAAGACTCTGTCCTTGGCACATTTCTCTTCTTTTTATGCTCTGCTTGTGATTGCATCTGCTCCAATGGGTTTAATTAGCATAAGTACATATTTGTCTATCCAATCCTAATCTGTTTATTGCACTCCAATCCTGAATTACTATCTATTAGATATTTCTCCTTGGATATTCCATTGGCATCACAAATTCGACGTATCTAAAACATAACTCATCATCTTCCCCCATGTCTATTCCCTCTATACACCTTCCTATATTGAGGACATCACCAAACTCTTAGTGGCTAATATTTGTACTGGCAGAATTGCCTTTTATTCTTCCCTTTCCCTTGCTTCCTATGACCAATTAGATACCAAATCCTACTGAATCCTCCTTTGAATCATTTTTCATACCACCATCTTCCTTCTCTCCATTTTAAATGGCCACTAGCTTCATTTATGCCCTCATCACCTCTCACCTGGATTAAAGTAATATCCCACAAATTAAACCCCCATCACCATTTTCATTCTTTTCCAAACCAATTTTCACATAGCTACTAAAACGATCTTGCTAAAGCACAGATCAAATCATGTCATTCCTATGCTCAAGAAACTTCAATGATTCTCTATTGCTTCTATGGAAAGTACATACTTTTTGGTGTAAAACCTTCAGTCTTTTACATAGAGTCAATGTACCTTGATAGACTTATTTCACATTGCTCCAATAATCCTAGTCTCAAAGCTCTTTGCTATGGGACTCATTCCTCAGTGGTGGATCTCAAAGCCTTGCACTTGCATGAAGGGTCAGATAGAGTTGGTGGAAGAAGGAAAAAAGAGAATTCTAGTCTCTTCAAGTTTCTCCAGATTCTGTAGTCACTTTGGGAACTTCTGGCTTCCAGTTTAAAGTGAGACAATTGGAAGATGCCAACTCCACTTCAGGTTGCTTAAGGAAAAGACTCTGGGAAGAAGCCAATGTGAGAGGAGATGGCAGTCTCCACCATGTCCCTATCTCCAGCTTGCTACACTAGAGACTTTGGGGAACTTCCTCTCAAGTGAGATCTAGGATTGTTTCTTGATTCAGCTGAGTTACTTTGCTCCCAACAGGAGAGCTCCTTCACTCTGTATTCACTCTGTATATAATAGCATATATTCTCCTATTTATACTTTCTCTGATTCCTGCTTTGCTATTGACTTGGATAAATGGTTTTTTTTGCTACTTCCTTTGTGTGTTCTTTATGGAACTATTCTTTGGTGAGGAAAGAGTTAAATCTTGGATGTAGAGCTTGGGGTCTTGTTTTCCCTCCTCTCTCAATTAATGAATAGTGATCAGAAGTCGAACCTGAAAACTACATCCTCTGGACAAACAGTATTTAAGGGAAAGGATGCATATAATTCTGGCATAGTACTCTTTCTGAGGAGAGCAGAGTGGCCAAACTTTGGGCAACAACTTCCTACTTCCCCACCTGGAAGGAATTTAAGTATCCCTTGGAGAAGAGGTTAGAGATGCACATTCTGCTTTCCCACAAGCCACACAATACCCCTATGTTACATGTGAGGGACAGCCTTTTGTTGTTGTTTAGTTATTTCAGTCATGTCTGACTCTTCATGACCCCATTTGGGGTTTTCTTGGCAAAGATACTGGAGTGGTTCGCCATTTCCTTCTTTAGTGCATTTTACAGATGGGGAAACTGAGGCAGAGTTAAGTGACTTGCCCAAGGTTATACCATTGGTAAATGTCTGAGCATCTTCCTGACTCCAGGCCTGGTACTCTATGCCTTATACTCTCTTTACCCGTTTTCTTTTCCAGTAAAACCGAACTGCTAAATTTCCATGAACTTGACATGATGTCGTCCTGCCTCTTTTGCATTCACATTGCTCGTCCCCAGTGTGTCTTCTGGCCTTTCAACATCTTTATCTTCTTTTAATTAAGATTACATGCAGAGACGACCTCCTCCGTGAAAGTGTTCCCAATTCCCCATAGCTATTAATGCTCTCTTCTTATTAAGATATTCCTAAAGCAATTTGTCTGATGTCTCCCCTTTGTCCTGCTTCATTCTCTATCCCACATTTTACTTATCTTTGCACATGCATTTCTCAGCAGAATGTTAGATAATCGAGATCGAATACTATTTCACATTTATCTTTGTAAACTTAGGCCCTGGCATGTGGTAAACATCTAAATGTTAAATTTTAATACTGTATTGAGTATTGACCAAGGAGGACAGGCTGTAGATGTGAGGGTACTTCTCTGTGGGAAGCAGGCTTAAGACAACTGTCTACCCAAAGCACATGGGAATGGGCAGGGGCATTTGGAGAAGATAACAAAAGATAAGTAGAAGGAAACAAAGAATAGCTTTGCTTGTTTCATAGCTTTTTCTAAGATTGATTTGGTATAGTGAATTCTCTGAGGATATGAAAATTTCATTTTCAATTCCATACCCACAAGGATGTTGAGCTAATGCTACTTTAAACCTGGAACTAGGAGCAGATATAATGCTTGAAGATGAAGAAAGGAAGGAAGGAAAGGAAGGAAGGAAAGAAAGGAATTCCATCCTTTTTTGGGGGGGGGAGGGAAATTGGGATTAAGTGACTTGCTCAAGGTCACTTGGCTAGTTTTTGTGTTAAGTGTCTGAGGCTGGATTTGAACTCATGTCCTCCTGGCTCCAGGGCTGGTGCTCTATTCACTGTGCCACTTAGCCGCCCTGTGGCATTCCATTCTTAATAGAGCTTTCCACATTCCCCAACAACTCTAGTGTAAATATTTAGGAACCCAGCTCCTTTGAAGTGCCCTTTTAACCAGGGTAGGATCTGGAGCAGGGGTGGGGAACCTGCTGCCTTGGGGCCACGTGTAGCCTTCTAGGTCCTTGGGTTCAGCCTTTTGACTGACTCCAAGTTTTACAGAACAAACCCTTTTATTAAGGGGATTTGTTCTGTAAAGTTTGAATTCAAAGGGCCACTTTTGAGGACCTAGAGAGCCACATGTGACCCTGAGGCCACAGGTTCCCCACTCCCGATCTGGAGTTTTGTTTCAGGTCACTAAAATTTAGGGGATGCTGAAAACACCATCTTTCCCCAGTGACCAAACCTTTTTGATGCCCTCCCCCACATTGCCATCAGTCTTCAGTAATACAGAAACTTTAAGGAATCTGAAAGTATTTCCTTCTTCTGGCCATAATATCCCTGCCAACCCCTGCCTATTCCCCCCCCCCCCCCCCATTTTCTCTGGAGCAAAAATTCCTACTTAGGAACCTATCCAAAACAATTGTTATAACTTCTCTTTCTAATGGAGGCCAGGGCTCTTCTCTGAGCAGTGTTTGGGGGCAGGAGGTTAGTCACAAATATGTTCTAGAATGATATTCTTGACTCAATGAGAAGCTGATCTCATTTGGTTTGTGGCTCAAAATTGGCTCTGGGTGAAACTATGAAGTTGATTCTACTTGTTAATCTCTCCTTCCCTTCCCCCAATCCCCACAAGGGGCCACATAAAGAAAACAATACTTAAACCTAAAAGTAGAATTCTAGCACAGGTGATAGTCATTGGTAGAGGGCAATTAAGTGGTTTGGAGGCCATTATAAGGAGGTTTGGAGCCCAATTACCTTTGACCCTTTGTTTCAGTCATTCAGGAAAATCCAGATGTTTGACCATAGAATTCTTTAATATACTCCTTTCCCAGACACATTTCTCAGTTATATTTAAGGATTTTCCCTCACTTTCTCCATCCTCCCATAGTTAAAATGTATAACAGGATCATTGAATTTCCAGCTGGAAAGGACATCTGAGATTATCTAGTCTAACCCCTGCAGTTTACAGATGAGGAAGTGTAGCAAGGTTAAGTGATTTGTCCAAGGTCATCATGGTAGTGAACAACAGAGCTGGGATTCCTACATAGATACAAATTCCATGTTTCTTATACTCTACCATACTGCCTCTCTCAGGATAAGCAGGATGTATCCTGGGATGCAGCAATTTGCATTTAGTGGTACAAATATTAGGCTTGTGAAATGACATCTGGTTTTACAATCTTATACAACCTTTCTCAAAGGAAAATAGATCCTCTCTCACCTGTACTAGGGGCCCAGATTCAGCCAATAACCAGGACTGAACATGTCCAGTGATATCTTCTAGGCCAAAGTCTCAGCATGTCCAGTTAGATAATGGTATGGTGGGAAATTGCAAACACAGAAGCAGCTGGCTGACAGGCTTGTGATTAAATGACTATGCAATTTAAAGTCTTCAGTCTCTTATAGGACCATCTGTGGCTAGAACATTTGGGGAAATGGGTTTCTGCTAAGCCAGCTCTGGCATGAGAATGTCACTATGGGTATTTCAAATGGTGACAAATTACACAAGACTTTCTTAGGATTTATGAGTCCTTGAAAAAGATAAGTATTGGGGCCATTGAACTCAGATGCCTTTAAGATGATGACAGCTTGTCTCCCTTACCAGGGCCCTTAGGGAGAAAAGATAAGGAATTGTGAGGGCAAAAGGTTAGATGGCTTTTGTGTGTCATAGAAGGAGAGTGTGGTCTAGTGACTAGGGCAAAAAACTGAGGTTTCAGCTTTCTTGCCTCAGATGACTTGGTACTCTCCTATGTCTTGGGATTTGGGGGAAGGGTAGGGAAAAGCATAACAAAACTGAATTAAGTCCAGAAAAAAGACCTAAGAAAATCAAAGAGGTAAGAAGGACTTCTACATGAGACAAAGACATTCACACTCTTTGGTCTGGAAAGATGACATGTAAACTATAATCATAGTTTATAAAATGCATGATGGGGATGAATAGAAATGAATGTGAAATTATTCATCAAATTACAGAATGTTAAAATTAGGGGGCATCCATTGAAATGTAAAATGCAAATGATTCTTGCAACCAGCCAACCTGTATCAATGAAATCTCAGGTCATACTAAAATAAACAAGCCAACAAACAAAACTCCAAAAACTTCATAGCTCCAGTTTATCTGAAAAATTCTCTTACTGGCTCCAAAACCTCATGAGATTAGAGGAAGGGAAAAGAAAGGAAACTAGCATTTATTAAGGACCTACTGTGTGCCAGGCTGAATTAAACTGATTAAACAGCTGAATTAAGGATGGATTAGAGTGGGAAGAAACTTGAGAGAGGGAAACTAAATAGTAGGTTATTGTAATATTCTAGGAATGAGGTGAGGAATATACCAGAATGGTGGCAATGTCAGAGTAGATAAGGGGCCATGCAGGAGAGAAGTTAGGAAGGTAGAATGTCAAGGACTCAACAGCTGGTTGGATATTAGGGTTAGAGAGGGTGAGGAGTTGAGCATAACACCTAGGTTTTGAGGCTGGGTGACTAGGAGGATGATAATATTCTTTACAGTAATAGGGAGGTTAGGAAGAGGGAAAGGTTTGGGTGAAAAGATAAATTTAATTTAGGGCATGTTGAGTTCAAGATGCCTAAAGGACATCCAGTTTGAGATGTCCAAGAAACAGTGGGAGATACAGGAATGAATTTGGGGCTGGATAAATAGAGTCATCTGCATAGAGATTATAATTAAATCCAGGAGAAATGATGAGATCAAGGGAAATAGTATAGAGAGAGAAGAGAAGAAGGCTCAGATCAGAGCCTTGGGGGACACTCATAATTAGTGGGCAAGACCTGAATGAAGATCCAGCAAATGACAAAGGGAAAGACAAGTCAGACAGGTAGGAAAAGAATCAGGAAAGAGTAGTGTCAAGAACATCTTGAGAAAAGATAATATCAAGGAGAAGTGATCAACTGTGTTAGAGGCTACAGAGAAGTCAAGAAGGATAAAGATTGAGGAACTGTAATTAGATTTGACCATTAAGAGATCTTTAATAATTTTAGAAGGAGCAGTTTTGGTTGAAGGAGATGGTTAGTTGTAGAGAGTTAAGAAGAGAGTGAGAGGAAATGAAGAGGAAGCACCTACTGTAGATGGTTTTCTCAGGACTTTAGCCACAAAAAGGAGAAGAGCTATGAAACAATAGCTAATAAAGATGGATGGATCAAGTGAGAGTTTTTTGAGGATAGGGACAACGTGGGCATTGGCAGGCATTAGGGAAGCGGGCAAGAGAAATAAGAAGATGGAAATGGCAGTCTCCTGGAGAAAGCAGGATGGAATGGGATCATTTGTGCATGTAGAGGGGTTTGTCTTGGAAAGGAGAAGAACCACTTTCTACAAAAGGGCAAAATTAAAGCAGAGAGAGCCAAGAACCTAAACTTTATCTCATACTTTTAGGTCTAGAGCTGGACCCAATTTTTTTTTTTTTAGAGCAAAAGAAAATCAGAATTAATTTAGTTCAATGGGCTGAATGGAATCCATAGGCTCACAGGATTTAGAGAGGACCTTAGAGATCATCTAGTCCAAACCCTTCATTTTATAGATGAGGAAACTGAGGCTCTAAGAGTGACTTTTTTTTTTGTCTTTTGGAGGGCAATTGGGGTTAAGTAACTTGCCCAAGCTTACACGGCTAGTTTGTGTGTATGTGTGTGTGGGGGGGGATGTTAAGTGTCTGAGGCCAGAACTGAACTCGGGTTCTCCTGACTCCGGGGCCAGCGCTTTACTCACTGTACCACCTAGCTGCCCCTAAGAGTGACTTTCTAAGGCCACATAAGTTCTAAGAAGAAGAACTGAGATTAAACTCAGGTCTTATTTCAGGCAGAGTATGTTTTCTGCTGAGCTAACAAATTTATCAGCGCACACACATACACACTCACACTGTGGATGGCAGAACAAAGGAAATATTTTTCATCCTTTCTAGAAACTGCACAGGGTGAAATAGGAGCCTTAAGTGCAACTTTGGGGCATATTTTGATATTTCCAAGTTCGGGGTAGAAAGACAAAATCCATCCCTCAAGAAATCAAACTGATGCCAATGAAAAGGACAAAGTATTCTGTCTGGACCAAAATCTTTTTTTAAATGTCCCATTATTTAGAAAAAGAGCAAAATGTGATTTCTGTTCCATTCTCTGCCCTAGTACTTTCTCATTTAGAGACAGCATAGCAAGTCAGAAAGAAAGAAGAAAAAGAAATGGGATAGGAAGAAAGAAAAAAGTTTAAAAAAAGAACTTTTTTTTTCTAAATTGAAAATGAATTCACTATGAAGCACTGTGGCTTTTGCAAAGCTGAAAAGGTTGGGAAATGGGATTAGAAAACTTCCTGCCCCCACCCTTCCCTATACCGATCCTCCCAATTTATGACCTTCCTTTCTGTTGAATTGAACTTTGAAGAAAGGCGGAGAAAAGAAGAAGAAATGAAAAGGGGGGAAGGTCAGGAAAAAGGGAGGTAAAGGACAGAGGAAGACTAGGAGAATAGAGGAGGGGAAGGGAAAGTCAAGTGGTTTGTAGCCACTTAGGAGTTGGGGGATTTAAAGCTGTTAAAAGAAAAGCTAGGGGTAGCTAGAATACCAGACCTGGTGTTAGGAAGACTCATCCTTTTTTTGTTTGTTTGCTTTTTGGAGGGGGGAAGGTGGGGCAATTGGGGTTAAGTGACTTGCCCAAGGTAACACTGCTAGTAAGTATTAAGTATCTGAAGCTGCATTTGAACTCAAGTCCTCCTGACTCCAGGGCCAGTGCTCTATTCACCACACCACCTAGCCGCCCCAGGAAGACTCATCTTAATGAGTTCAAATCTGGCCTCAGATGCCTACTACCTGGGTGTCCCTGGACAAGTCCCTTAACCCTATTTGCCTCAGTTTCCTCATCTGTAAAATGAGCTGAAGAAGGAAGTGGCAAATCACTCCAGTATCTTTGCCAAGAAAACCCCAAATGAGGTCACAAAGAGTTGAACATGACTGAACAACAACAACAAAAGAAAAGCTGGCCACTTATTAACTCATTCCCTTTTCTTAGAGACAACATCATCTGAGCTACAATCAGGGGTACTCCAGTACTGTTTTTACTTGGAATTTTAGTAGGTGGTTATCCATGTGCTGTGATTTGAGTAGGAAAGTTCCCCAGTTATAAGCCTTAAATCTGAATGTGTTATACCTAATAGAATGTGTTATACATAATGGAAGCCCAATCTTTAGATTAATTTGTCCTGAGCTTTGCCCACTCTCAACTTTTTTTTAAAAATGAAAATATTTGTAATTTCTCTGCATAATATGTGAGACTAACAAATTCTATACAGTACTTTAAATATGTAACATCCAAACTTGGGGCAGTATTTCTGAGGGACTGCCCTGTGACCTAAGCTGTAAATCTTTAAGAGAAATGTGATTCCTGATTGAAGGCGAGAATATCAACTCCAGAAAGTGAAGACCAGTGAATGGAGAAGGGACTTCTTTTTTTGAATGCACACTTTGACAGGACCCTGAAAAAGTCAAGTTGAGGGAGAGGTGAGGAGCAAAATTTCCCATGGTGGGCTGGAGCCCTGGAGCTGCAGACATATAGGGGACCTTGCCCCTATTATATCTCTTGACTTCCTGTTTCTGTAGTCCTATAGAGTACTGGGAGAATTCTGTCAGTAAAACCATTTTTTCATTCTTGGTTTTGAGATGAAATCTTATGTCTCTCCCAGCAGAAGAACCTATTTACTCATGTATTTTTAGGGTATATTTGAATCTGTAGAACTTCTCTGATATCTATTTCATGCTTTCCTTAATAAAGAAGTTCTTGTCCATTTTATGTGTATCCAGAGTTTGGTGGGAAGGGTTAATTTAAGCTGGTGAGCATGAGATAGGGGTTATCCTCCCCCTTGACAGGATCAGGGAAGTGGCTTTCATTGAACCTAGACTTGTATATCTAAATGAGAAATATTTGAGGGGGGGGGAAAGTAGCAGATAACTATAATTTTAGCCAGATATCCCTCTTGGAGACCTGAAGAGAGATCTACCAGCCCTGGAGACCCTAGATCCTGCTTGCCCCTTCCCCTAACTAGGTGACTGGTAATTCTGGCATGGATCTCTTTCTACCCTCAGCAAAGGTGGACAGTTTCCATATCCCTGGACTAACTAGAACTTTGGAAATGAATGTTTCTGATTTTTTAGAATGGAGAATTGGGTAACCTTTGTTGTTTCCATCAAAGATGTAAACCCTTAGGGGCCAGAGTCAAGATGGCGGAGTAGAAGGAGGACCTCCCCACTGCTCCGGCTTCCACCTTCCCCAATCCATGTAAAAAGGGGACTCTGAACAAACTTTGGAGCTGCAGAACCCACAAAATGACACAGAGAAGCTAACCTCCCGCTGAGAACAGCCCGGCAGGCTAGGAGCAAGTGGCCAACTCAGCACTCTGGGAGCCGAATCCAGCCCCACGTTGAGGCTTTAGCCCCAGGGTGGGACTGACCACCTGCTGGCCAGAGGGACTCCAGATCAGCAGCAGTTGTGGCCATTTCCAGATTTATCAATACATAGATGCGAAGGACAAAGTGAGAGGTCAGTGCAGTCTGGACTTTGGGACCCAGTAAGTGGGAGTGTGTAGCTTTTGCCCCTGGGATGAGAAGCCCCTGAGATGCTGGCACAGCCAGCCAGTGCCACGTGGCAGCTTCAGCTCCTGGCCTGCAGAGTGTAGGGGGACCAAGCACCAGTCTGAGGGGTAATTGCTCTTGCTTTAACCTTCTTGGATCTGGATTGCAGTCTAGGGTGGAGGTCCTGAAGTGTGTGTCCAGCTTGCCAGAGCATGTGGAGGCCTGAGAGAGGGCACCCATCTAATACCTCCGGCAGCTGAGAAAACCCCAGCATTTGGGACGAAAGCTCCCCTGTCTGGTTGCAGAGTCCTATTGTGGCAAAAAGCCCAGGGGTCAAGTGACTGAGGGGCGACATGACCAGGCAAAGGAAACAAAGCAGACAGAAGATTCCAACATTAGACTCCTATTTTGGGGACAAAAAGGAGCAAAGCATGGAACAGGAGGAAGACAGTGAAGTCAGAACTCCTGCACCAAAAGCTTCAAAGGAAAATATGAGCTGGTTACAGGCCATAGAGGACCTTAAGAAGCAGATAAGAGAAGTGGAGGAAAAATTGGGAAGAGAAATGAGAATGATGCAAGAAAATTATGAAATGAGAGTCAACAGCCTGACTGAGGAAAATCATACCTTAAAAAATAGACTAACTCAAATGGCAAAAGAGGCTCAAAAA
The DNA here is from genome assembly GCF_028583685.1 of Petaurus breviceps papuanus. Classification (NCBI taxonomy): domain Eukaryota; kingdom Metazoa; phylum Chordata; class Mammalia; order Diprotodontia; family Petauridae; genus Petaurus; species Petaurus breviceps. Next base: position 41,828,283 of record NW_027186296.1, read on the forward strand.
GGCAATGAGGAGAAGAATGCCTTAAAAAGCTGATTTTGCCAGATGGAAAAAGAATCTCAAAAGCTCAATGAGGAGAATCATTGCTTCAGAATTAGATTGGAACAAATGGAAGCTAATGACTTTATGAGAAATCAAGATGCTTTTAAACAGATCCAAACAAATGAAAGAATAGAAGGCAATGTGAAATATCTCATGGGAAAAACCACTGACCTGGAAAATAGATCCAGGAGAGATAATTTAAAAATTATTGGACTACCTGAAAGCCATGATCAAAGTAAGAACCTAGAAATCATCCTCCAGGAAGTTCTCAAAGAAAACTGCCCTGATGTTTTAGAACCAGAGGGCAAAATAGAGGTTGAAAGAATCCACCCATCACCTCCTGAAAAAGATCCCAAAAAGAAAACTCCTAGGAATATTATAGCCAGGTTCTGGAATTCCCAGATTAAGGAGAGAATATTACAAGCAGCCAGGAATAAACAATTCGAATATTGTGGAAACGCAATCAGGATAACTCAGGATCTGGCAGCTTCTACACTGAGGGATCAAAGGGCTTGGAATATGATATTCTGGAGGTCAAAGGAGCTGGAATTAAAACCAAGAGTCACCTACCCAGCAAAACTGAATATCATGTTTCAGGGGAAAATATGGTCATTCAGTGGAATAGAGGACTTTCAAGCATTCTTGCTGAAAAAACCAGAGTTGAATAGAAAATCTGACATTCAGATACAAGAAGCAAGAGAAGCATGAGAAGGTAAACAGGGAAAAGAAATCATAAGGGACTTATCAAAGTTAAACCACTAACATTCCTACATGGAAAAACAAAAACTGTAACTGATGAAACTTTTCTAAGTAGTTGAAGGGAATAGAAATATATATATATATATATATATATATATATATATATATATATATATATATATGTCTATATATGAGGGTATGTGGGCATATGAATACATATGTGAATGTGTGTATATATGTTTACAAGTATACATAGATAGAGGGCACAGGACCAATTTAACAGGAAGGGATGATACTTAAAAGCTGAAATTAAGAGGTGAGAGGAATATAGTGAGAGGAGATGGGAAGAGACAGAATGGGGTAAACTATCTCATATAGAAGAGGCAAGGGAAAATGGTTACAATGGAGAGGAAGAATAGGAAGGCAAAAGGGAATGGGTCAACCTTATCCCCATTGAATTTGGCTTGAGGAGGGAATGAAATACACAGTAAATAGGGTATCTCACCCTCCAGGAGAGTGGGGGGGGGAAGGGAATGAGAGGGGGGATGATGGAAGGTAGGGCAGGCTTGGGGGGGGGGGAAGTTGGAAGCACCCACTTTTGAAAAGGGACAGTATCAAAGCAGAGAATAGAACAAGTGGGAGGTGGGATAGGAGGGAGGGAAATATAGTCAGTCTTTTACAATATTTCTACTATGTTATTGTTTTGCATTAGCCACATATGTACAACCTATACTGAACTGCTTATCTTCCCAGTAAGGGTGGGTGACAAGGATGGAAGGGAATGAATCTGGAATTCAAAGTTTTAAAATCAAATATTCAAATATATATGTATGTATATATATATATACTATTATTAATACTATTTTACATGTAATTAGGAAATAAGATATACAGGCACTGGGGCATAGAGATCCACTGGAAATGTCAAAAGGGGTATGGGAGAAAATATGGGAGAGAGCAGATTGGAGGAGGGGATATCCTGTGGGACTGCTATTTTGGGACGGTGGGTAAGGGAAAAACGGGGAAAAAATTTGTAACTCAAAATCTGGTGGAAATGAATGATGTAAATCAGAAGTTAATAAAGCATTTGAAAAATAAAAAAATTAAAAAAAAAAAGATGTAAACCCTCAGGGGAAGAATCAGTGGGAATGAAGTCTCAGAGTGTTCAGGGATACCTGGCATATTCTCTATTCATATGCCAATGACCCTTGGGTAGGAAGAACTTAATAATAATAATAAAAGATATATAATAAATATGCATAATTCAAAGAGCAAGAGGGTAGCAGAAGTAAAATGGGCTGATTGTTTCAGGGATCCAAATGTCTGCATAATGGCTTTTGTAACGTCTAAAAGTTCAGGAGTGGGGGCAGGAAGCAGGAAGGGAGGGTGATCCTGAACTCTAATAGAGAATATCCCAGTGGCAACAGTTAAAGAGACACAGGAAGCCTTTTGTTGGGGTGCTCTATCAGCCAGAGAGCAGCCCCAGAATGCTGCCAGTTTCTTACAACCCTTTGTTTATGTAATTCCAAGGTGAGGGCAGAGAAAAAAAGTAAGGAGGAGGAGGAGAAGAGGGAATTGTTGATAGACAGCAGAGATGAAAAACATCCAACACCAGTACTCTGGCAATAATCCAAATTGTGGGAAGTCAGGCAGTCAGGCTTTATGTGAGCTCTCCTGTATCGGATACAACTAAAAAGAATTGGGAACGAGTGAATAATAGAATCATAGATTTTACAATTTACATTCACAATGATCTAGTAATTTAGTCCAGCTTCCTCATTTCACATGTGAAGACCCTAATCCCCAGAGAGGGACAGTGACTTACCCAAAGTCATGAAAGTAATAAGCAGAAGGGCTAGGGTTCTAATCTGGGTCCGCTGATTACCAATTCACTATTCTTTCTATGGCACTGCTCTGCCCCCATAGGGCAGTTTGGGGAAGGGACTTTTATAAAGCACTCTATAAATATGAGGCATCAGTATCAAAATTCAGAGAACTCTTAATGATGTAGACCGACTCGTCTACTCTACCCACCTGACTATCTCCCAATACTCTGTGACAACCAGCCTTTGATATCACCAGTCCAGCCTTACTATATAGTCAAGGAATGTTGGAACTGGAAAGGACTTTAGACATCATCTAATTTAATGGTTCACAACCTTTTTGTGTATAAGGAAATACCAAAAAATTCCAAAGGTTTTCAGAGACCTCTGTGATAGTAGCTGTGCTACTAGAATCCACTGATTGAGAGAGAAAAAAAAGTTACTACGAATTCAGTGATGCCTTTAAATGAGTTTATTTGTTAGTAAAAATAACAGTTTTCCAGTCTTTTTAGTAGTTTCTGATTCTTCATGAACCCATTTGGAGTAATTTCTTGGCAGAGATACTGAAGTGGTTTGCCGTTTTCTTCTCCAACTCATTTTACAAATGAAGAAACTGAGGCAAATGGGGTTAAGGGACTTGCCCAGGGTCACCCAGCTAGTAAGTTTCTGAAGTCAGATTGAAACTCAGGAATATGAGTCTTCCTGACAGAAGGTCCCAGTGCTCTATCCACTATACCACCCAGCTGCCCCAAGCATAATAGTAACTAGATACATTTGAAACACAAAGTCTACATTGCATTAGACACATTTGAAATAGCAATATCTATATTGTGAGTCATATTATTAATTCAGTCTGTAGAAGTCATGCTTGCTTCCTTATACACATTGCATATTTTGTTAGCACTAAATAAAAATCAAATGATAATTCTTGGTGTGCATGTGAATTCAAGGATCTGTTGCAGTTACTCTATGGCCCCACAGAGGTTGTGGGTCCCTTTGGTTAGGAACCACTAATCTAAGTCTTCTCTCTTCATTTTATGTTCTGTAATTTACAGATGAAGAAACTGAGACTCAGAGAAAAGATGTAACCTGCCTAAGGACAGACACATAGCTAGTGAGTGGCCTTTTCTTTATCCACGGAATGTGCCATGTAGCCACATGCATTCTCATGACTATGTTTTTGTTCAATGAAAGTTGGAGAGCATATAATAATTATAATAGCTAATTCTTACTATTGATTATAACAACAGTTAGCATTTTAGGTTTGCAAAGCACTTTATAACTATTATCTTCATAATACCCCTAAGAGGTAGGAGCTATTATTATTCCCATTTCACAGATGAGAAAACTGAAGTAGAGGTTAAGTAACTTGCCTTGTGTCACGTGACCAGTGTCTGAGGTCACATTTGAACTCAGGTCTTTCTATTTCAAGGTCTAGCACTCCAGCCATTGCATCACCTAACTGTAACCCTCTCATTTTATAAATGAAAGTACTAAGGGATGTGTCAAGAAGTTAAACGATCCTGTCTTCCCACTCCTCGCTATCTAAATTCTACCTATCCTTAAAGATCATTTTCAATTTTTACCTCCTCCTAGAAATCTTTCTTAACAATTCCAGCCAAAAATAACTTTCTCTCTTCTTCACATTCCATAGTGATTACCATCTATACCAAGGATTTTAATGCTTGATTGAATTTATGTTTGTATTTGATAATATACATGAAGACTCCATCTAGTATCCACAGGAAAAATTAGGTGAAGTTTTTTGGGGGTAATTAGTTCTATGAGAACAATGTTATGAATGGGTGATAAGATAACTGATGTTACGATGGAATTTTGCATTTTTTGGATGGGGTTTGGTTTATAATGGTTATGATGGGGAATAATAGGAAAAGCCACTTTCCAGAATGCTGTGGGCCAAATGCATGGTAGGAAGCATCAAGCAGAGGAAGTTAAGGGAGAAAATAACCATGATGGAGGAGTAAAGTAAAAGGAAACTTTCTAGGAAACTCAGGATAGCAGTGGTGGTTCCTGGGACAAAGACAACAGCTTCTAAAGTGAGATGGAATCTTCAGGGAACAGACAAGAATCAACTGATTAATCAATTAATAAGCATTTGTTAAATGCTTCCTATGAGCCAGACACTGTGCTAAAATTTGGGGATTCACAAAAGTAAAATAATCCCAGCCTTCAAGGCAAAACATGAGAGACAACATGTATACATATAAGTATATACATAATATACACAGAGTGAACACAATGTAATTTTGGGAGGGAGTGCCACAGCATTGGAGGTATCAGGAAAGGCGGTGGAAGAAGATCGTACTTGAACCGAGCCTTGAATGAAAGTAGGGATTACAAGAGGTAAAGGTGAATAGGAAGTGCAGTATGGTTATGGAGCACAGCTACTGCAAAGGCATGGAGAGGAGAGATGGAGTGTTCTGTGTGTAGAACATTGAGTAGACTGGTGTTATTCAATTGAAGAATTCATGGAAGGGAGTAATATGCAAGAAGAGTGGAAAGATAGGAAGGGGCCAGGTTGTGAAAAAGTTTAAATGTCAAACAGGACAGTTTTTATTGGATCCTAGAGGATGAGAGAGGGAGGGAAGGGGGAGGGGGGGAGAGAGAGAGAGAGAGAGAGAGAGAGAGA
>NW_027186296.1:41833593-41833685 GCF_028583685.1 Petaurus breviceps papuanus
GCTATGTCAAAGAAGAGAAAGAAGGAGGAAGAGGAGGAGGAGTAGAGAAGAAGAAGAAGAAGAAGAAGAAGAAGAAGAAGAAGAAGAAGAAG
>NW_027186296.1:41833695-41871184 GCF_028583685.1 Petaurus breviceps papuanus
AGAAGAAGAAGAAGAAGAAGAAGAAGAAGAAGAAGAAGAAGAAGAAGAAGAAGAAGAAGAAGAAGAAGAAGAAGAAGAAGGAGGAGGAGGAGGAAGAGGAAGAAGAGGAGGAGAAGAAGAAGGTAATGAGGAGGAAGAAGGAGGGAGACACTGGACTTTTACTGACTGGCAGGGAGGGGGAAAATTGATAGATTCAGATCTATATTTTAAGAAAATCTTTTTGGCAGCATTGTGAAGGATAGGTGAGATTGAGGAGAGACTTTTCACAAGGAGACTAACAGGAAGTTATTTCTGATATATTTTGATATTTCTTCTCATTAGTGAGTTCCTACTCACTTTTCTCTCAGCTCTACTTTGGTTCTGAGCTACTTTCTCCCCTACCCTTTCTGACTCCCATTTAATGTATCCCTCCACCCCGCATCCCACCCCCCTCCTCCCCCTCCCCCCTACCCATTCTGAATGTAAGTTCCTTGAGAGTAAGTACTGTCTTTTTTTTTTTTTTTCCTTTGGCTAATAATTTGCATGCCCGGCACTTAGCACCATGACTGGCACAAAGTAAGTGCTTAGCTCCTCCCCCTTTCTCTGAGGCCAAAAGTGATAAGACTGAACTAGGTTGGTACCTACCTAGGTGAGTAAAGAGGAGTGGACAAATGTGAAAGATGTGGCAAGACTTGCCAACTGATGATTACTGGACAGAAGAGTCTAGAAGATGGTTGGAGATAAAGAATTTGGGCTTGCCCGAAGACCTGTCTGTTCCTCAGTGCCCCATATTATTGGGCCTTCTATTGGACTTTCCCAATTGATATTGTAAATGCTTAGCTGTGACTAAGACAAAATTATTATGGGAGGAGGAGAAGAAAGCAGGAAATTACACTCCCCAGGAAGACAGATAATAACTATTTCCTTCATCCACTTTGCTAAAGGGACGGGGATACTTGCTAACTCCTTCTCTATTCAATACTATTCCAGATATTCTGTATTTAATAGCTGAATGAAAGCCTTGGTTGCCTGTAGGTGAATTGACATTAATACTCTAAAAATGAGCCAAATTCAATTGTTTTCAAGTGTGTCTGGGTAGGGGCAAAGCATTAGCCAAAAAGAGGTGTTATTAGTGCTAAGTTTCCAAGGATGAACCTTGTCTGCCAAGTGCAAGGCCCTTGACGCTCAGGTTACAAATATATGAATAATGCTATTGTGAAGCAGTAATATTGGTTAGATGCAAATTTATGCAGGGCATACTTGTACTGTCTTGTTTTGTTCTTTGTTTCAAGTATGTAGATCTTGCTAGAGAGAGTATAGTGTTAGAAGACTTAGGTTTACATAAAATGGAAGACACTGGGGCGGCCAGGTAGCACAGCGAGTAAGAGCACCGGCTCCAGTGTCAGACTGACCTGGAGATCGAATCCCGGGCTCAGACACTTAGCACCCACCCAGAAACACCTGGCCGTGTAACCTTGAGCAAGTTACTTAACCCCAATTGCTTAGGGGCGGCCAGGTGGCTCAGTGAGTAAGAGCACTGGCTCCAGTGTCGGGATGACCTGGATCAAATCCGGGCTCAGATACTCAGCACCACACCCAGAAATAACTGGCCGTGTAACCTTGAGCAAGTTACTTAACCCCAATTGCTTTAAAAAAAAAATGGAAGACACTTCTGCCACTCATAAATTACTACTCTTGACAAGTCACCACTTAGTGTACTCCAAGAGATTCAAGAACCCAAGTTTCATTAATGACGGATAATATGGAGAAATAGCTTACTTAGGAATCATTAACTAAGGACCATCGATAGGACTGAGAAACAAACCAGGATACTACTGGCAGATGTAGGAAAGAAATAAGTAGGCCAGAATTTAATGTATTTTTTAAAAACTAAAATAAATTTTTGCTCTAAACTTAAATGCCACATAGAATGGGTATTTGCATATACATGATAAGACAGAAAAAGAAGGTTGTATGAATTGTAGGTCTATATTATATACTGCTTCCTTTTCTTCTTGAAAAGACTATATTTTAAGTTATTAAAGCTTAAATAGCTTTAAACTACCTTAAGACTTTTGGGACATTCTAAAATCAACCTGTAGCTTTCAAGTTGATCTATTTTCTTTCTCTCTCTCTCTCTCTCTCTCTCTCTCTCTCTCTCTCTCTCTCTCTCTCTCTCTCTCTCTCTCTCTTTTATATTTTAGTTTACTTCATTCATTTCCACAAGATTTTGAGTTACAAATTTTCTCCCCAATTTTTCCTACCCACCACCCCAAAGCAGCATTCCCACTGAATATCCCCTCCCCCAATCTGCTCTCTCCCATATCTTTCCCCATTCCCCCTTCGATTTTCTAGTAGGGCACGATGGATCTCTATGCTCCAGTGCCTGTATATCCCATTTCCCAGTTACATGTAAAATAATAATAATATGTATATATATTTTTAAACATTTGATTTTAAAACTTTGGATTCCAGATTCTTTCCCTTCCTCCCTCATCATCCACCCTCACTGGGAAGATAAGCAATTCAATATAGGTTGTACATGTGTAGCTATACAAAACATTTTCATAGTGGATATATTGTGAAAGACTGACTATATTTCCCTCCATCCTATCCCACCCCCACTTGTTTTATTCTCTACTTTGATCCTGTCCCTTTTCAAAAGTGGGTGCTTCTAACTTCCCTCCCCCCAGTCTGCCCTCCCTTCCATTATCCCCCCTCTCTTCCCCTTCCCCTCTTCTGTAGGGTGAGATACCCTATTTAGTGTGTATGTCATTCCCTCCCTAAGCCAAATTCAATGAGAATAAGGATGACTCATTCCCTTTTGCCTTCCTGTTCTTCCCCTCTATTGTAACAATTTTCCCTTGCCTCTCCTATATGAGATAATTTCCCCCTTCTGTCTCTCCCCATCTCCTCTCATTATATTCCTCTCTCACCTTTTAATTTCACCTTTTAAGTATCATCCCTTCCTATTCAATTGGTCCTGTGCCCTCTGTCTATGTATACCTGTAGACATATATACACACATTCACATATGTATTCATATGCCCATATACCCTCCTATACATATACATACACACATATATACATTTCTGTTCCCTTCAACTATTTTCATACTAAGAAAAGTTTCATAAGTTACAATTATCGTTTTTCCATCATAGTTCAACTTTGATAAGTTCCTTATGATTTCTTTTACCTGTTTACCTTCTCAAGCTTCCTTTGAACTCCCAATTAGAATATAAATTGGGAGTTCAAAGGATCCTAGTGGCAGAGCTAGATAGGGCTTTTTGAGGCCAAAAAATCCAATCTCTTCATTTTCCAGGTAAGGAAACTAATTCTGGAATACAATCCTAGCTCTACTTTTCATTACCCTCATTACTTTGGGAAAAATTACTTTAGCTTTCTGAGACTCAGTTTCCTCATATGGAAAGTAACCACAGTATTGTCTGAGATCTGTTCTGGCTCAAATATTCAATGGTACACTGCTGACAATTCTTGTAGGGACTCCTTAGTCACACCTAGCTAGCTAGCTAGCTTTCAGTTGTCTTCTCTTTACTTATGATTTACTGACCTTGTGAGATCCTTCACTCTGGGGTCAGTAATCATCCAGGGTCAACCCCAATCTATGCCAATTCCAAATGATTTTGCTTTCAGTTCTGTAAACATCCACTTCTCTAATTTGGTGAGAGAGCCTCTGATGCCTCAGGCATTTGCAAACAAACCAACCTTGAGGATTCCAAATAGGTATTGACTTTTCAGATGGAGTGAGTACAAGTTCCCTTATTTCCCCAGAGCATCCCTGATCAGTCCTTTTTTTTCTGAAGAAATACAGGATACTTTGCTATAAGCTCCCAGGGGGAGGGTCTGTTTTTTAGCAACTAAGAAGAATTTTCCCCCAAAGGAGAAATAATGGAAGAACTCCTGCCTAATGGAAAGTTCCAAATGAAGGGTCCTGGTAGGGAAAGGCTTCTTTTCTATGTTAATAAACACAGAACTGCTCTTCAGATTGGTTTAGAATAATGGGCACCTCTCAGGTCTGCCCTAAAGTCATAAATTAGTCTGGAGAGCTACCAACAAACCTTCTTTCCACCATATATCATTCACTTAGAACTGAAGCTCCGGCGTTCCCTCCTAAGAGAAACTTTCCATGATGAATATCCTCTCCCTTCTCTTCCCTTTTATTAATTTGTGTAATAGACTCTGGTACATGTACAGGGGAACCTTTAGTGGCATCTCCCCACTTGGAGAAGCCCAGGAATTATGATGATATGAAATGGACATAACTTGGAGAGATATCCAAACACATGCAGACATTCTGAAACTGGTCAAACTCTGCTAGCCACAGTTTGGAGAAAGAAACCTTTTTCCTGGCTCCAAGACCAGGTATCTCTCAATACATGCTGCCCCTCTCTATATCGTGCTTAAAAATGTTTGCAGAACTGAAAAATGTCCAGCACCAAGCACAGAGTTGGCACCTAATAAATATTTGTTGATTGATCTCATTTCATCCTTACACAAACCTGTAGAGGGGTAGGTAGTGCAGGTATTATTTATCCCCATTTCACAGGTGAGGAAATGAAGCCTTGGAAAGATAACATGACTCTTTCACAGTCATAAAGCTACAAAGTGTAGGATCTGGAGGTAGGATCTGAACACAAGTCTTCCTGACTCCTAGTCTAACACTCTAACTAGATCATCTCTGATGTCTTCTCTAACTTTAGGATTCTATGATTTGTAGGAACAACCTTTCAGCAATAGCCTTACACATAAACTTTGCTATTCTATAGGCAGCTCATTCCATTGCCTCACAACTCTAATTGTTAAAAGTTTTTTTTTCTTCTTCTCATGTTTAGCTGAAATCTGTTCCCCTTAGGATTCCGACCTCTTGATTCTAGGTCTATCTTTTGTAACACAATAGAAAACTATACTCGCTTTTCAATGTGGTAGCTTTCAGTATTTGGAGACAGTTCTTTATCTCTCTTTTGTTTTCATAACTAAACATTCCCAATTCCTTCACTAGCTCTTCATAGAATGTGGCTTTGAGTCTTCTCATTATCTTGCTTGTCTTCCCCTCAAAGGGATTGAGTTTGCTAATATCCCTCTAAAAATATGGTGGCCAGAACCAAACATCCAAACATTTCCCACTCCAGACCTCTTTTCAAGTTTTGGCAGCATTTGTTGATGTTATGTGGCCTGAGGCCATGCACAGTGCAAACTGTGCATACTTTGTGTTCAGAACCAAAGCTGCAGTGAGGTTGTGTGATGCAACATGGGCAAGCGCTGCCAGAAACACCCCGGATTCATTACAATTTGATTTTTAATTAATTTTTGGTTGCTATGCATTCAGAAACTTTTTACTGTTGTCAGATTTTTTGTGACCCCCATATGGGGTCATGACCCACAGTTTAAGAAGTGCTGCTCTCCACAAAGTACAACGAATGAATTCCCACCTTTGTTCTGAATGCTTGATTTCTATTACCTCTGCCCAGCCTTGAGTCAGCTTGCTGGGTAATCGTTTTGTGCTGTCGAATCGCATTGAGCTCATAGTCAACAGAAAACCTAGAGGTTTTTTCCTGTCCCTCCCAACCTCTAACAGCTGAGCCCAGTTTCTCATATCCTCTATTTATTTAGGTGATTTTTGAATTGGATTCTGGATTGATCTCCATTATATCTAATCTTGTTAACTTGGTCCTATTAGTCTCGCCTGTTGTTAGAGCTTTCCTCCTCCCACCAACAAAATTACTACATATACATAAATATGTATAAATATACATACTCACATATGTATGTATGTGTATATGTGTGTGTATATGTATATAATTTAATTAACTGGTGTACATTCAATATCCTCCCAGTTCTAAGTTCCTCCTTGAGGAGTGGGAAAGTTTTATCTTGCCTTTGTAGCTCTACATTTTAGCATAGTGAATGCTTAAAAATATTTATCAAATGAATTGATCTTTTTTGATGTTGATTTTGTCATCTAATGCATGAGATATGTGCAATGGCATGCTGGTAAATGTTTAACAACCAAGTCTCTGAAAGAAAAATGCATGCATGACAGCATGACACACTCAAATTTATTCTGCATTATTAACATTTTTCTCTATCATTTCCCTAAGTCTAGAAATCAACAAAACAATAAATTAAGCCCTGATTTGTATCATTTGCCAATTTCCAAGGTGTAAATACTCACACTGAAAATTTAACAATTGGCTCTCACAAGGCCATTAGAGCTAGTTCCAACACATTCCTGGATGAATGCCATTTATATATCTATGCATGATAAGCATGCCTTCTGTTACTTCAACTTACTGATAAAAACACTGAAAAGGACTAGGCCATAAACAGCTCTGCAGCCTGACACACTAGATGCCTTCCTTGAAGTAGATTTGATTTAATCAGTGTTTCAGGCATAATCATTTGGTCAGCTATGAGCACACCTAACTATATTAAAATCTAATTCAGATTTCCTCATCTTTTTCACAGGAATATCATGAAGGACTCAATGACTTACAACATACCATGCTGCCTTGATTCAGGGCTATCAAAACCTTGATTTTAAATAGCTTTTATTTCTTATATGATTCTTGTGGAAAAATGGAAAGGATTAAAGGATGGTTCATATTTCATGTCAGCTTCTTTCCAATCAAGCTCCGTCAACAGATACTTATTGAATCCTAACCACGTGCCCAGCTGTGTGCTGACCTTGTTGGGACAAATATGAGAAGTAGACAGCCTAGATCTTGTCCTTAGAGAAGGTTTTATCCTAGCTGTAGCGAGGAGACATCCACATAAAGCAATTAAAGGGTCACCAAAAATAGGGTTTATAAAAGGGCTCAACTGGATAGCAAAGGCACCAACTCTCTATGGATTTAGAGATGGGATCTTGCGTAGTCTGGGGCCATTGAGAAAGGTTCTTGGTGAAGATGGACCTTAAGCTGGGTCTTAGAAGTTGGTTAAGATTGAGATGAACAGAGTCATTATTTTATAAAAGCAGAAAGGAATGGGAATAGCATGCCAGTGAGTGAACAAATGAAGTCACCTTCACTGACTTTTCAATATGGACAAGATTCCATAAGGAAGCAATCTAGTGCACTGGAAAGAGGGCTGCATTTAGAGTCAGAGGATTCAGGTTTTTCACGTATTAAATAAAGAGTCTGGACAAAACACATTCTAAGGTCCCTTCCAATTCTGAATCTCTGATCCTTTTGTTTTCACTCATCCTAAACACACACACACGCACACACTGATTTGACTGAATTTAATAATTAAAGGTTAAATGCAGTAAAACCACCAGTGAGTTTCTTGGTCATGAAACAGCTAATTTGATTGATCTTTTAAAAACTTTTCAATTATGTTTTAGCTTCCTAGAGGGAAGGCCTCAATGATGAGACATTTCTTTAATGGTAAAATTGGAGGCTTTGTCTGAGGTTTGAATGAAGCTCTTATTCCTCTCCTGGCACTGTTCTGACTTTCTCTGGACTTCCAAACCATTCCCTCTTGATCACTGGCTTATCTTGGAAATTCCCTTAGCTCTGTGGGCCTCCTTGCCATGGAATAACTTAGCAACACCATTCTGTTCACTATGGAATATTCCTTAGCAAGGCCTTCTCCAAGTCCCATGGGGAATTCTTCTTGGAGCCTCCATTTTGCAGAGGGGCCCAGGCCAGTATGCCTTAATTTCCCTCTTGGTCCTTTACCTGACTTTCTTTGAATTTCAAAACCATTGCTCTGGATTTTTATCTTTACTCCCCGCCCCGTTCCGCCCCCCCCAAGACTTTTCCATTTTTCCTTCTTCCCTGCTCCTTGAGGGAAGGGACTGTCTTTCTTTTTGGTTGTGTTTGTATCTCCAGGATTTAACATAGTGCCAGGCATAGCTAACCCTTAATAAATAAATGCTTGCTTGCTTCCTCTCTTTCACTTTTAGTACCTTATCTACACAGGGAAGCAGTAGCAAAATGCAAGAAGCCATAAACTTGGTGTCTTGAACTCAAGTTCAAATCTAGGCTCTTCCACTTACTATCTGTATGACTTGGGCAAGTTATTTCTAAGACTCAATTACCTGATGTGTTAAATGAATGGATTGGACTTGATGGCCTTGGAGTTTCCCTTGATCTATGATCCCACAAACTTTCTAGCAATAATCTCTCTCCCCATTTGAAAAAAAAAATCACTTCCTGGTAGTTTAGCCCATTTGGAGGAATTGTGGGTCATTATATGCAACACATAAAAATTGGCAGACTAGAGGGAAAATAAAGTCATTTTGCAAAAAGCTTATAAAGTTGGGAGCCTATACCATAAGCTGTCAGAAGGGGACAATTACTCTGGAAATTGTTTTCTGGGTCCAAGGAAACCAAGACAGGTCCAATCATCACCCACCAAGAGAGGTGTTAGGAAAAGAACTTGTACAGCATGCAAAGTAGCCCCAGGTCATTTGGGAAAAGCCTTTTCACCTCTGTGCTGGCCTGCTGACTATGCTGGCTTTCTATTTCCAGATCCCCTTCAAATAAAATTTGAGATAGCTTATTTTAGAATGGCACTTAGCACTGAAGTGCAAGTATTTCTTCCTTGGCTTGCTCATGCATCAGGAGACCTGGGGATCAGAGAAAGCTCAGGTCAGTAACTTTAGAGAACCCCTGACATGTCAAGTAATATTAGGCAATCAGTGAATAAACTTGAGAATCATTTACATCCTTGCATTCACAAGATGTCAGTCCACATTCTAGCAGGGAAACAGATTAACAGCTGTAGGTTTCTTCCCCTCCCTTTTACCCCCAGCTACAAACTGCATTACACTGGAAATTCTTTTATGAAAGAAGGGTTTTCAGCTCCGTGAAATAAGGCCCCTGAATGTTTAAATATTCTTGATTTAAATTTTTTTTCCTCCTAGACTGCCAAATCGATATTTATGATAATGCATAGTTTGTAATACCATTTTCCAAAACAGGACAAGTATATATATCTATGCAGAAGTGCCCCCAAGATATGTACCACAGAATTACCAGGAAGGTCAAATATTAAAAATGTTTAGAGACACAAAAGATTCTGAGATCTCTGAAGGAGTTGCTTAAATTACTTGGTCTGACTGAATGAAATGGACAAAGGGCAGTTGATTATAAGCTAGCATGCCCTCCCCAAATTATTTCATAGTTACTTATTTATATGTGTACCTGCTATTTCCTCCCTAGAATCTAAGATTCTTGAGAGCCGGGATTTTTTTTTTTTGGTCTTTTATCCCCAGTGCTTTGCTCATAATAAATGCTTAATAAATATTTGTTGAATTGAATTAGTTATTATTAAATTCAGGTTTCTTACAGCCATAAGGAAAGGGATAGAAACATCAGGTGTTACAAGGCAAAGCAAAGAGGTTTTAGAACTAGAATAGACTTTAGAGATAATCTAGTCCAATTCCCTTATTGTTAAGGTGCAGAAACTAACACCAAGAGAGATTAAGTTGTTTATCTAAGGTAGCATCTTTATTAGCAGAGGTGGGACTAGAATCCATGGCTTCTGATGATCAGTCCAAGGCTCTTCCTTACTTTATTTCTATTTGCTTTTGGGATTCAAAGAGACAAACAAGCATTAACATTCTCACACTCAGGTCCTTTGTCTGTATATCTGACTGGCAATTGGGAAAGGTCTCAAGGGCAGAGAAAGTATAGGCGACCCTAGGTTGTCTGGATAATCTTCATAGTTTCTTTCTAGGAAGGTGAAAGAGAATTGACTGAAATAAATTTTTAAAATTTAAATTCCATAATGATCAAATAAGGAGATTTCAGTGAGTAGAATTAGAAACCCATTCACTCAGGATGACTTTCTTTGAACCCTGTCAAGAAGCAAGGAGCTGTACAAAATAACTACTACTCTATCACAATGAGTCTATCCAAGGACATAAGGGATCTTGAAATCCAAAATAAGCATATTTATGTGGCACTGTTTCTCTGCTGTGAATTTTTGTTGTGGGGATTTATTTTGGAGGCAGAGCCTTATTTTAATTGCCACGACATTCAGAAAAGTATTAAGTCATGCCTTAGATGTTAATCTGAATATTAGCATTTTCATTCCAAAACCAATTTGTTGGCTCTCTAGTTACTTACAAGGGTCCCAAACAAAGGGTAGAACATGCGAGAAGCAAAATAGTGTGTCTATTATGGCCCAATTGCTTGGATTGGAACTCAGACATGTGTGATCAGCTGAATATCTTGATGTTATCCAAAGAATCCACAGGGATCTCTCACAGTGGAATGGCAATTCTCTGCCTTCCAGGAGAAGTATGGCAGCATGGTGGACTGGAAAAAAAAAAAGGACTGCAGTGGAAGACATAAGAGTTGATTGCACTCCTAGCTCAACCACTAATTAGCTGTGTGAATCTGGGCTGCTTATCCTTTCCATACTTCAGTTTCTTCATCTATAAAAGAGGGAATTATTGCCACTTAATAGATCAGTTAGGAAGCATTTACTAAGTATCTGCTTTGTGCCAGGTGCTATGCTAGATACCAGGGATACAAAGAGTGCCAGGGAAGTGAAAGTTGGAAGAACAAGCCCCAAAGCAAGACTACCTAAATCTATGTAAAGAGTATACAAGTTAATTGGGGGGTTGGTGTGCTCTCCCATAGAGGGATAAAAAAGACCTCATTTAGGAAGTAACTTTAGAGCTGAGCTTTAAAGAAAGCAGTCTTTTCTGGAATCTGTTGGGAACTTTCCATACTAGAAATTTCCAGCTCTCACACAACTTTGCTAGTTGGTGCCTCCCTTCCTGACATCAGAGGTAGAGAGCGAATCAGACGTTGTCAGAGAGAGACCTAACCCACCCTCTAAGACGCCTAATGTTTCTTCATCATTCCTGAACTGCCCTGATCATTGGAGTGAATATGAACCAGAGTCCCACCTACTGAACTGGGAGGAGCAGCTCTTTATGGAACAGCCTCTTACAGGACCAGCATGAACTCTTTCATTACCTTGCCTAAGAGAGAAACACATCAATAAACTCAGGTTTCATCCCTTCCTTGCTCTCACATGTATCTTGGGGCTTCCTCAGGATAGTGAGTGATGCCCAAATGCCCATAGCAATGGGAAGGAGAACAAGCCCAGAAGTAGTATCAAAACTCCCTGCATCCCTCAGTGACCATGTCATAAGAGAGACTAGACAAGTAACAATTATCCTATCTATGAGAGGAGAAAGGACAAAGAAGACACATCAAGAAAGGCTAAGCTGTGCATATATTCCAACCTACCTTCTCCCTACCATCCTTTCTTTTACCTTCTCTTAGTCCTGAGGGTTTAAACCATATAGCCTTTCTTTAAGTGTGCCAGATAAAGTTCTATTATATGCCCTCTTGATTCTTCTGAGAAATCATCTTTAAAACATGGGTCCCTTGCACTAGCCTGGAGTTTCTACCTACCTCATAGGGTCATTGCTGTCCAATGGGATAATTTAAAAAGTGAAAGTGCTTTGAAAATTTTAAATTAGAGGCAGCTAGATGTCAAAGTAGATGGAGCACTGGGCCTAGAGTTAGGAAGACCTGCATTCATATCTGGTGCCAAACCCTCACTAGTTGTGTGACCTTAGGCAAGTCAATTAATCTCTGTTTGCCTCAATTTCCTCATCTGTAAAATGGAGATAACAGTATCTACCTCACAGGGTTCTTGTCAGAATTATGAGATAATTATGCTTATCAGAGTGCCTGACACATAGTAGGTACTATGTAGACATTTATTCCCTTCCCCCTCCATTATAGTAAATTTTAAAAATTATAATCATAATCATTATTTCTCTATCAATCTTCTCTATCAATTTCTCTATCAATCTCTATCTTCTAGTTTTCACTTTCTAGGTGCATTTTCCTTTCAAATGCAATTTCATTTTCTCCATGTTCATCTCCATCTGTACAATATTTTTCCATCTAAAAATCAATGCTTCTGCAAGGAAAATTGACTCCATTGGGGAGGTCCCAGTTTGAATGCAGATCATAAAAGTCCACACCAGCTGTGCTTCCATGGGAAAAGTTAGCATTATACTTTACAAAGAAATACACCAAAGAGGAAGCGGGGAGGAGGGAAGAATCATAGGGGAAAGAAAGTAGCACAGATAAAAGTTTTGTTCCTTGTTATAGAAACATATCAGACTTTTATCGCACAAGAATGATATAAACAAAGTAAATCCAGAATCCAGCCCCTAAGTTCTTCCTGACAGAGACGAGTCCTATGTACTTAATCATCATGGCTGGACTGGGTATTTACATGAAGTGGGGCTAAGAGGTCAGGTTTTATGGTCCTGTTGACTGCATCCTTCATTATAGTCCCTGCAGCAAAACAGAGATATGGGAACAGACTGGGGCTGGTTTTCTTCAGGGAAACAAATACACAGACTCTCTGGAATTGGAGACTGGAGATCACTCCAGCCTTGGAGTAGGGAATTTCTCATTTCCTCTAGAGTTGTTATCAGTCCTCAAGGGCAGGGGGCAGGGGAAGAAAGTTGGGACAATATTCAGCTTAACTGACTTATTTCTTCCTTGCTTTGCATAACGTCCACTTTGTGCCAGCACGTGATTGGTGCTTAACATTTCAGCTTCTCAAGTTTTGCGTCTAGACCTAAACCATAGATAGCCCTTGACTCTTTCTGCCACTATGAGAATAAACCACAGGATGACTAAGAATTCCTCTGCTTTAGCACAGAAGCTGTCAATGATGTATGTCACTGACAGGTACAGGAGGGTGACAGGAAGAAACAAGGAGAAGGAATGTGAAGGGTGTATATGTAGGGCTGGGGAGGAAAAGAGATTTGCCCTCGGAGTCATTTATAAAAGTGGATACGCTATCTGGGCCTTGCTGCCTCACCCAATGCTTTCATGGAGGTAGAATTAAGCTGGACTCAGTATCACTGGAAAACATTAGCTGCCCTGCTCCAGCAGGGTGGTTTTCTTTCTTACTAGGAGTAACCAAGGAACGAAGGAACCTTATACCAGAAACAGACAAAGAAGAGCAAGAGACTTAAATCTAGATCAGGACATAAATAATCTATAGGTGCCATTTGGAAGCACATTATCTCTGTCTTGAAGGAAGAGAACTATTTGGTGGAGAATTGGTAGAAGGAACTATTTTTAGATATTCTATACCTTGGGAGAGAGAGATCCTTGTCTTCTGGCCTCTGGCTTTGAGAGAGGACACACATGTAATTCCAGGTTCTCTTCCCTCTTGAAAGCCTCTAGCTTCTTTTAAGCTTCCACTCAGGTGCTACCATTTACAAGAGGTCTTTCCTGTTCTTCCTGTCCCCACAATTACTTTGCATTTGCTTATCTTTGCATCCTGTCAGTAGAATATAAGCTCTTTGAGAGTAGAGATAGTTTCACTTTACAGATGAGTAAACTAAGGTTGAAAGAAATTAAGTCACTTGTGAAGGATCCCATAAGGGTCCGAGGCAGGATTTGAACTCAAATTTTCATGACTCCAAGCCCAACACTCTCTCCATCATGCTACCTAGCTGTCTCAATCACACTGAATTAACTCGTTATTCTCTAATCTGGCAGAGACCTTCTCTCCTGGCTCCACTTGGCTTCCATGGTAGACTTTAGGCTGCTAAAAGTGGGGCAATGTGGTTCCAAGTAGAGTATGCTCTCTCTGCAGCCTTTGGATGCTTCTTGAAATGAGCTCATTGATGAGCATTTAATAAACACCCACAGGGAATTGGGCATGTGCCAAGATCCTTACTGAACAACATTGCCTGAGCTGTCTCTTTGAGAGAGGAATAGTTTCTCTGGTTTGAGGACTGTAGAAGGAAGTATGTCACTAGGATGCTCCAAGAGAGGCAGGGCATTGAGGGAGGCATTAACTCTGTTGTTCTGTGTCCTGGTCAGACCACATCTGGAGTGCCACATTTTAGGAAAGGCATAGATGATGGAGAGAAGAGGGTTACCAGAATCATGTGAGGAATAGAGGCCATGCCATTAGAACACTAATAGAAATAATCACAAATGTTGCCAGGACAGAAGACTGAGGAGGAATATAGATGTCCTTGAATATTGAATGACTCTCATGTGTAAAAGGGATTAGATTTGTGCTTAGACCCAGAAGGCAGAATTGGGATCAATGGATGTACATATCACAGATGCAGAACTAGGCTTGACTTAAGGAAAAACTTAACTATCTGAGCTATTTAAAAGTGAAATGGAACATTTTGGGAGGTGGTGGGTTCCCAGTCACTAGAGGCTGTTTGAGTTTGGGTGGCCATTTGTCAGTGATATTATGGGCAGTTAGATACCACAGTGGATAGAGCATTGGATCTGGAGTCAGGAAGAGTTCAAATACTGCCTTTCCATAATTATTTGTGTGACCTTGGACAAGTCACTTCTGTGAGGCTCAATTTCTTCATTTGTAAAAAGGAGATAATAGCACCTATCTCACAAAGGTTATTGAGATGAGACAGCATATGTAACCCTCAGCTCAAGCTTGTTGCCATTAAAACACTAGTTGAAAGAAGTGGGAATGTTTAGCCAGAATAGAAGACTGAGAGAAGATTAGACTTTGCTCATTGGTGGACAATATTGTTACCTGGTACTCTATGGCTTGGAAGAGAAGATGTCCTGGCTTCTAGCTTTGAGAGAGGATACGCTTGGTTCCAGGTCTTCTCCAGGGAGAGAGAAAGACTCTGAGAACAAGCTAACATAGCAAGGAGCCAGTCCCTCAAGCATGTCTCTGTCTTCTCAGATTGCTGCAGTGGAGACTCTGAGGAATTTCCCCCTGGTTGAGATTGGGAACCCTTACAAGCACTTCAGATCTCCAATGTTTCTCACTCTGAGGTTTGCCAGGGCTCCCAGAGGAAAGGAGAGCACAGCCTGGCACTAGTTCCTTTCCTCTCATTTAACTCAAGGATGAAAAATACCCCCTTGTAAAAGGAGCCCTGTTTTAGCCCTTAAAGACCAAAATGTCCATTTTCCTCCATAAGATTGTGAAGGACCTGAATATTTTTCTTCCTCACCTTCAAGAAGAGGAAAGCATTTAATATCTCTCTGTGCCTTAGCATCCTGAGCTAAAAAATGGGGATAAAAATGCCAGATGCCTTACAGAGCAGGGGAAAGAGTACACAGGAGAATAACATTCAGCTAAATTCTCAGCCATAAAGCAGCTTCCATTAGCTCTGAACAAACCTGCTAGCTGAGAGTTTGGGTTTGCAAAACAGATAAAGGAGACAGTGATTAGTCTCATTGCCAGAGGAGTCTTTGCTTAATAGAATATTTGACTATAGGGGTTCCTTTACACAGTGAGCCCCCTAGTGTGTGTGTGTGAAATAGATTTCGACTAACAGTCTCAGGAGCATTGCTTTGCAAAGAGGGGTCCTTCTGTGAGACTGTGAGATCACTGACCACATGAAGTAATTCACAAAATGAGGTTTCCCACCCCTACCCCAATCTGATCTCTTCCCTTGACTTTAGGCCTTTTCTGAGGGTTTGTGTGGTTTTATTTTGGAACTAGACAAAAGGAATATGGATAGAGTCCTGAACCTGGTACTATTTGGGTCTTGAGGGAGAGAGAGGGGAGGGAACTGATTGTACAACTATTTTGGAGGGGACCTTGGGAATTATCTTGTCTCTCTTGGGTATAAATACCACTCAAGCAGTGCCAGAACGTGTTAGAGAAGAGAGTACCAGATATGTAGTTCCCACCGAGGGATATATGTATTTGTGTGTGTGTGTGTATTTGTGTATGCATACATACATACACAGAGTACTGGAGGGAGGAATATATGTACTCAGTACCACACACCCACACCCACACCTACACACTATACCCAAAGCTACAAGAAGTTTATCCGAGGCGTATGAGAATATTTGGTAAATAATTCTTATTCTATTGACATGAATTGCTTTCTTTTATTTCTTGGGTATATATGTATGACAAATTTTAGAATTTATTTCTTGTCATACTGAATAGGGCATATGGGAAGGTTTACTGAAAACTAAAGGGCATGGGGACCAAAAAAGATTGTGAACCCCAAGACTAGACAGAGAAAGGAACTGGAACTCTGTTATTTTAAAATTCAAAAAGAAAGGAGACTGTTAAGAAATCCTGAAACTTGGTTCAGGAGCCCAGAAGTTAACACATGTACCACTCAATCTGATATTTTAGGAGGCAAATCTATGGATTAATTATATTAATTAATTAATATTAATATAGGGGTAGCAAGAAAAAATATTTTGAGATCTCCAGTTGGTTAGAAACTATCAGCACTTCTAAGACTTGCTCCTTGGAGGGCTGGGAGGTTAGAGAATGGAGTTCTCACTCTAAGACTGGTTCTCAGCTCACTTTCAAGGCTGAGTGCACACATGTACACATTCCTTGCTCCAGTCCTGGAAACATGTGTTGCCTTGGTGACTCACTGGACTCCAACCTGGTTGTCTGGCCATCTGCATTGTCTCCCTCATAAAGAATTTAAGCCAGTGGCATTCCCTACCCCTGCCCCTTCCCCTTCCCTCCCAACCCTTACTCCAACAAGAATTACCTAGCACAGAGCATACATAGTAAGCAGCAGGAGATTAAGGTCACTTCTTTTCTTATTAGCCAGTTAAAAACACATAAAGGTTTCTGAGTTTAGTTAAATTGAAGTTGCTTCAATGCTCTTTCCCATAACCCCAGTAAGGCACTCTAGGGGCAGAGACAGGACACAAGCCATTTTTGCTACTTATTAGACCTAAAAGCAGAGACCAAAAAAGGGGGGGAGGAGAGGGAATTCAGGGAATAACTTTGTTCTCGCTGTTATCTGTGACTCCAAGAAGTTGTAGCTTGCACAGTGACCGCACCCCAATAAAACCAACTTGGCAGATGGGCCAAACCAGGTTAAGGGTAATTGATAGGCCTCAAACCCATTGGTGAGTTAGGGGGATGTCCACCCCAAGCATGTGAAGACTTTGCTTGGTGGAATGGGCAGACAAGAACAGTTTGTTCCAATGACCATGAAGGCAGTTAAAGAAAATGCTGTGGAGCGCTTAGAGCTTGGTCAGGCATTGAAGATACCATGGTCATCTACTGCATCTGAGCCATTTCCAATCATCTAGACTTTTGTCCCACCACTGGACTTTGATGACTCTGGAGGAGAGAGTGATTCTGACTACTTTGTACAACTCTGCCTCACTTAGATCCAATTCATAAGAGTCGAGACATCATCTCATGATGTCATTGGCTCTCTTTGAAAAGGAAGGGTGAACAACATCTGTAGTACTTAACACAGCACCTGGAGCCTAGCAACTGCTTAACAAAATTGTTGTTTACTGACTGAATGGAAAAGCATTTAAGTATTTGCAATTGTGCCAAGCAGCTAAATGTGAATACAGAAAAGGAAAGATGGTCCCTGTTCTCAGAGAACTTCCATTCTAATACACAAAGGGAATTGGTGGCCTAGGGCAGGGTGGTACTTTGGGTAAGAAAATTACTGGAATGGTGATTGGGCCTTAGGGGAGGGTCAAAGTCATCAAGATTGAGTTGTAGAGAATGTGAAGGAGAGTTATGTGAAATAAATCTAAAGATGTAGGCTGGTTCCAGATTGTACAGGCCTTTAAATGCTAAGAAGGGGCTGTAGCTTTTCCTTTCAGAGATCAGAAAAGGGGAGAGCATCTCTTCTGCCAAACATAAAGCCAAGCTGAGTCAAGCTGACCCACAGGTGGATGGTGAAGGTCAAAGAAAGTGGAGATGTGGCAGCTTGGGGACAGTTATGCCTCTTGGTGACATGGGCAGGCTGCAAAGCAAGGAAACATCTCCCTATCCCCCAGGCAAAGAAGTACATTCCTTTGAATGTTAGAACCCTGGAGAAAAGTCCTTGGACTAGGCAATCTCTATATTGCCTTTTTTTGGGGGGGGGCAGGGAGGAAAGGAAGGGAGGAAGCAATCAGGGTTAAGTGACTTACCCAGGGTCAGAACAGTTAGTGTCTGAGGTTGAATTTGAACTCAGGTTCTCCTGATTCCAGGACCAGTACTCTATCTACTGTGCCACCTAGCTGCCCCTACATTCCCTTTTAACTCTAGAATTGTGAGCCCCTCTTAGTTCCTATCTGTTTTTTTCTGTAATGTAATGGTCACTAGAATAGACCACCTTTGATGGTATCTCCCCACATAGAGAGCCTGTTTTTGGAATAATCACAATACCATATGATGGAAGAACCTTAGAGAAGCAAAAACATCTACAGAATTCTACAATCTGTTCTGGCTGGTTAACCATATGGTTGTGAGAAACCTTTTTGATTGGCTGCATTGTTCGAACTGGAGGTGCCTTAAAAAAAAAGTCAGTGACCCAAACCGTGGCTATCTTCTCTTTGATTCTTCTCTTTCTGGTTGATTCCTTTGCTGATGTCATCTGGTGAGAAGCAATACTATAAGGGAAGAAGCCTTGTGTCTTCTTCCATCTGAGGCTGACATTTGCCTCTGCATTTGGTCTTTTCCATTTTAGGTTCTTTTCCATTTTGGAGACTCTGACCTTGTGAGTTTTCAAAGTTTAGGTGAGTGAACCTCCAGAATTTGGGTTTTACAGCCAGCCCAGCATAGATGCCCTGAGAACCAATGAGCAACCATCAGGATCCAGCCAGTGATAACTGAGACAAGATCTTTCTTAACAGCAATGCCATATTTGGACGTGAACTTTGTGGAAACAATGTTATGTAAAAACTGACTTGGGTCCGAGCCTACTCTCCACAGAGAGTAGTATGGGGAGAGTGTGCCCCTAATGTGTTGGGAGAAATGTTTGTACATTTGTTCTTTTAAATAAATGTCCCTTTGAAAAAGCTAATTCTTCTTAAGTAATTTAAATGGAACCACAGCAGTATTCATTATTACCTAAGATTGTGTGTGTTTCTGTGTGTGTGTGTGACAGAGAGAGAGAGAGAGAGAGAGAGAGAGAGAGAGAGAGAGAGAGAGACAGAGAGAGAGAGATCTGGGAGTGGGGAGGTGTTACAGCCCTTACTCTGGGAGAATGAGGCAATAGAATGTATACTACACTTCATTAGCCAAGACCAGTTTTTAAGGAAACACCTGGGTGCCTTAGGTAGAAAGGGAAACAGAGAAAAGAGGCAGATACAACATGGGACCCAGAGAAAAAGAGATCTAAGGCCTCTATAATTTGAAAGGCCATATTGTTAATGAACACTTTTGGGTCTTCAGAGTTAGAGAGTGGGAACATCTGCAATCAGTCATCCAACAAATATTTATGGAACACCTACGATATTTGGCAGTGAAAGGAAAGATGCAAATTGCTTTGAGCCACAGGCCTTATGTTCTATAGGCCCAGTTCTCTACTAGATAACCTGATCCATTAATCCTTCCTAAGACATTACCCCTTTCATGAATCTGCATCGTGGCTAAACAGTGTCATTCCTGGAGTAACAATATGAAGGAGAGATTCTAATGTTGGAATTTCAGGAACACAGAGATATTTTTGGTGAGGTGGGGTCTTTGTGACTGTCTTGTACTCTCACTATTAAGCAGCAGGTAAAGGGTTAGTTACACAATCTCAATGGTGAGGGGCTTGCAATTGAGAGTGACAGGCATGGGGGGAGGGAGAAAGCCAGCAAGGGGATAACATCAGCTCTCAGGTAATTTAGAGAGGAGGGAAAGCAGAGAGAATACCAAAGGTGAGAAAGGAGTCAAAGGTGGATGATTAAGAATGCCAAAACTGAGCTGAAGGAATGCACAGGGCAGCCAGGAATGTGGATGGGATATGGTAAAAAGACAGGGCAAGCCAGAGGCAAGACTTTGGAAAGCAGATGGAGAATGTGCCCAAAGCTCAGGCTGGCACTGAGAATGATGCAGGTTGGTGCACAACAACATTTCTTCAAATGGGAGCTTCCTTTTGGCAGAATTGGTCCAAAGATTCCCTCTTACTTCGTATAAGGACCAAGATAACTAAGATTCAGGAACCAGATAGCAACACCTTCAGGTCAGTCTTGTGCAGATAGCTTCAGTGCTACTTTGGGGGCAACATCATCTTTCTATCAGTTTCAATAAGGACAGAATATGTCATTTTCATGCCCCCTTAATTCAACCAGTTCAATTTGACAAGTATTTAATTAGAACCTACTGTGGGCAAGAAACACAACTAAGCACAGATAAAAAGACAAAAAGACAAAAAAAAAAGAACTCTGCTCCCGGGGAGCTTATACTTTACTGAAAAGTAAATACAAGTTAAGTTGGGGAAGAAGAGAGCATCAGAACATAGAAAGTTCAGGAGGGGAGCCTTGAAGGAAGCTAATGATTGTAGGGGGTGGAGATGAGAAGGAAGTACAGTGCAGGCATATGGAACAGGCCGTGTGAAGCTCTGGAGTTTGGGAAATGTCTGGAGCATAGTGCATAAGGGAGAACAAGAATCGAATCTGTAATGGTAGAATGGGGCCATGCTGTGGGTGCCTATACCAAGAGTTAGCATTTGATCTTCAAAGCAATATAGGGAACCAGCAACTTTTTAAATAGAGGAGAGAGAAGGTCAGGTCTGTGCTTTATTTTGGCAGCTGTGTGGAAAATGTATTAAGAGAGGAGAAATGAAGCAGAGCAACCCATATGGAGGTTGTAGCTATAGACTAGGGGAAAGACATTGAGCATCTGAACTAGAGCGCTACTGGTGTGAAGGGAGAGATGGGTGTTGGGACAAGAGGGGACCAGAGACAAGATGAATAAGAATGGTGAGTTTGCTGGAAGCAAGTAAAGAATGCTGGCTTTGCTTGCTAACATCCCAAGCATGGTGCCAGTATCTTCTCCTCTGCCACCTGTGGGAAGATAGCCAAGTTGGATTTAGGGTTACTTTTACGCCGAAAGAGTCAGCATTTTGAGAATCAATAGCCCAGGGGCTTCATTAGGCAGGTGTGCCCTTTTTAGCAATGTCCCAAAGAGATATTCTCTCTACATCATACGGTCCTATTCCCCTGCTGAAACCAGATCCAGGCTGGAAAGTTTATCTTTTATGGGAGGCATATATTTTTAAAAAGTCAGACTCAGTGTATGCTCAGTTGACTTAAGATTAATGGGGTCATAAAAAAGATAGGGTGAGACTTGTACTTGTCAAGACCTTCAAACTGGTCTGGGGCAAACATGATACAATTCTATTCCAGGGAATGAGCTGGTCATGTTTCCCAGGACCAGACAAGAAGGTTTTGCAATGGTTCCTCCTATCCCCAATTACCCTGATGCTCCTACTTTCTAATCCACCTGCCACAAGGATCAAACTGCTGATGATCAGTTCAAAGTATTTTTAAGAGATGAAAGCCAAATAGCCAATTAACAAGAGGTTACTTCAAGCCATGAAGAGTTCTCTAAAGGGACAGATGCTGAAAGAAAAGAAACCTCAGTGAGGTACACAACTTGTTTGGTCTAGCATTCCTTACTCTGCCATATATAGATCTGTCAGGTACGCGTGAGGGGTCACAACCATGCTGACCACCGTGATCAGTCAATAACAAGGAATACAGTATAGAGGAAAAGAGGTCAGACTCGTGTTTCATTACATTACATTAATTCATTACATTAATCTTTGGGGTCTTCTCAAAAGACAGGGGAGTCTAGGAATAAAGAATGGATGTTGGGAAGGATAGAGTTTAGGATTTGTAAAAATTAAGGAAGCAGGTATAGACTAAATTACCAAGAGGTTTTCAAATGATATAGATGCCTCAATTGAGATAAGGAAATCTCATACAAGTTGGGCCTGACCATCAGGCCATTTTCTCCTCACCCAAAAATGAAAAAGGAAGCAGCTTGGTACAGAGGAAAGACTGATTCTCAAAAGATAAAGCAAAACAAAGCAAAAAAAGTAGGTTGTAAAAGGTAATTTTATACATAATCCTCTTTTTCTCTTTTGTTGAATATGAAAATATTTATGTGTATTAATTGTCAAATTCAGAATATTATAGTATTTTATTTTCTCTAATTATATGTCAAAACAATATTTAACATTTTTTTTTAAAACTTTGAATTCCAAATTTTCTCCCTTCCTCTGCCTCTCCCCACCCATTGAGAAGGTAAGCAATTCGATATAGATTATACATGTATAGTCATAGAAAACATATTTTCATATTAGTCATGTTGTGGAAGAAAACATACACTTTCCCCCCAAAATCAAGAAAAATAAAGAAAGTAAAAAAGTATGCTTCAAACTGTATTCAGACACCATCAGTTCTTTCTCTGGTGATGGATAGCATTTTTCACCAAAAGTCTGTCAGAGTTGTCTTGGATCATTGTAGCTAAGTCATTCACAGCTCAGCAACTTATAATATTGCTGTTACTTAGTAGACAATACATTTCGCTCAGGTAAGTCTTTCTAGGTTTTTCTGAGAGCATCCTGCTCATCATTTCTTGTAGCACAATAGTATTCCATAACAACCACATACCACAATTTGTTCAATCATTTCCCAATTGATGGGCATCCCATCAATTTCCAATTCTTTGCCCCCCAGAAAAGAGCTAACATTTTTTGTACATATAGGTCCTTTTCCTTTTTTATCTCTTTTTGGATACAGACCTAGTAGTGGTATTGCTAAGTCAAAGGGTATATATGATTTTATAGCCCTTTGGGTATAGTTCCAAAATGCTCTATAGAATGATTGAATCAATCAGTTCACAGCTCCACCAAGAGTGCATTAATATCTCATTTTTTCTATATTCCTTCCAATATTTGTCATTTTCCTTTTCTATTTTATTAGTAAATCTAATAGGTATTTGGCAGTATCTCAGAATTGTTTTAATTTGCATTTCTCCAAACAATAGTGATTTAGAGCATTTTTTTCACATGACTACATAACTTTGATTACTTCATCTGAAAACTGTTCATATCTTTTGATCATTTATTGATTTGGGAATGGTCATCCTGTCCCTCCTCAAAAATGTTTTGTTTCTGACTACCACCTCCCCCAATCTACTCTCCCTTTTATCACCCCCTCTTTCATCCCCTTCTCTTCCTCCTTTACTGTAGGGTAAGATAGATTTCTGTACCCAATTGAGTATGTATGTTATTCCCTTTCTGAACCAGTTCTGATGAGAGAATTCATTCACTCTCTCCCACATCTCCCATCTTCCCCTCTACTGTGAAAGCTTCTTACCTCTTTTATGTCAGATAATATACCCCATTCTACCTTTCCCCTTCTCCAAGTACATTCCTCTCTTACCCCTTAATTTTATTTTTTTGGATATCATCCCTTCATATTCACCTCACACCTGTGCACCACTACCCCCTCTATATACATACTCCTAACTGCCCTAGTAAAGAGAAAGTTCTTATGAGTTATAAGTACCATCTTCCCTTTTACCATTTGTGGGCTGAGGGCTCTGGAAGCAGCCACTGCTGTTGCTGATTCAGTGGCTCCCAAGGCCTGCTGATGGTTTGCTGAGGTCTGGTCTGAGCTGGTGTGACCTGTGCTGGACTCTGCTCCACTCTTACCCAGGTGTGACAGACCTTTCTTACCAAACTTTCAAGTCATATTTGACTGGAAAATTATTTCACCCTATCCTTTTGTGGGTTCTTCTGCTCTAGGAATTGTTATATGGCATTATTTAGAGGTGTTTGGAGAAGTTTGGGGGTGAGCTCAAGCAAGTCACTGCTTTATTTAGATTCATTTTGGTTTGAAACACAAACAGGAACTCAAGTATCCCCAAATCATACCGTCTTGTTGTTGTTTTAAAAAGTGATAGCAAATAGGTTTTTCCAGTCTAGATGTATATATTCTCTCTCTTTCTCCTTCTCCTCCCTTTACACACATTATATGTAGCATATAAACTGTATGTATATACACACGCACACACATGTACATAAATATACATATATATCCACACATATATATTTCACATAGGTCTTTTAAATGGTCATTATTTTGTAAATGCAGCTCCTTGATTCAGGATTCATGCAGTGGTATGCTGCTGGAGCCATTTGAGTGATTGTTATATTTTTAGTGTGTTTTGCACTTCAACCTCAGAAGTCAGAGAATCAGGGCTTGATTTATTATTTTCTTGATTATCTAGAACTAACAAAGTGATGGAGAAAAATGTTAATAACACAGATTAAATTTTAAAGTGTGTCATATACAGATTATTTTTCTGGACATCTGGTCGTTAAACATTTACCAGCACATTGTTGCCTGTGTTTACTAACTGGTCAGCTAGCTGACTCTGGGCAAGTCACTTTATCTCTAGGGGCCTTAGGGAATAAAACAACAGGACTTCCAAGGTCCGTTTCTGGTGGGATATTTTATTATTCTGTTTATGAAAGGTTCATTTGAGGACAAGTTATTTCAAGCTTTATTTGGTGCCTTGCTGAGGCAATAGAAAGTAAGGGCTGGGGACAAGGATGCTTGTGGTTGAGGATTTCAGGGAATCTTTAGAGCTCATGGATCTATAGGCAGGGGGTCATTCAATACTACGGTATAGTGACTTAAATGGGACTATTTGCTAAGTATGACTATGCAGGATGGGTTGGTATGGCTAAATGAAGCCTTTGTCCCTGGGGCTCTTGGTCAGTGTCTGTCACACATTCCATTCAACTAATCAAGTACAGAATTCCTAGCACAGACAGGTGACTGGAACAAAAAGCAGAGAAACACATCAACACTCCAGGCCAGTGACCTACTTATAGCCTCTCACCTCTTGCCAGCCTTAGTCCCTGCCCCCCATCCCTGGAACTAAGCCTTTCTTTTCAAGTTCCTCTTTCAATATGAATCCTAAGCCCCAACCCTTATCCTTAAATTCCAGATTTCAACCCAAAAGGGGATAAATAGGGACCAATGGTTCGGGACATCCAGTTTTATAAGTATTAATTAGCAGATTGTTCACTGATTCATCCCAGGCACTCAACCAGCAACAAAGAGATCACATCTTCTCATTTGATTTGTTGTTTTCTAGATATTTTTGTTGATTGTTACTGCTGGTCATGATCTCCTAAAAAAAAAATTTTTTTAAATCCCTCCCGTATCTAGAATTGCTTTGTCTAAGATCAGGAAGGGCAAGAGATGTGAATGGCAATAACATATTGGTTGTATAAGCTCTTTCTTGTGTTGGTGTTTAGATGAATGGTTCCTAAAGCATGAAAAGCCCAGTTGTCTGGACAACATCTACCCAATAAAATTCAGACTCCTTTGGAGGTTTCTCTGTTCCTGCCCTTCATCTTCGATCATGTCTCATGCTACTCTCATCCAAGTACTCTATGTTCCACTCTGGCTGAGCTACTCACCATCAACAATACATACCCTTACATAACCTTCACTTTCCTCTGTCGTGCCTTGGTTCAACCATTGAGGGACAGTGTGTTAGACTGGATTCGATGTTACACGTGGAGGCATAAGGCTTTGAGATTAAAATTCAGTCCTGTCTCAGACACTTACTAGTTATGCATTCCTAAGCTAGTTACTTAGCCTCTTTCCACTCCAGTTTCTTCATCTGAGAGGAATGACCTCAATGGCCTCCAAGGTCCCTTCCAGCTAGGGATGTGCAGATAAATGCTTAATAACTAGCCCCTGAAAATGCAGAATGCAGTCTGCATTGTTAATATTTTCTCCATTTTAAAAAGTTTAGACAACGAACAAAACAATAAATTTGGCCCTGCTTTGATTTCCGAGGTGGGCATGCTCATACTGAGAATTGAACAATCAGTTCTCCAAGCTGGCTCTGGAATGCCCTGGTTTTTGGTCTGAAATTATTGCTCCTATGACTCTTCTTATGTCTGGAATGACTTTCACCTCACTCCTAAATTCCTGCTCATGATTTAAAGTCCAACTCGAATGCCATCTTCTCCATGAAATTATTTCCTGGTTACCCCAGTTAGTGAAATATCCATCATGTAGCACTTATGCATTATTTTGTGCTATAGCTATTTGTGCATGTATCATATGTTTCTATTGGAATGTAAACACCATGATGCTAAGGTCTGAGTCTTATCTAAACTTTGAATATAAAGGGTAGCTTGACACTGGAATACTATTTGTTAAAGGTAGGAATGTAGCTAGACAGGAAAAGGAACTCCCCAGGCTTAATTCCATTTACCTATATGAGACTAAACAGGTCTTGAAGTTGAGAAACTGAAGGGTGCTGAATCTAGAATACCCTTGACAGGTTGAAAAAAGGTAGCTTCTGAACTGATGCTGACTGAGTGCAATTTAACCAACAGAAATTGAATATGGAGTCACAAGGAATTTCTAACCTAGAGTCAAAGTGAGGCCTCTGACAGAGATGCTACTCTTAGTGACTGAAAGCAAAGTAAAAAAATAGGCTTACACTCAAAGATATCAGTTGACTGAGATGTTTCTATCCTTTGAAGAATTTGGCATCTAGAATGAGGAATCTTCTTTTGGAGAGGAAATTCCCATTCTGGTCCAAGATTTAAAGAAAAAGACAGACCATCTTTATGGGAAGAAAAGCCATTAAGAATTTTTCCTCAATCTAATTACTGGGTTGTAAGAGCTTTGCTTTTCTAAAAAGGACTGTATTATTGCCTAAAGGGTTATAAAGCCGTTCATACCCTTTGACCCAGCAATACCACTATTAGGTTGGTACCCCAAAGAGGTCATAAAAATGGCAAAAGGGCCCACATGTTCAAAAATATTTATAGTAGCTCTTTTTGTGGTGAAAAAGAATTGGAAATTGAGGAGATGCTCATCAATTGGGGCATGGCTGAATAAGTTGTGGTATACGAATGTAATGGAATACTATTATGCTATAAGAAATGATGAGCCAGCCACATCCAGAGAAAGGACTATGGAGTTGGAATGCAGAATGAAACACACTGTTTCCTTTTTTGTTTTGCTTTATTTTTTTTCCTTTCTCATGATTTTTCCCATTTGTTATAATTCTATGCAACATGACTAACATGAATATGTGCTTAATAGGAATGCATGTGAAGAGTCCATATCAGATGGTGAACCATCTTGGAGAGAGGGGGAGAAGGGAATGGGAGAAAATTTAAAACTTATGGAAGTGAATGTTGAAAACTAAAAATAAATAATTTTTAAAAAGCAATGATGAGCAGGTGGACTTCAGAAAAACCTGGAAAAACGTATATGAACTGATGCTGAATGAAGTGAGCAGAACCAAGAGAACATTGTACATAGTAAGAACAACAATGTGTGATAACTAATTGTGATAAACTTAGCTCTTCTCAGTAATGCAAGGATATAAGACAACTCTAAAAGACTCATGATGGCGGATGCTATCCATATCCAGAGGAAGAACTATGGAGTCTGAACGCAGATGGAAGCAGACTATTTGCTCTTTTTTGTGTTACTTTGTTTCTTCTTTCTCGTGGTTCCTCCCATTGGTTCTCCTTTTCTTTACAACATGACTAATGTGAAAATATGTTTCATATGGATGTATATATAAAGCCTGTATCAAATGGCATGTAATCTTGGGGAAGTGGGAGGGAAGGAAGGGGGAGAAAATTTAAAACTCACAATCTTATGGAAGTGAAGGCTGAAAACTAAAAATAAATGAATAATTTTTAAAAAGAACTGTATCAAAAAGCCTCTGGGTTTTAATCTAAAAAAGCAGTGGGAGAGCCCCCTCCCTCCAATGAGGAAGTAGGACCTCAACTGAAGCCAAAAGCTTGACACAGAGTAGGGTAGTGACTGTGGGCCCATTGGAGTACTGTAACGAGCTCCAACAGATCCTCGAGATGAGCCAAGAGCAATTCCTGAAGACTATGTGTCATGCTCACACATCCACTGGGGACTACATGTCTGGCATGGGTTGCATGCCTTATGAGACTAGCAGGAAAGAGACTCAGTGGGAGCCGTACAAAGATATCGCTAGAAGACGTTGGTGACCCTACAGCATCAGCAGTGTTGCCCTCTCATGAGTATGGCTTGGCCACGTGTGTGCCTCTCCATATATTTTCCCTAAATGTGTCTGTTCTTCTCATTGATCTTTGCTTCTGGAAATCTACCATTTGCAAGTAGGCATATGGTAGCTCTACCCCTCTTCTATCACTATGTCTACACTTGCAACGTACATTTCTCTCTCTCTCTCTCTGTCTCTCTCTCTCTCTGTCTCTCTGTCTCTGTCTCTGTCTCTCTGTCTCTCTCTCTCTCTGTCTCTCTGTCTCTCTCTCTCTCTCTGTCTCTCTCTCTCTCTCTCTCTCTCTCACACACACACAGACACACACATTCCTAATCTGGAAGCAGAAAATAACAAT
Organism: Petaurus breviceps papuanus; assembly: GCF_028583685.1. Lineage (NCBI taxonomy): Eukaryota > Metazoa > Chordata > Mammalia > Diprotodontia > Petauridae > Petaurus > Petaurus breviceps. Next base: position 41,861,807 of record NW_027186296.1, read on the forward strand.
AGATTTTTTTTAAACTGAACTTGTCTTTTCATTAGCCTGGAGAGCCCTGGAATATCCTTCTTTGGCAGCAGTTAGTTTATAGGTTGTTTTTGACACAGAAGTAGCTGGTAGATTGAGCATTTTAAGGACCATGGTTCTAAATCACCCTCTTTTTAAACCAAGGCTGTCAACCATGGATGAGCACTCCCTTCCTTCCCCACCCTCACCCCCACCCCCATTCCTTGCTCTCCTTTCTTGGTTTCTGGAATCCTAAGAGTCGCTCCTAGTTGTCTACAATTCTGCCTCTTTGGTCTAATATGGTCAGGTGAGAAAGGATTGTGTCAGTGCCAGACATATTTCCCAGAGCTCTCCTCGTAAGATGCCTCACATTGAATTTTCAGCTCTGGGCAAGTGTCCAGAGCATGGAGGCTGCCGAGGCTGAGTAATTCAAACAGCTTCTAGTAACAGTTCCCACAGAATCCATTGTACAGGCCCTTTCAGTCACCCACCAAGCCACATTGAAGATTTGATTGCAACTTCCACCATAAATGCCATTTTGTAAGGATTTAATGACATGGAATTTCTAAGCTTCATCTGGTAGAAACTTCAAATTGAAATAACCAAGACAGATGCAGTCTTTACCTAAAGCATAATTTAGGCCAATTAAATCCTGCCATAGCTGTGAAGGCACCATTTCTCAGCTACCTTTCTTTTAAAGAGCAAAACAAAAACACTCACTTGGTGCTTAGTCCAGAGGTATTTGTCTGAGGTATGGCACAGTGGACAGGGTACTAAAGTTAAAGTCAGTACAATCCGGGTCTGAATTCTACCTTAGATACTAACTGCGAACAAGTCACTTTACCTCTACATGCCTCTGTCTCCCCGTTTGTAAAATGAGGGCATTGACTTGGATCACCTCTTAGATCCCTTTCTGTTATAATAATCTATAATTCTATGGTTTGATACCTATCATTCATAGAGAACATACTGAGAAGCATCATGGAGCAGGGGATAGAGCATATGCCTTGAAGTTAGGAAGATGTGGGTTCAAGTCTTGCCTTTGACCCACACTGGTCAGATGCGAACCTGGACAACTGGCTTACACTCTCAGTTCCTAAAACAAAGTTGTAAAGTTACAAAGTAGTTGCTGATCAGTTTTTATAGAAGAAAGTCCTCACCAGGCATTCCCTATATGAGTAGAAACACAGGTCTAGATCCCCCAAACTCCACCTAAAGAAAATCATATATCACTTTATACTATCCAGAGCATTTTTCCATCTGTGCTCCTCTGAGCCTCATGATATCCCCCTCAGATTGGTTTTCATTTAAAGGGCAAATAAAGTTAAGTGATGGGTTTCTATGGGGCCCCAGACTATTAATATGAACACAAAGCTAGCCTTTGGGAACTCACCCATTCAGAAATATGGAGGACCAAGACTTGAAGAAAAATAAGAAAAACAGCTAGCATTTAGAAAAAGCTTAAAGGTTAGCAAAATGCTTTTTTTTTTTTATCAGCCAAAGACTACAGCTTCTGGGATAAGAACTCACTATTTGACAAAAACTTCTGGGAAAACTGGAAAGTATTCTGGCAGAAACTAAGCATAAACCAACATTTTATACTGTATAGCAAGATAAAGTCAAAATGGGTACACAATTTAGACATAAAGGGTGATACTATAAGCAAATTAGGAGAGTAAGGAATAGTTCACCGGTCAGATCTGCAGAGAATGGAAGAATTTATGACTGAACAAGAAATAGAGAACATTGTGAAGTATAAAATGGATAATTTTGTGTTTTGCTTTTATTTTTGGAGGGGGGCAAGGTAGGGCAGTTGAGGTTAAGTGACTGCCCAAGATCACACAGCTAGTTTTGTCTTAAGTGTCTGAGGCTGAATTTGAACTCTGGTCCTCCTGACTCCAGGGCCAGTGCTCTATTCACTGTGCCACCTAGATGCCCCATAAAATGGATAATTTTGATTACATTAAATTAAAAAGGGTTTGCACAAACAAAGCCAATGCCACCAAGATTAGAAAGGAAACAGAAAGCAGGGAAACAATTTTTATAGCCAGTGTCTCCGATACAGGCCTTATTTCTAAAATATATAGAGAACTGAGCCAAGTTTATAAGAATACAAGTCATTCTCCAATTGATAAATGGTCAAAGGATATGAACAGGCAGTTATTAGAGGAAGAAATTAAAGCTATCTATAGTCATATGGAAAAATTCTCTAAATAATTATTGATTAGACAAATGCAAATTACAACAACTCTGAGGTACCATATCACACCTATCAGATTGGCTAACATGACAAAACAGTAAAATGATAAATGTTGGAGAATATGTAGGGGAAAAAAAACACTAAGGTAGAGTTGTGAACTGATCCAACCATTCTGAAGAGCAATCTGGAACTATGCACAAAAGCAATCAAACTGTACATACCTTTTGATCCAGCAATACCATTACTAGGTCTGTATCTCAAAGAGATCATAAAAAGGGGAAAGGACCTATATGTACAAAAATATTTATAACAGCAGCAAAGAGTTGGAAATTGAGGGGATGCCCATCAATTGGGGAATGACTGAACAACCTGTGGTATATGAATGTAATGGAATACCATTGTTTCATAAGAAATGATACACAGGTAAGCTTCAGAAAAACCTGGAAAGACATACATGAACTGGTGCTAAGTGAAGTGAGCAGAACTAGGAGAACATTGTACATAGTAACAGCAACATTGTGTGATGATCAACTTTGATAGACTTAGCTCTTCTTAGCAATACAATGATCTAAGATAATTCCAAAAGACTCACGATGGAAAATGCTATCCACATCCAGAGAAAGACCTATGGAGTCTGAATGCAGAAGGAAGTGTACTATTTTCTCTCTTTTTTTTTCTTTCTCATGGTTTTCCCCTTTTGTTCTGATTCTTCTTTCACAACATGACTAATATGGAAATATGTTTAATATGATTGTACATATATAGTCTATATTAGACTCATGCCATCTTGGAGAGGGAAGGGAAGGGGAAAATTTTTAGAATCAAAAATCTTGTAAAAGTGAATGCTAAGAACTAAAAAAAAATTAATTAAAAAAGGAAAACATGCTTTTTTATTTCATTTGGTCTTCACAACAATCCTGTGATATAAGTGCTATTATTATTCCCATTTTAAAGATGATAAAACAGAGGCAGGCAGAGATTAAGTGACTTGCCCAGAATCATATTACTAGTATTTGAGGCCAGAATTGAACTCAGATTTTGTCTTCAAGTCCAGTATTCTATCCACCTCACTTATGGCAGCTTTCTTCTCCTCTACTTCATCAGTCCTTTCAAATAATAACAAACTAAATGGCATAATATTTGCAAAGCACTTAGCATAGTGCCTGGCACATAGTAAATGCTATATACAAATTGACTATTCTCTTTCCTCCCCCCGCCCCCCCCAATCTGCAAATAACTAGTATTTATATAACACTTTAAGGTTTGCAAAGCTCTTTATGAATATTATCTCATTTTATTCTCACAAAAACCCTTGGAGGTAGGTATTATTGTTATCCCCATTTTACAGATGAGGAAATAGAGAAATGCAGTATAAGTATGTGAGACCAGATTTGAACTAGGAAATGGAGAAATGCCGTATAAGTATCTGAGACCAGATTTGAACTCAGTTCTTCTTCCTTTCAGGTCCAGTGCCAAAGCTAGGGGACACAGTTGATAGAGTGCTAGTCCTGCAGTCAGGAAGACTCATCTTCATTAGTTCAAATCTGGCCTCAGATGCTTTTTTAGCTGTGTGATCCTGGACAAGTCACTTAACCCTGTTTGCCTCAGTTTCCTCAACTTTAAAATGATATAGAGAAGGAAATGGCAAACCATCCAGTATCTCTGCCAAGAAAACCCCAGATGGAATCATAAAAAAGTGATACACGACTGAAATGATCGAAAACAAACATCTATCTATATAAAAACTTAAAATATAAAAATATACTTATAAAAACTTAAAGAGAAATATAAATGCTTGTTCTTAAAGTATTTTATATATGCACATGTAAATGTATAAATATATAAATGCATATACACATATATACCCACATATGTATATGTGTATACATATAGTGTGTGTGTGTGTGTGTAAAATCTTCAGCTGACTCATGGGGCCTTTCTGACTGATCCAGAAATGCTGCCTACATAGCATAGATCCTAAGTTGTCATAGAAGAGATATTATAATTCACCATAAGGAAGGGAAGCCTGTTTCAGTGGAGTTCAGGCCCTCAGTAAGCAATAAAAGTGACCTTCCATCTGGCCTTTAAAGTACTAGAACAGATTGGCCTTGGCAGGCAACTTCAAAAGATAAACCAGACAAACAGCAGTGAACTTTCCCCAGGACTGGAGTTCTGGAGGATGAATACTTCTCTCCTATACAGGAAAGGTCACATTTCTCATTTCAGTCTATGGAACCCCAGGCGCCAGGGAAGGCAAGTCCTTAAACTCAGTGCTTGCTTTCAAAGCCATCAGATAGCAGAGCAACCACAAATCCTTCCTCCTTGGCCCCCTAAGAAATGACCTCTCTTTTCTATCTATAGCCAACTCCATGCTTGGAGTCTGGATAGTGTTGATTCAAGATGAAGATAAAAGTACTTTGTCATTATACAGAAAGTGTGAACATAACACATCCAAAGTTGTTTCCCATAAAAGGGGAGTGGGGGGGTACTTTTTAAAATAGTTCTACTATTAGTTTTAGATGTTGTTTTAAAGGTGCTACTTTTTAACATTAATCAATTATCACCTCTTTGTGGAAAGCCTCCAAAGCACATGCCCTCAGGTGTCTGGGCATAGAAATTTTTTTTAAAAGCCTCTATTTTAATGTAATAAATTTCATTAATTTCCCTGATAATGGATGTAGACCAATAGCTTTTGGAGTAGCTGAACATAACAAAAGGGATTAACCATTACACTGAAACTACTGGGGGAAACCTTATAAACTTATGCTCACTTATGGAACAGCTGGATTTTCCTCAGTAAATGACATTCCTTTGCCAGATTGCCTTTAAGTACTTCCTAACCTTAATTACATATGTGTGTCAGAAATTTGTTTAGCCAGTAATATCACTGGGTTCATTTGATTTCTGATGTTTTCTCATTTCATCTGTCCCAGTTCCTTAGGATCTTGGATTTAGAGCTGGAAGGGCCCTCAGAGGTCATCTAGTTCAACCCCTTTTTTTTTACATAGGAGGAAACTGAGGCCCAGAGAGAGTAAAGTCACGCAGGTCACAGTGGTGGAGCCAAGATGTGAATCCATGTCATAAGATTATAACTCTAGAACCTCGGAAAGTATTGAGCTCAGTCTCTTCTTTTTGCAGATGAAGAAAGGGAGTTCCAAAGAGATTAACGAATTACTCAGAGGGAGTATACTAGGCATTTCTGAAAGCCACACAGATGACTAGAAGTGGAAAATATGGAGGTTAGACAAAAGACAAAACAAAGCCCTATGTGCTACAGACTGTTAAGAATTGGAGGAAAAATGTCAAGAAACCTCAAAATGTGGGATGTCAAGTAGAGAGGTCTGTTTGAAGAGAAGTGTGGGTGACCCATAGACCTTCTCCTCTGGTGGTACTCTGGAAACACCTAACTTCAAAAAAGAGGTTTTGTTTTTGTGATTTTTAGCTTCATGTACTCCACAATCAGTCGGAACTAAATCCTGGATGAACAGTCATAAACAAGTTGTGCCCATGTCATCCTATTCTGGAATGCCCTCTCTCTTTCCCTCTACCTGTTGAAATGTCATCCCTTGTACCTCTACTGTAGTCTCTCTTTCCCTTTGAAAACATTCCCAGATTGCTCCATACCTCACTGGATTTCCTTCTCCAAATTTCTATCCAATGTCCACTTAGTACTTCCTCTTCCCATTCTATCATACCTCCCACAACTTAACACTTCTCTGTCTCTGTCTCTCTGTTTCTTGGTGTCTCTGGCTCTATCTGCTGTTGTTTGTCCTTTGTTCACCAAGAGGACCAATGACATCACAGGGTGATGTCTTGACTTGCACGTTGCATATGAATTGGATTTTAGTGAGGCAGAGCTTCACAAAGTCATCGAAATTCAGTGGTAAGACAAGAGTCTGGACAATTGGCAGTGGCCTAGAATGCAGTATGATGACAGTATGATGACCTTGGCATCTTCAATGTCTGAGCAAGCCCTAAGTGCTCCCCAGCACCTGCTTCAGCCACCTTCCTGTCTGTTGGATCAAATTGCTCTCATCTGCCCATTCTGTTGGGGGGAAATCTGCACATGCTTGGGGCAGATACTCCTCAATTCACCAATAGGTTTCAGGCCTGATGGTTACCCTCAACCTAGGTTAGCCTATCATCTGAGAAGGTTTATGGGGGTGACTGCTGCACATGCTACAGCTTCTTGGAACCACAGATAGGAGTTGGGTGACAGGTGGATGCCAAAGGTGGATGAGCAGCCCTGAAGAAGGCTTGGCAAGTCATTACACCAGGGGAGCTAGTCCTGCCTGACCTCACCCAACAAGTATTTATTAAGCATTGACTACATGCCAGGCATAGTGCCAGACTCTGGAAAAACAAAGGAAAAGCAAAAACAGACCCTGCCTTCAAGGCACCTACTGCAGGAAACATGTTCATAAATAGGTACATATAAAATACAACTGGAGTAGGTTAGAAAAAGGTAGTCTACGGTAGTGGAGCCAGTGTTTGAATCCAGGTTCTAGCTCTAGAACTTGGAAGGACCTCAGTGACCATCTAACCCAGTGTCTTTATTTTACCAATGAAGAAAGTGAATTCCACTGGTCACACAGATCACAGTGGTGGAGCCTATTTAGATCTGGATTTTTTTTTTTTGCTTTTTGGAGGGCAATTGGGGTTAAGTGACTTGCCCAAGGTCACATGGCTAGTTTTTGTGTGCGTGTGTGTGTGTGTGTGTGTGTGTTAAATGTCAGAGGCCAGATTTGAACTCAGGTCCTCCTCACTACAAGGCCGGTGCTCTATTCACTGCACCACCTAGCTGCCCCAAAAATGCTCTTTTTTTTTTTTGAGAGTGGAAGGGGAGGGCACTTGGGGTTAAGTGACTTGCCCAAGGTCACACAGCTAGTAAGTACGTCAAGTGTCTGAGGTGAGATTTGAACTCAGGTCCTCCTGACTCCAGGGCCAGTGCTCTATTCACTGTGCCACCTAGCTGCCTAGATCTGGATTTTTGATGTCATCATTTTGGGGGACTCAAGGTGTGGAAAATACTCCAGCCAAATTTGTTTGCTTACTGTTCCCCATCTAGGACATCCCATGTTCCAACTCAACTTTGAACAGGTTTTATCTTGTGCCTGATATGAGCTTCCTCCTCATCTCAACCTCACAGACTCTCTAGCTTTCTTTAAGGCTCGGTATAAGGACCAAATGACACCCATCCTGGTCCCTGCAATGGCTAGTGTGCCCTGCCCTAACAAATACCTCTGTATATAACATCTATGTTTATATACATGTTGTTTTCTCCAAATTGAATGTAAACCTCTTTCAGACCATTCTTCCAGTCTTCTTATACATGATGGTCTCTACATGTGCTATGGTCTGCCATATTGCTGTTCCTTACACATGCCTATGTCTCCATCTCTCAGCTCTGCTTCTTTGCATTGCCTATTCCCTATGCCTGGAAAGCTCTCTCTTATCAATTCCACCTCTTAGAATCTCTGGCTTCCTTCAAGACTCACTTCTACAGGAAATCTTTCCTAGCTCCCCAGCTGCTAATGATTTTCTAAGGCTGCTTTCTACTTACTCAATCTTTATCTTATATGTGCCTATTAATGAATGTATTTCCTGAAGTAGGCTCCTTGAAGGAGGGACTGTCTTTGCTTTTTCTTTGTTTTCCTAGAGCTTGGCGCTGTGCCTGGCACATACTAAATGCTAAATAAATGCTTATTGATTGATCATTGATTGACTGAGGTCAGGGACTATTGTGTTCTTTATTTTTGCATCCCTAGTGACTAGCACAATCTTAAGGGGTTGGTGTGCTCAGAGGTTAAATGTCTTGTCTGTAGTCACACAGGTGGATGTCAAACTTAGGACTTCCTGACTCCAAGGCCAGCCTTCTCTCTAAGTCAAGTCTCACTGCCTCTCATAGTCCTATATACTCTTTTATTGTTCGCCATTAATACAGTATTCACAACTAGAAGGCAAGTCTCTGAGAGAAGTAATGCCTTGCACTTTTTCCTGTATGGTGCCTCCATGGTGCCTAAGACTATGGAAAACTTATTAGAGAGGCTGTAGGAAAATAGGTATTTGAATGCACTGTTTGGTAGAGCTGTGAATTGGTCAAGTCATTCTGGAAAACAATGGACAACCATGCCCCCAAAGTTTTTAAACCACAGTTGTCTTTTTGCCCAGCAATATTATTAGGCATACATTTCAAAGAGATCAGAGAAGAAGAACAATGACCCACAAACATGAAAATAGTTACAGCAGTACTTTTTGCGGTAGCAAAGAACAAAGGGGGTTCCCCTTCAGTTGGAGAAGTGGACTAAACAAATTCTGGTATATGAATGTCATGGAATGCTATTGTGCTGTAAGAAATAATGAAAAGGATGGTTTCAGAGAAAACGAAAAAGACACATGAAATGTTACAGAGAAGTGAAGAGAGCCAGAACAATCTATACAGAGACAACAATATCATAAAGACAAACAGTCTTGAAAGTCTCAAGAACTCTGATAAATATCATGACCAAGGATTCCAGATGACCAATAATAAATCATGCTACCCACACCCTGACTGAGAGGTGATTGACTTGGGGAGTGCAGAGTGAGACATGTTTTTTGCACATGGCCATTGTGGGAATTCATTTTGTATGACTGTGCATATTGTTACCCGGGTTTTGTTTTTCTTTTTTTTTATTCAAGGAGGGAAGAGGCAGGAGGGAGAGAAAATAGATTTTTTTTAAAAAAATTTAAAATAGCCAAATTATAAAAGAATATGGAACACATAGTTGATGCTTGATAATTTCATGTGCAATCATCTTTTTTATTAAACTATGTTAGGAAAATGCTTTGGTCCATAAATTTAAAAAATTAATAAAATTAAAAAAATGTTTATTGATTGATCAAATTCAATGTTGGATACTGCCAGAACATATATGTTCAAAGTCTATCTTACTCTCATGTATGGCAACTTTACCAGCTGGAAGGGTAAAAATGAACCATCTCATGTGTCAAGGGTGACTGAGATGTAGTCAAAAAAGATCTTGAAAATATCATCACTCAGAACTCCACCTATGAGAATCTACTCAGAGACTAGTGATTCAAAAAATAACAAACACATAAAACAAAACAAAAATGGAAGTTGGGTGTAACAAAAGGGTGTGGTCCCATCTCTGCTGTCTATGGACATGTTTATATATTAT
>NW_027186296.1:41871194-41925305 GCF_028583685.1 Petaurus breviceps papuanus
CACACCCTAAACTAACAACAAATTGATATTCAGCTGTCATTAAATAACTCAAGCCTGGAATCCAATCTCAATATTTAGGACATGTTTACCGTTTTTGACCTTGTATTTATTTTGCTAATGACAAAAAAAAATATGCCCTACTTATATAATGTACACGCACATATTATACATAGATATACATATTATATTATGTATGTGAAATATCAGGAAAATTGTGTACAAAAGTCTCTTCTCCTTGTAGCCCCAACTGACTAAGGAAATAGGCTTTTGCCTGGGCCTTCTCTCACCTAGGCATCATAATGGTCTGTTCTAAATTGTTTGGGGCTTGACTTCTTTTTCTTGGCTCAATGTCTGAAGCAGAATTTTCTTTCCATCCCCCTCTAGAGGAGGAAAAATTGTGTTTTCCTGTCATATTTTCTGTCTTACAGGAAATAAGCACAAAATAAACATTTATTAAGCACTTACTATAAGCCAGGCACTGTGCTAAGTGCTCGGGTACATTGCCCTCAAGGAACTTACAATCTAATGGATTGGAAGATTAAAAAGCAAGAAAAGGAGGGATAGCTGACTAGGAACAAGGAATAAGTCTGGTTGGAATTGAAATGACGAGCTGACTAAACATCTGAGCTGGGCGTCTTAAAATGGGAGCTTTTGGAGGAGCTCTTTACTCTGCTCTCCAGAGGGGAAAAGGAGCTTGAAGGTAGGTACTAATGAGATGTGAGTACAAATCTGATACAACGTCCACAGTGATGAGTTCCCTAATGATGAGCTTTTCCTGGGGAGGGAAGGGAGGAAGATGATGGTGGAATTGAATCTGCAGAGTTTGACTGGTAGGAAATGAAGAAGTTGACTGGGTTTCTGAGCCCCTTTTAAAGTGAAGTTTTGGGAGGAGTTTCTTGTTCATCTCACCAGTCTTCTAGTCAGAGCGGAGAGACAGCTGAGGATACTGAGGAGGGACTCAGGTACCTGGCAGGTTGTATACAGGGTGCAGGGAGAGCAGTGATGCACACTTTTTCCTTGCAGCATCCAGCACCTTCGTACTTTACAATGCTCTGGTGAGTTATGGCTCTATGGTGCCCCTCCCCTGAGCCCCAGACCATTTGCAGTGGAATCATTTTCTCTGCTTTCTTTTCCCCACATCTGAAATTGGCCTAGGCATTGTTTCAGAGCTTTCTTCTAGGGGGAAAGAAGATAAACTCTGGAAACCAAATCCCAAATGATCTTTATAAGGGAAAGAGGACAAAGCCACAGTGGGGGGAACATTGGGCTTATTAAAAGAAATCTCACTCAGCAGCCTCCTCCCTTCTTTCCCAGATGGTGCACAAAATACATTTTCAAGGTCTCTAATGAGAAACACATTCCTTCTCCAGACCCATGCTTCACCTGCAGATTTCTAGCCTGAGACACTGCTGATTATTATTGCTAATGGAGAATCCAAGAGCCATTTATTTTCTAATATGTTGGGTCCATATGTGGAAATCTGGGCTTTGAAATATGAATGTGTTTCAGATTCCCTATTCCTTTTTACTTCAGCCAAAATCATTAGGTCAATGCAAGAAGAAGAAAGGGGCAAGGGAGAGAGAAAGAGATACTTGGTATGAGGTTGGGGTTAATTACCCAACTGAAGGAGTTGTAAATACTCAATTAGCAAAGCACTGACTTAAAAGGGAGCTGAGATATAATGCTTTATGAAGAGAAACATTTATTTTATGAAGGTCTCCCATGTCATGCAAGTGTTAATATTTCTAAACTGTCCCCACCCACATAAAATTATGTAAGTCAATGGATCAATTATTTGCAGAAGAAATGAAGGCGAGATTTGAGCCAAATCATAGCGTATGTTTTCTTTTCCTTGACCTGAGATAAATTATAAGGACTTTATTTTGTCAGTTTCTACCGTTCTTGTACTTTACATACTTTTCTCACATCATAATTTTATTATAGTCATTTGGAAATGTGTCTTATGTCCCCTACTAGATTGTAAACTGCATGAGGGAAGGAGCCATACATTATACTTTATTAAATCCCATTGCCTAAGTATAATGCCTTGCTCATAGTCAGCACTTTGTAATAGACAGTGTGTTTAAGCTGGAGTCAAGGAGACCTGGTTCAAATCTTGCCTCTGTTACTGGTTGCTCCACCATAAGTAAATCACTTAATCTCTCCTAGCCTCCATTTCCCGTTCTGTAAAATGGAGATAATAATACCTATAGTGTTTTGCATGGTTGTTGTGAGGCTGAAAAAAGATAATGTATGGATATCATTTTGCAAATTTTCAAACACTACATAAATGTCAATTATTATCATTACTTATATTTGTTAGATAAAATAATGAATCTTACAAATCAAGAATTCTCAATTATATCAATGGTTCTCAAATAATATCATGGTCTCCACTCTTACCTAGTGTTGCCAGAAACCCAACATTTCCTACAAATCTCCACAAAACCCCTACTAGCTCTCTCAGCACTTGTTTCACTCTGCTTTATTTGTTGCTTCTTGCTGTTCCTACAAACAGCCTGTGGATCACACAGCCTCACAGATTTTTCTTGCATCTCTCCAAGGGGTCAGCACATTCTCATTTTCCCCCTTTCTTTTCCTGGCTTCACCTAAAACTCCCACAGGAACATGATGCTAGACTTCTTGTGTTAGTCTAAGCCCTCATCTATTCCCCTCATTCACTTCAGACAGGAACCAAAGCAAACTAATCTTGGTGTTTTTTATTCCCTTCTCTGGATGAGCCATCCAAATTTTCTCTAAATTTTTTTTAACATAGAGTACCTACCATGCACATTTAGGAATTTAATAATCCTCTTTTGCATATACAGTACATGCTTGTTTGACTTTGATACTATTATTAATAGATTTGAATTTCAAAAGCAGAACTCCTGTACTTTGAAAGACTTTTGAAATCACAATAAGAAAGCAAAGTGGACCCTCTCTGATTGGGAAATGACTCAAGAAATTGTGCTCTATAATTGTAAAGGAACACTACTGTATTATAAGTAACTACGAATGTAAAGTAATCAGAGAAGCTTGGGAAGACATCTATCAACTGATGCACAGCAAAGCTGAACCTGGTAAATAATTTACACAAAACTCACAATAATACAAATAAAAACAACACCGAAATTACCAATCACAGTCCAGGCAATGACATACATTCCCTATCTCTGCAGAGAAGTGGGAGACAATGGGCACAGAGGGCTCCATAAACTATCAGAATTGGATGCTGAGTTCATTTTCTCCAGTTATTTTTCCTTATTCGTACTGAAAGGGACCTCAAAGTTTACCTAATTCAGCATCCTCACTTTACAATTTCTTGGAGGCAGATAGTGATCTCGCCGTTCTTTTTATCCCTAGCACTCACCACAGTGCTGGTACACAGTAGGCACTTTATAAATACTCATTGACTTCACTTGACAAATAAGGAAATAGGACTAGAGTTGAAAGGACCCGCCTAAGGTCACACAGGTAGCAAGTGGCAAAACCAGAATGTGAACTCAGAACCTCTGACTCCAAATGCAGAATGCTTTATTGTGGCTAATGGAGAATTGAAGAGCGGTTTCTTTTCTGATATGCTGCCCTCATGAGACAATCAAAAGATTTCTAGTTGATTCTATGTCCAAAGGCTTTCCAGACTGTTGGGACCTGCCAGAGATTCCATTGTGTTCTATTGTCATCGTTTTCTAGATCCCAGGTTTTCTTCCGTGCCAAAATGAGTCACAGGGGTAGATCTTTTTACTACATTTGGTGATCTCATCCACTGGGGCTACTCTTTCAATAATAATATGCTCCATCTGACAGTTCTTTCTCTGTTTCTGGGGAGTGTGGGGTAGGAAAGGATTTCATTTCCTAACAACATGCAGACTCTCCAGGGACATATTTTAAGAATGTAAATACCTTCTAGTCATTTAGTTTTTCTGCTTCAAAAAGTCACCTGAACTGATCATAGCCACCCCCAAAATGCAAGTACCACAGAATCTCTTTTCTTAATGAAAGTATTTCTTTAGCCCAGAGGCTCTTAAACTTGGGTCCATAAAAAAAAAAAATATTGTGACAACTGTATTTCAATATAATTGCTTTTTTTTGTAATCTTCCATATTTTATTTTATGTATTTAAAAATATGATCCTGAGAAAGAGTCCATAGATTTCACCAGACTGCCAAAGGGGTCCAGGACACAAAAAAGGTTATGAATTCCTGCTTCGGCTGAACCTTTTCCCAAAGCATCCTCTTGTAACTTCCATAGTCCTTAGCCTTAAGTTCTTGAATTGCCACCTGTTTTCCATCAGGAGGTAAACCACAAGCCAACACAAATATATGTGATAAGTTAATGTTTAAATATCATGACGCACTCCTTCAGTTGACTAGCAAGTAAGGAAGAAGACAGGTTTGACTTTTATAACCTCAAGCCCCTCTGGACCTAAAGCATACATGGTAGGCTAGACCTGCTAAGTTTTCATCCATTGCTCTAACCCCTGAACACCACCATCTTCCTACACTTCCATTGAGCAGCTAGCAGCTAAATGGGGATGATAAGGTTCCTCTTCCACAGGGGTTTCAGACAGATTCTGAACTTAGAACCTGAAAACTCTTTGCTAAAAACAAGTAAGATGATATGAGAAAGATACCAGTATGGTAGCATAAGCACTGGTGACACTGGAAACTCAGAAGACTTAGGCTCAGATCCCACTCCTAATGCTAATTAGCTATGCAGCCTCGAAGTAGTCATTTCCCTCCCTGGCTCTCAGTTCCCTCATTTGTAAAACGAGGGAGCTGGGTCATATGGCTTTTGAGGTCCCTTGAAGCTAATAATTGATAATTTCATCATCATCATCTCTTGGGGTGATAAAGCCTCTCTTTAAAAAAAAGTTTGAAATGTATATTTTATATGGTTCCAAGATCTGAAATACAAATTATTGGGGGGGGGGGAGGTTACATCAGGACACTGGGATAACATTTAATTGTTATGTATATTGTCATTTTTTGCATGTGATTAAGTTCAGAAAAAAATGTATATACCTTAAAAAAGCAGGCTATATAGGAGAAATTTGTATTTTCATATATAATCCTACTTTTTAATCTTACTTTGTATCAAGAAATGTTTTCTTTCTCTCTTTTTTAGTATTTATTAAATTAAGAATAAAAAAAATTTTGATCATTTTTTTCTCCATATAAAACTTCCTCAATTGCTTTGATCAAGCCTTATGTGGCAGAACCTTAATGCTCTAATATCATCATCCTGGTTATCCTCTAGTGGGTGCTTTTCTATTTATCAATGTCTTTATCTTATATTTTATTCTCCACCCCTACCCTCCTTCCGTTACTCTGTGATCCAGTGATACCGGCCTCCTTGTCATAAAGCCAGAAGAAGCAGTGACTCAGAGGTTGAGTCATTGAACTGGAACTGTCTAAATGCAAAAGTGAAGACTTGCTCATTTATCACTCTCTTTCATGGTGGCTCTGGGGAGACAGGACTGTTTTGAGATGCCAGATGAGGGAAATGAAACTGCCCTATCTCTCATCTAACTACCACACATCTATGAACACATGGCACCTATTTTTCCTTTGTGTTTATTTATTCTTAATTTTAACTGGATAGTATTCGGAGATGGAGAGTGCCCATGGTGCGTTCAAGAGATCCAGGGTCCCAACAGAAGTCCCACTGGCAAATAGAGTTGGTAGCAAGGTCCACAGCAGCCAACAGAAGTAGTTAGAAGAATCAGGATGTGTCCAAGTAATAACCATGAGGGAGACAAGTCCAGGCAGAAGTAGTGGTAAGAAGAAGAACATGGTAGATGGGTGAGAGACAGGTCAACACACAAAAACATCCCATCATCCATTCATAAACAAAAGTGGGCTTACCAAAATTTCTTATCAAAATTTTGGATTGGAAGCAGGCAGAGAGTATTTGTGCCTGTTTAAGGATTCGGTCCTTGTTGGTCAGTCCTCCATTTCATAAATTAGAAAGAACAAACATACACAGAATACAAAATTGCAGTAGTATAAATATCAGATAGCTAGGTTCTTGTGGTTATGGGCATAGGAATCAGGAAAGGCCAGAAGTAGAAGGTGGTGCTTGAGTTGCAAACCTGAAAAAGTGAGTGATTATAAGAGTTGCATGTAAGAAGAGTGTGCATTCCAGGCATAGGGTGTGGCCAGTACAAAGGAAAGGAGATGAAAGGAGGGACTGTGTGAAGAACAGAGAAAGTTTGGAGTCCAGGAAGGGCAATAATGTATAATGAGACTAGAAGGCTAGGTTGGAGCCTTGCTGTAAAGGGTTTTGAAAGCCAAACAAAGGCATTTGTGTTTTATACCAGAGACAACAGGGAGCCACTGGAGTTTATTCAATAGAGGACTGACGTTATCAGATCAGTGCTTAAGGAAAATCACCTCAGAATCTATGTGTCAAATAGATTGTAGTGGGGAGAGACCTGAAGCAGAGATATCACTTAGTGGACCATTGAAATAGTACAACTTGGGGGGCGAATGGCTAGGTGGCACAGTGAATAGAGCACCGGCCCTGGAGTCAGGAGGACCTGAGTTCAAATGTGACCTCAGACACTTAACACTTACTAGCTGTGTGATCTTGGGCAAGTTATTTAACCCCAATTGCCTTGCCTTCCCCCCTCCAAAAAGAAAAAAAATAGTACAACTGGAAGGATGAAGGTCTGATGAAAAAGTGGTTACAAGAGCAGAGAGATGGGGTATGGTATAATGCACACAGCAAGCCCTGGCAAGGTGTAATGAATAATAATAATAATAATAATAATAATAATAGTTATCATGTATATAGTGCTTTAATTGCATGTGATATCTCACTTGATCCTTACAACAACTCTGGGAAGTAGGTACTATTATTATTATTACTCCCATTTTATAGATGAAGATGAGATAAATAGAGGTTAAGCAACTTGCCCAGGTCACAGAGCTAGTAAGACTCCAAGACTGCATTTGAATTCAAGTCTTCCTGCTTCCAAGCCCAGCACTTTATCCACTATATCACCTAGCAGGCAAACTATTTAAATGTTTCTGTCCCCCACCCCCAAAATAATAAAGTATTTTACCCAGACCCAAGCCAAAGAAAGTGCCAGTGACCACCGGTGACTTTGGGAAGACATGACATAATCACAGCATCTTCATAATAATAACATAATCCACAGCCATCTCAATTAACTGCTTCTCTTCTTTTGAGTTCAGCTTGCTCAAGAGCTCTAGTGAGTTTAATGAGGGATTAGGTTTCAATGTCTTGCTGTTATTTTTAACATAGCTCAACTTGCTTGTAAATCTCCCCACTGTCTCCGGCCCTAAGAAGTGGTCAGAAGAAAAGATAGCAAGTGTTGGAAGCCAAAATGATTATTGGGGTGAGGTCAGGATGATATCTGGCCCAGGCATGGTCTGCCTATTATATTTTCTATGCAAAACATGAAAACAACCACCTCCAGCCACTCTGTATTTATGTCCGCCTCCCTGTCGGTAAAAGATGGAGCCGGACAGTGGTAGGAAGACCAGATTTGGAATCAGAATGCCCAGGTGTGAATTACATCTCTCTTATTTACTACTCGTGGCTCTCTCGGGCACCTGTCTGATCCTCTGGACTAAGTTACTTCATATGGTCCGTGAAACAAACATCTAAATTCCTAAATTAGGTGTCTGTTAGGAAACATTCATTAGGGACATAGATCATAGCAAGCCTCTCCCCTTTGCTCCCAATTAGGCACTCAAGAACCTAATTGAGTAGCTAGTGGATAGCCAGTGGGTAGAATAACAATAACAAATAAGTGATGTTGTAAGTTATTTGATATTCACAATAATCCATGACATCAGTTGACTGCAGGCTATTTCAAAACTCTAAGTGATTACTGCTCTCAATCATTCTACTGTTTTAACTCTAATCTCCTCTCTCCCATTTAACCTATCAACCTTATTTCCATATTTTCCCAACAAACAACAACCTCTTCACTGTCCCAAGAACAAACTAAACTCTTTCAGGCCTCCATACTTTTACTCAAGCTATTCAGTCTGCACACTTTGTCTTCCATACATCTTCAAAACCAGGCTCAAGGCTCACCTTTTTTGTGGAATTCTCCCTGACTGCCCCAGCTCTCATTGGTCTCTTCTTCTGAACCTCTGTCAGCATTGAGACATGAAACATGCTTTAGGACTTGGTAAGGTACTGTCTTGTATGGGCCACTATTGATTTGTCTCCCCAACTAGCCGGTAAGATCATTAGGCGAAGGAACCTTGTTCCAACAGTGCATTATACCAGGCTTTGCCACCATCAAATGGTTCCCTCCTCCCACCAACTGAAATTTTTTTGTGTCCCATCATCCCTTCCTGGCTAGGCTGTCAATGGAGGCCATCTCCACTTGTCCTGATCTATATCTTTCCACTAGACTCAGATGGCTCTGGAGGTCAAAGTGAGGCTGATGACTGCATAGCCCTCCCTCACTTAAATCCAATTCACTTGCAAGTCATGGCATCACTTTCCTGATGTCACAATCCTCTTTGGAGAATGAAGGACCTCCACAACCACAACAGCAGGTACATTACAAAGTGATACTTAGCTAAAATATGCTACTATAGTGTATGCTCAGGCCCCCACCTCAGGCAGCATACCTGCATTTCCATAATTGTCCTATGGTGACCCATACAACTTTGACTCTAATGATGAGAATTCCCAGCAAAATATGAGGGAAAGGTGATTGTTATAACTGGAGGAGATTGGAAAATTGATATTCTGGTGCATTTGGGCCTTTTACCCCTCAAATGACACTATGTAGGTATCTAGAGAGGCAAGGGACTGACTGTGAAGTCAGTCAGGGAAATGAGTCAGCTCTCTGGTTCCCCTCCCTGTCTTTTTCCTCTCCCCTCTCTACTTCGTCCTTCCCAACACCCCCTCCCACCAACGCCCCCCCCCCCCAAACCATTGCTCAGGGGCCATTGTGGGCATTTGAATTGTGCTATAGAGATAACACTCAGTGCCTAAACCATTCAATAGGATCATAGGACTTAGAACTGGAAAGAATATTAGAAATGATCAAATCTAATGTCATTTTACAGATAAGGAAACTGAAGCCTAGAGGGGAAATGACTTGGTTAAGGTCACATGAACACCAGAGCCTATGTTTTAATCCAGATCCTCTGACCTTAAATCCAGTGTTCTTTTTATATCGCATAAAAAATTACTAAGTAGCTAAAAGTGCTTTGAAGTGGTCTCCTTAGGATCTGATGATTTTTGTCAGCCAGAGACATCCCGTCTAAAACTTTTCCCTTTCTTAGAGGTAAGTCATTCACAAATTTCATTTCCTACTCCTGTGACTTGTATGTTGCATTTCAAACTAGTACTTCTCCATGGAGACATTGGGATATGGCATAGTAGTATCGTGGCAAAGAAAATGAACTAAGATTCAGAAGACCTGAATTCTAACTATGATTCTGGCTAGCTGTATAGCTTTGGGCAAAGAAATCACTTGGCCTCTTTACAGATGAGTTTTCTCATCTGTAAAATGGGGATAATAATAGCTCCTATTTCTTAGAAGGTTCAAATGTGAAGTTCAAATCAGATAATTTTTTGTGTGCTAAGCACTTTACAAAAATCTCATTTGATACTGTGCCTTAAAGCTTTGTATAAATACCAGCTTTTAGGTTACATCTCATTTGCATTTTCAATAAAATACTGTTTGCATGTAGAGGATCTAGGATTCATCTGTACAGCTTGTACGTGCTTTGTGCATAGCCACTCAACTTTTCAGTAAAAAGTTGTTTTGGGAGTTGCTGTGGCAAAAAAAAAAATTATAATCTGGTCATCAACCTTACATTAATGAGTCTCTCTAAAATTAGTTAACTGGTTATAATTGAATAACTGAAAGAGTTCATTGCTGAACTTCTACTTAAAACCTTTCAGTGTTTTAAAGCCTACTTGAGACTGGGTGGCATTGACATAACCTTCAGGAACCTAGGATTACCTTCATGCCAAAACGAGATACAGGAGTAGGATCTAGTTGACGTATACATACACATTTTCCATCAAGGTAGTGCTTCCTTTCATGTGCCTGATCCTATTGAGTGAGGACCAGGCATTATTAATCTCCCACACATCTGACTGGAGATGTCCTCCACCCAACACCAGAGGGTGCTCATGGTTCCCCTTCTCCCACCCTCCAAAGCCATGACTCATATCTCACCAAAAAATAAGTGTTGAAGCCATTCACTGAGAGTTCCCTCTTCTCTCTTCTTCATCCCACGTCACTCAGAAGTTTTCTGTGACTATTTTTTCCTTCACTCTAGTCTCACATGAAGAAGTAGTTCTCCATGCCTAGGAAAACCCTCTATATGAACAAGCCTTCTCATTCCATCCCATCTTTTTCAGCAGATTGCCCCCTCTCTCATGCTCTTTTTATGAATAATCATCAATTTTTCCTTGTTTACTGACCAGATCCCTGCTGCCTATGAATATGCCCATATACCCCCCCAACCTCAAAAAATAATCACTTGATCCATCCATTCTGCTAACTATAATCCTATATCTCTCTTTTTCATGACTAAATTCCTTGAGAAGGTCATCAATAATTGCTGCCTCCACTTTCTTTTCTTTCATTCTTAACTGTCTGAAGTCTGGCTTCTGACCTCATCATTCTATTGAAAGTGCTTTTTCCCAGTTTCTTAAACTCTCTGTAGTCTTTGACACTGTCAGTCACTTTCTTCTCTCTAGATTTTCATGATATTGTTCTCTCCTGGCTCTCCTCTTACCTCTCTCACCATTCTTTCTTATTCTCCCTTGCTGGATCTGTATTCAGGTTCTACCCATTAACCATGGGTATTCCCCGAGACTGTCCTAGAACATCTATTCTTCTCCTGCTATACTGTTTCCCTTGGAGATCTCATTAAGCTCCTGTAGATTTAATTTATATCTATTTACGATGATTCCAGATCTACTTATCCAGCCCTATGTTGATCTCTAGTCTCACATCTGCAACTGTTTATTGGACATCACAAATTGAATGTCCCATAGACATATTAAATTCGACAAGTCCAAAACTGAATTCATTATCTCTCACCATTCCCACATATGCACAAATCTTTAAATTTCTTGTTACTGCTAAAGGCACCTCTATTCTTTCAGTCAGTCAGATACATAACCTGGCTGTCATCCTTAACTCCTCCTCACTCTCTCACAACCAAATGCAATCAGTTGACAGGTCCTATTAATTCTACTTTTATTCAGCTCTCCTATATGTCCCCTTTTCTCCTTTGATACTGCCATCACCCTGGTGCAGTCCTCCAACACCTCATGGCTGGACTATTGCTATATTCTTCTGGTGGGTCATCCTGTTTCAAATCTCCTCCTGCTCCAGTCTATTCTCCACTCAATTTCTATGTGATACCTGCACATAAAAAGTCACCCTCCCATTCAGTAAGCTCTGTTGCCTCCCTGTTACCTCCAGAATCAAATATAAAATCCTATTTGACTTTTAAAGTCCTTCATAATTTGGCTCCTTTCTACCTTTCCAATCTTCTTTAAAAATATATTTATTATTAATATTCTTTTCTGTTTAAAATTTGAGTTCCAGAGTCTCACTTCCCTCCCACCCTTCTCCCACCCATGGAAAAAAGTAAACAATATGACATCAATTATACAAGTGAAGTCATGCAAAATATATTTCCATATTAGTGATATCATAAAAATGCAAAAAATTGGGGGACAAAAATATACTTCAATTTGCACTGAATTCATTAGTTCTGTCTCTGGAGAAAGCATTTTTTCATCATGAGTCATTTTTAATTGTCTTGGATTACTATATTGATCAGAGAAGCCAAGTCTTTCACTATTGATCATCATTACAACATTGCTGTTACTGCGCACATCAATCTCCTGGCTCTTCTCACTTTGTTATGCATTGGTTCTTATAGGTCTTGTCATGTTTTTTCTGAAATCACCTCCCTCATCATTTCTTATAGCACAATAGTACTCCACAATTTTCAATTCTTTGACACCAGAAAAAGAGGTGCTATAAATATTTTTGTACATATAGGACTTTTCCCTTTTCTTTGAAATCTTTAGGGTATAGACCTACTAGTGATATTGCTGGATTAAAGGGTATGGATAATTTCATAACTGTCTGAGCGTAATTTCAGACTGTTCTCTAGAATGGTTGGACCAGTTCACTACTCCACCAACAATTCATTAATATACCTATTTTCCTTCATCCCTTCTAGCATTTGTCACTTCTGATAGGTATGAGGAGATATCTTAGAGTTGTTTTAATTTGCCTTTCTTTAATCAATATTGATTTAGACTATTTTGTCATATGATTATAGATAGCTTTTATTTCTTCCTCTGAAGACTGCCTATTCATATGCTTTGACCATTTATCAACTGGGAAATGGCTATTTTTATAAATTCGACTCAATTCTCCATATATTTGAGAAATGAGGCCTTTAACAAAGAAAATTGCTATGAAGTTTTTTTATATTACTTCATCGTCTATGGTTCCCTCTAGTAAAATGTAGTTTCTGTAATTATCTCTTTTAATTAGGTCTATATTTGCTTTTGCTTTATATGAGATCTTGATAGCTAGCCCTACCCTCTTCACTTCAGCTGAAGCATAATAGACTCTGCTCCAACCCTTTATTTCATTTCTGTGTGTTTCTTTCCATTCCAAGTATGTCTCTTGTACATTACATATGGTTGGATTCTGGTTTCCTGTTCATTCTGCTATCTGCTCCCATCCTATGGGTTATCAGGGGTAGGGAACCTGCAGCCTCAAGGCTGCATGTAACCCTCCAGGTCTTCAAGTATAGCCCTTTGACTGAATTCAAACTTCACAGAACAAATCCTCTTAATAAAAGGATTTGTTCTGTAAAACTTGGGATCAGTCAAAAGGCTGTACCCAAGGACCTAGAAGACCACATGTGGCCTCAAGGCTCCAGGTTCCCCACCCCTAGGTTAGCTCATCCCATTCATATTCACAGTTATGATCACTAACTGCATTCTCCTCCTTCCCATTTTCCTCTCTTTATCCTTCTCTCTGTCCTTTTATCCTGTCCCTCCTCAAAAGTCAGTCTTGCTTCTGACCACTGCTTCTCCCAATGCATCCCCCCCTTATAATCTCCATACCATATCTTTTATCCCCTTCTTTTCCTATATCCCTTTTGGATAAAATAGATTTCTATACCCAACTGAGTGTGTGTATATCTATTCTTCCTCTTTAAATCAATTCCAATGAGAGTGAGGCTCAAACATTACCCACCCCTGCCAATTTTCCCCTCTACTATGAAAGCTCTTTCTTACATGCCTCCTTTATGTGAGAAAATTTGCCCTGTTCTACTTCTCCTCTCTTCTTCTCCCTCTCTACATCCCTCTTTCTCACCTCTACAATTTTTTTTTTTTTTGGAGATCATCCCAACAGAATCAACTCACACCTGTGTCCTCTTTCTATACAGACTACTAATAGTCCTAATAATGATAAAGTCCTTAGGAGTTACATGTGTCATCTTCCCATATGGGAATATACAATGTTTAACTCCACTGGATCCCTTATTATTACTCTTTCATGTTTACCATTTTATGCTTCTCTTGAGTCTTCTGCTTGAATGTTAAATTTTCTATTCAGCTATGGTCTGTTCATCAGGAATGGTTAGAAGTCCTCTATTTCATTAAACATCCATTTTCCCCTGAAGAATTACACCCAGTTTTGCTAGATGGGTTATTCTTGACTGTAATCCTAGTTCTTTGCCCCACTCCCACACCACAACGCCCTGGGATATCATATTTGAAAACCCTCTGATCCTTTTATATAAAAGCTGCTAAATCTTGTGTGATCCTGACTAAAACTCAACAATATTTCAATTGTTTCTTACTAGCTGCTTGCAATATTTTCTCCTTGACCAGGGAGCTATAATATTCCTGGGAGTTTTCATTTTGGGATCTTTTTCAAGAGGCTGTTGGTGGATTCTTTCAGTTTCTATTTTACCCTCTGGATCTATGATTTGGGGCAGTTTTCCTTGATAACTTCTTGAAAGATGCCATGCAGGCTCTTTTTCTGATCATGGCTTCCAGGTAGTCTAATGATTCTTATATTTCTTTGATCTATTTTCAGGCCAGTTGTTTTTCCAAATGAGATATTTCACATTTTCTCCTATTTTTTTTCATTTTTTCAACTTTGTTTTATTGTCTCTTGAAGTCTTAAGGAGTAATTAGCTTCCACTTGTACAATTCTAATTTTTAAGGAAGTATCTTCAGTGAGCTTTTGTACTTCTTTTTCCATTTGACCAATTCTGCTTTTTAAAGTGTTCTTTTCTTTAGTGAATTTTTGTGCCTCTTTTACCAAACTCTTAATTATCTTCATAATTTTCTTGTATCACTCATTTCTTTTCTCAAATTTTCCTCTATCATTCTTACCTCTTTCTTTAATGCTTCCAGGAATTCTTGCTTGTCTTGGGTTCAATCAGTATTTTCTTTGAGGCTCATATCAGATCTTATTTGTCATATTTTTGCTAACAAATTGAATTTGTCCCACCAGAATCATCTCTTTTCAGTGGATTTGTTGCTGGAGATATTTGTAGCATAACACTGATCATCTTCAGCACTGCATCAGAAAACTATTGGAAACATCATCAGAGCATATCCTCCTCTAGCCCTGACTTCCCTGGATCAACTTCCTCTGGCCTTGCCCCCAAGTCCCTACTGCCTATTCTTTTTCATGTCCCTTGTACCAGCTAAAACCCATGAAAATGGGCAAAAGATCAGGGTCAGTTTGGTCCTCGATTTCATTCCATTCATAAACATTTGATAAAGACAAGTTCTTTTCAAGGCACTAGTCTAGGTGCGGGAGACACAAAGACAGAAAGGAAACAGTTCCTGTTTTTGAGGACCTTATATTTTACTGTTGAGCAAGAATGGGATGATTTTGTTTATATATATATATATATATATATATATATATATATATAGTATTGATATAGGAGGTTGGAGTCATTGAGGTGACCGCTCTGATAGGCTGTTCCAAGTGACTTATAGAATTGGAAGGTACCTAAATAGATCATCCACGATAGACCTTTGTCCCTAGGCAGGATGATATAGAAAACTCTTTCTACCTTTAGCTTGGGGAAATATCATTCCCCAGCATTCCTGCTAAGATCTAGATACTAAAGTTGGCTCCCTTTTTCAGTTATGACCCAAGCTTTGGGAAAGGAAGACTCATGAAAAATTGCTGAAAGGAAAAGATACAGATTCTCTCAATCAATAAACATTAACCTCCTATTATGATAAGATAAATACTTATTAAGTTCCTACTATGTGCTAATTTTCTAAAATTCTCTCAGAATGCATAGTATAAAATAGAAAGAAGGTAAATGTGAATAATCAAAATACTTGTTTTTTTTTTTTAAAGCAATTGGGGTTAAGTAACTTGCTCAAAGTTACATGGCCAGTTATTTTATGTGGGTGCCAAGTATCTGAGACTGGAACTGATCAGGTCTCCTGACACTGGGGCCAGTGCTCTTACTCACTGCACTACCTGGCCTCCCCATCAAAATACTTCTAACAGCTACAGAGGCAAGGATAGATCTTATTTCACTGTCTCTGGAGTTAGGGCATTGGGGTTCAAACTTTCTCTTTTGGTATTTCCTGATTATGTGACCTTAGACAAATCACTTAATCTCCTTGGCCCTCAGTTTCCTCATCTGTAAAATCAAAGAGTTGGATTAGATCACCCCTGAGCTCACTTCCAACTCTACATCCGAGATGGTATGATTCTATGACCAGATGGTTACTAAGAGAAGGCTCTACCTTTATCTTTCTATTTACAAATAATGGACGATTTTTAGAAGAGGCTGCTATATGAGCAACTTGTGTGAAATAACAATAATAAAACAGAAGTGAAATATACAGTCAGTTGAAGCACAGGATTGGTGAGCATGCCTTGTAGCTAGCTGGTCAACAGATTCCTTGAGGACTTAATTAGCATCTCTGAGTACAGGTGTTGAGGAAGAAGCAAATTATTCATCTGAATTGCTGACTCTACCCATCTCTCCCATTTCCTACTCCCAAGTACTTCTGTCATTGTTTCTTTGAGTGTATTTATCCTTGCCATTTTATGTCCTGGATCTCCAAAAGATATATAGAAAAGGTAAGGGAACAAAAGAATAGCGTTTATAAACAACTGACTACGGAGTTAAGAACTCCAATCCATCCAAAAGCAGGGAAATAAAAGAGGTGATTGGGGAATTAGAGGTGAAGGAGAATGAGAGGAAAGCTTATACTGTCTCCAGGGTTTGTTCATCACATTTTCTTCTCCTTTATCTCTAGCCCAGGGTAGCTAGGTAGAGCAGCAGATAGAGCGCTGGTCCTGGAGTAAGGAACACTCATATTCCTGAGTTCAAATCTATCCTTAGACACTTATTGGTTGTGTGACCCTGGGCAAGTCACTTAACCTTGTTTGCCTCAGTTTCCTCATCTGTAAAATCACCTGGAGAAGGAAAGGCAAACCAGTATCTTTACCAAGAAAACCCTGAATGGGGTCACAAAGAATAGCAAACCACTAAAATGACTGGACAACAACAACAAATCTACCCACCCTTAGTTGAATAAAATTAGATTTCTGCTCCTTTAAAACAAATTGACATATGGTAAAGTAGAAACATAGCTTGCTAACGTCAGTCCAGCAGTAGCTTGGAATGCTGCTCCGATGTAAAACTCCTAGTTTCTGTGGATTTACAAAGATACTCCCAATCAGCAGGCTTTGGAAAGAAATCACCTAATATGGTTCTGGAAAACAACCCAGATTGCCTAGGCTGACATCTTTTGCTGGGGAGTAGGCAGGAATTTATTTTCATTTTGGGATGTTTATTGGGACCTCCCATCACCATTACTTGATCATCAGTAAAGTCCCAAGTTTTCCTAAGGCTTGAGTCTGTTTTCCTATGACTTGAGAAAGTCCAGCAAAGGTAAGAGTGACTTCCTTTGTGACTGGAGGTCTAGTCTTTGTTACTACAGAACATAAGTCTCCATCTATTTAACATTTTTTATAGTGGTAGTCCTAGGAATAGAGATCCTGGCAGGGATATTTCCTCTAATTATACTTACAGTATCCCTAAATAGAAAGGGCCATTTTCTCTGACCTTGGGGGAATATAATGGAAAATGCAAATAGAGCCTTCCTGCAAATTTTCTGGTTTTAGGACTGAAACGCCACCAGGAATTTTGCCTTGGGGGCCTTACCAAAGGTAGGGGTCATTTATTCCAAGCTATTATCAGCCTATGTTGAATGCCTCAGGAATATGGACACTCACTGTATATGTCCATCCCTCTCTGTCCCTTTCCCTAGGAGTTGGCATAATTCTTTCTTTCTTTTTTCATAGAGGTAAGTTAAACCATAGGGCAGTAAATTAATCTTGCCTAGTTCCAAAGCATTGTGAAGAGAGCTCCAAAAAGCTTCTTTGGTGCTAGCTAGCTATCAGTGGGAGATATTTGAAAGATAAGAGAATACTTGGATGGGGAGAATCCAAGTGGTACCACTTGATGCTTGTGGGAAGTGAGAAAGATGGCTCATTTCCTCACAGAAGTACTTCAGCTTTAAGAGTCAAGAAAACTGAGTGTCATCCAGAGAGGTGCTTAAAGCTCTTCAAGGATGTTGTTCAGCTGTGTCCAACTCTTCATGACCCCATTCAGGGTTTTCTTGGAAAAGATACTGGAGTAGTTTGTCATTTCCTTCTCTAGCTCATTTTACAGATGAGGAAACTGCAGCAAACAGGGTTAAGTGACTTGCCCAGGGTCACATAGCTAATAAGTGTCTGAGGGATTTGAACTGAGGTCTTTCTGACTCCAGGCCAGGTGCTCTACCCACTGTACCACCTAGCTGCTCCTATCTAAGGATGAAGAAAACAATCAAGAGCAAACAAAGATTTCTGATTTGTTCATCACATTTTCTCCCCCTTTATCTCTAGCCCAGGGCAGCTAAGTGGAGCAGTAGATAGAATGCTGGCCCTGGAGTCAAGAACACTGATCTTCCTGAGTTCAAATCTAGCCTCAGACATTTATTAACTGTGTGACCCTGGACAAGTCACTTAATCCTGTTTGCTTCAGTTTCCTCATCTGTAAAATGATCTAAAGAAGGAAATGGCAAACCACTCCAGTATTTTTTCCAAGAAAACCCTGAATGGGGTCACAAAGAGTGGAACCCCACTGAAATGACTGGGCAACAACAACAAATCTATGACCCACCCCCGGATGAACAAAATTAGAGTAAAATATGCTTCTATCTAAATATCAGGAAGATCAGCTAAGCAGGTTTCAGAAGTGAGTTCAAATCTGCCCTCAGACGCTTACTAACTGTGTGACTTTAGGCACATCATTTAACCTCTGTATGCCTCAGTTTTTGCAACTTTAAAATGGGGATAATATCAGTACCTACCTTGAAGGGTTGTTGTGTGGATCAAATCAGCTATTATTTGAAAAGCCCTTAGCACAGTTCCTATGGCACTAAGTGTTTATTCCTTTCCCTTCCTATAGACACATAGACTTTTCTGCTTGAAAAACTCTAATAAAGAATTATTCATATCTTTTGGTTTTTCACTGTCTTCATTTCCAAATAGATCCCTCCCCAGAGAACCATCCTATGTAACAAAGAATAAAATCCTAGCATCTTACATTGGCATAGTGCTCCTAATCCTTCTGAGTCTATTATTCTCACCCGAATCTCACAACAAGGCAAAGCTAAGAAAGGGGGAAACAAAGGGAATAAGCATTTATATGACACCTACTATATGTTAGGCACTGTGCTAAGCATTTTTTACAAATATCTCATTTAATCCCCCAAAAAATCCTGAGAAGTAGGTGCTATTATCCCCATTTTATAGTTGAGGAAACCAAGGTAGATAGAAGTCAAGTGACTTGCCCAGGGTCACACAACTAGTAGGTGTCTAAGGCCACATTTGAACTCATGTCTTCCTGACTCCAGACCCATCGCACCATCCACTAAGCCACCAGCTGCTTCTAAGTGTTCTCAAAGAACACTATGACAATCTTCTTCTGTTAGATGAAAAAACTGAGGATTAGCAGTTTCAGTGACCTGCTCAAGGTCACAAACTGAATTAGGGGCAGAACTCAGATGAGAATCCTGGTCTCCAGATCCTTAAGTTATGTCCTTTCTCCAAGATTATGACTTCTCTATGTATCATGGACTCCCATACAGAGTAAAACAGGGAGGTCTTGACTTTCATTTGGAGGGCCTTCAATTTTAAACATCAATGAAGAATCTTCCTCGTCTATCCAAGAACTTCATTTATTCATTGGTTTATGCCTGCCCGGATGTGGGACTGCACAAGCTTTAAGTACCTACTACCATGTTTCCCCGATAATAAGACCTATCCCAAAAATAAGCCCTCCCCTTACTGTGTAAGATTCCTCTAAAATAAGCCCTCCCCCGAAAATAAGCCCTATTGAGATTGCTACTGTAGTGAAGGTGATCCCCTGCGGTACACGCTACATTACGGTACCCTCTATATGCACCGTCCCCCCCTTCCCCCCCCGAAACGCAAGCCATGCTCCGAGCTGCATCCAATCAGAGCTGCAGCAGTGAGCGTGTCATCCTGTTTTTTTTTATTGAATTCATTATTGAATAAAGGTACATTTTTTTGTTCACATTTACCTGTTTATTAAAATTGCTGTCAATGTTCATTAAAATAAGCCCTCCCCTGAAAATAAGCCCTCTGTTGTTTTTCTGTCCAAAAAAAATAATAAGACAGTGTCTTATTATCGGGGAAACACGGTATGCACGGGGCACTGTCCTAGGTGCTGAAGATACAACAACCAATAATATAGTCCTTGTCCTTGAGTTGCTTATGGGGGGGGGGAGAGTGAAGGGAGAGGGAGATGGGGTAGAGAAAATTAAAAACAAAACACAAAATAGTAATTTGGGGGGGGGGGGCATCAGGAAAGGTTTCCTGTAGGAAATGACATATTGTTGTTTATCCTTTGTGCTCAAAGAAGACCATGACATCAGGAAGATGATGCCATGACTTGCAAGTGAATTGGGTTTAAGTGAGGCAGAGCTGTGCAAAATCACCAGCCTTACTTTCTTCTCCAGAACGATAAGGGTCCAGTGGCCAGATATAGATCAGGATGCCTGGAGATTACCAAATGACACATGACCTGAGACTT
This sequence comes from Petaurus breviceps papuanus, assembly GCF_028583685.1. NCBI lineage: Eukaryota > Metazoa > Chordata > Mammalia > Diprotodontia > Petauridae > Petaurus > Petaurus breviceps. Next base: position 41,891,360 of record NW_027186296.1, read on the forward strand.
GAAGGAAGCTAAGGACTCCTTGTGGCAGAGGGGAGGGGAGGGGAGGAGTACATTCCAGGCATGAGGAATGACCTCTGAGATGGAATGCCATGTATTTTGAATGTCAATCAGGCCAATTTGGGTAGAATATGGTATGCATGAAGAAGAATAATGTACAGTAAGCCTGGAGAGCTAGGAATCTTTGAGGAGCAGTTTTTAACTTATTATTCCCCAATTGTACTTGAGAGCAAAGATCATACCTCACACAACTTTGTATCCCCCTATCCCTCCCACCACTGAGTTGTGCATATAGTAGGTGCTAAACACATATTTATTTAAAGGATAAATGACAAACCTCAGAAAGCCACCAGAATAAGCTGTGATTTTCCCAACTCTACTTTTTTGAGTCCTTGGCCCATAAGTTCTTTCTGTCCGCTGAAGGGGAGCCAATGCTAATTCTATGCTTAGGGTAGAACCTAGTGCATTGTAGACATTGTCCCAATTGCCCTCCTGAAAGATGCCATGCATAAACCAGGCCTGGCCCATGGAAATAGAAGCACCTGGTTTATGCAGAACTGAATGGTGAAATCCTGACCTCTAGTCAGGGATGCCATTGCCTCAGCAAGTACTCAGGCACCTTTTAAAAGGTGCTGGATTAATCTCTTTGCCTTGAGTCTCTTCACCAATACAGGCTTGATGCAGCTGCCTGAGTCATTGTCCTAAAGCATAGGTCTGACTGTGTCACTTCCCTACTCAAGAAACTTCAGAAGTTCTTTATTACATTTAATAACAAATATGGAGTCCTCTGTTGGACATTTAAAGCCCTCTGCAGCCTGGTTCCAATCTACCTTTCCAGTCTTATTATGTATTATCCCACTTGATGCATTCCATGGTCCAGCCTAAGGTGCCAACTTGCTGTTCCTCATACTTGATGCTCCATCTCTCATATCTATGTCTTTGCATTGACTGTCACCCATGCCTGGAATGGACATTCTCACTCCCAGCTCTTTGATTCCTTAAGTTTTGTCAAAGCTAAGCTTAGACATAGCTTTCTGCATGAGGCCTTTTCTAAACCCTCCAGCTACCAAGTCTGTCTATACCAAAAATATCTTGCATTTATCTTATATATGTAGCTCACATAAGCTCTGAGGATTCTTATTCCAATTCCCATTCCCATTGACCACTGGGGTCTCCAGAATTTGGTTGCATTTTTTTCCTCAGGATTCTAGGGGGTATTGTTGAGGGATTGTCGACAATTTTCAGATGTCATTGGTGTGAGCCCCCACTGGCATGCTTCACTTAAAATTATCAGGTGAGATTCAATTTAGTCAGCCATCCTTAAAAAGTTTTTAACAAGGGCTATTTACTAAGGTGATACAATCAGAACAGTTGGTACAAAACATCTACTGCCCGCTGCCCAAGTCTGACACATATTTTTCCAAAGTACATGTAGAGCCCAAGGGATAGTGGGCTTGATCTTTGAGTGTGATGTGGCAAAGCGATAGCTTACAGTTAGTTCATGGTTACTAGAAGTCTTTTTCCCATTAATGGAGTGCTCAAGAAGTTCCCCTTAGGCATAGGATAAGGAAGAGTTAGACACTATTGAAAAATGACTGAAATATTCTCCTATATCCTCCAGATGAAGAATTACCTAGACCTAGGAGTTTTAAGAAATGCACAGTTTGAATCTAGCTAGCTCTTTGTGAGCAGGTAAATGAGTGTCCACTTGATCTTAGCTCATGCTGCCAGAGGGGCCTGTCGAGGGAAGCTCTGGGCTTAGAATTCATGGAATGTGAATCTGGTAAGAATTGAACTCAGGAGAGATGGTACTTCCCCCAGCTGTTTGTAGCTCAGACCGCCTTTGGTCTTGGCTAGCCCCTCACAGAACAGGGTGAATAAACTCAACAGAGTCCTAGGAAAGAGCAAGGCCACCATTTTCAGTACCAGCATTCCTTTTTCCACTCTTCCCTGGGGTGCTCCTCTGCCATAGCTTTGTTAAGTCATTTCCTATCATATCACCTCCTTCAATCCCTGGCCCCAAAGCTCCTCTAGCATGGAGAGGGGTAGCAAGAGTGAGGGACTTACCCTCTGGCTAGACCACAGACTCTACGTGGGGAGGGATCCTGTAATTTATCCTTATATTTTTCCCATGACTGACACAATGCTTTGTGCCAACGGGCACTTAATGAAGGCTATAATTATTGAATAGTAGGTGCTCAGTAAATATTTGAGGATAATAAGTGCAACAAATAAGAGCGGCTAATTGATTGCTAAAATCTAAGTGGACAATGAGAATCAATTCTTTTTAAGAAATCACTTTCCTTGTATGATATATTACCTGTGAAAGACTCCAAGTTGCCACCAGAATACAGTGATACAGTATATTTTCAGCAAACAGCAGACCAAGAAAATTAGTAGAAAACAGAAATAGTGAAATAAACATTTGATCCAGCTAGCATTTTAGAACACCATTTCTCTTGATGTCCTTACTCCCATTTTTCTTTATTTTTTCCTTCTTAGGAGAAATGAACATTTTGGAAAACAGCTGGTCATAGCTCCCTCTTCTCTTCTACCTTCTCTGCTTTTCTGATCAGAGGTACCATCCTGCCACTGACCAAGTGAGTTTGTTGTCTGTGACTCTATTTCCTCATATGTGAAATTAAGCTTCTTTGTCTCTCCTTTACTTCTCAGATAAAGGGATCTTGAACTCACCAAGACACCTGGGGTCATGTCCTGACTTTGTCAATAATTGACTTGCCCATGTAATCACAGGCAGGTTAAAACCCCTGTGGGCCAATTTTCTCACCAGCCACACTTCAACCAAAGTGGACTACTTGTCATATTCCTAACATGCCTGGTACTTTCCCACCCTTCGTCCCTCATGTTCCTTCTGCCTGGGAATATTTCTCCCACTCATAATCCACCCATTTCTCCTTTGAATTTGAAAGTGGTCTGAGCTACAGACAGTTGATGTGAATTGAAGTCTGATGCTGGTGAGGCCCCTCAGCCCCCTGTGTTATCAAACAAAGTCAATTAGAGAAAAGGATGATTTATGTTCTTCATTATTGCTAAAATGTAAGGATTGGCCCAAGAGGCCGGTGTGAAGAGGTTTTTTCTTACCCTCCTCGGGGAAGAGATGAATTGTCATGCTCATTTTGAGAAAGCTGAGACAAGGTAGACAGGAACACACAGAGGGAAAGAAATTGGTGGATGCTGTTTTGATATAAGAACATAGTTTTCAGAAGCAGAGGAACAGATAGACAAACACAGAGGGACACACAGAGAGGCAGAAAAAGTAGCTGACGACTCATTGTATTTGGGAGATTCACTTTTGAGGTGAAGTGAAGGTCATAGGACTAAGAGGGAATAGTAGATAGTCTCAGGTCCCTGGTGACACCTGAGATGGGGAAGTGACACAATTTCCTCTGCAGGTTCTCTCCTGCCTTACCTATTTGGCAGCAAGTTTTGCTCCATACTGCCCTTTAAACTAAGCTTTTGCTTTATATTCTGGAATCCTTTATCCCCTTGTTTTTCTATCTCACTAAGTCCCAGTCCTGGGGATGGGGAGGTAAACCCCTTTGTTGACTTTCCCTGCTCTTGCTTCCTGGCTTTACACCATTACTGAAAAAAATGGGCTCAAAAATGTCACTTGGGTGCATTTCAAATGCATGCTATTTAATCTCAGTTGAGCCCTCAGTGATGTTTGGGAATCTTTTTCTTCATCTTCAGTTAACTACTTGTCAAATATCCCTTATGTGGATTCCCCAGAAAAGTAACTCCAGATTTAGGTACTCTGTGCATCTGCATCAAATAAAAAAGTTTATGAGATTCCATGGAAGTATTTATTTTTACTAGTAAGTAGAAGAATACAATTAGCTCAAAGTAAAAATAATTAATGAAATAGAAGAAAGCAACCTATCATCAACTATGGAGTACTCTCCCAAATATATACTTCATTAGTGGGATGAATGGACAGGCAGAGAGGGCATGTGTTGACAGTAAACTTATAGATAGACAGCTCATGCTTCTCATGGTTGGGGGCTGCTGATTTCTTCTGGTGATTTAATTACACTGTCTTTGTTAAGCCTGCTCCCCAATGGACAATGATCTCTGCTAGGCCTGTTCCCTGATAGAGACTGCTCTCTACTGAGAATCCTAGGTCAACTGTTCCCTCTTGAGATTGGCATCTCAACTGTCCCCAATTAAGCATCTAGTGACCATCTCTGCTGCTGCCTCTGATTTAATTTCTTTAGGGTCACCTGCAGGCTATCTTGGCTCCAGATTGCTGAAGTACAGTGAATAGAAAAATCTACCTAATAAGGCAGAGCTAATGACTCTTTAATCAACAATAAGGCTATGAACCATCATACCCACTCATACAAAGGAACAAAAGCAAAGCAGTGATTATGTCTTTCCTTTTTTTTTTTAGGTTGTTTTTTCTTTTTGCTTTTTTGGAGGGCGGAGGTAGGGCAATTGGGGTTAAGTGACTTGCCCAAGGTCACACAGCTAGTTTTGGGTTAAGTGTCTGAGGCCAGATTTGAACTGTGCCACCTATCAGCCCTTGTAAGTGGCACGGCTAACTCCTCTAACCTAAGGGCCAGCCTTAGGTTGTATTCTCAGGAGGGATTAAAGAGACCAAAGGTGAGGGAAAGAATGGACTTGCAGTTTATTCTAAGAAGGAGGGGCCCACAGGCATCCAGGAGAAAGAAAGCTGGCTCCTTATATACTTTTAAAGAGAGCACAATTCAGGCATGGGGAATGTGAACCAATGGAGGGGGCCCAAACCAGCCATGTTAGCTGCTGTTCATCAAGCAAGTGGTCTCGTGAGAGACATCCTTGTGAGCTGGCAACTGGACTGTGGCCCTCAGCACCTCCTCATCTCCCACTGGCAAGGAGTAGCCTCTGAACCTAGAGGCCCTGAGGCAGTTTCTGATTTCCAGTGAGACAAGAGGCCTTGGAAATCACATTGTCCTTTCCATGCCTGTCTTTTCTTTTAAATGCCTTTACCTGGGGTCTAATTTCAGACCATTATCCCAGACAACTATCTGACATAAGGTTAGATATTCCAATTAATCTCTTACAAGGAGCCTGTCCCCAAACGTGTTTCAGGGGGTTTAGGCATTTATTCATTAGTTAAATATTTTGGTGCTTACTTGTTTATAAGACATTGTGTTAAGTAGTTTAAAAAATGTAAAGACATTTGAGATATGATCCCTGCCTTCATGGAATTTATAGTCAACTTGGAAGATAGGATATAGAGGATACATGTGTCTATAGCACAAAAATAACAAAGGCTGTGTAGAAATCAGGCTTTGAAGCTTTCTTCATAGGCGGCCAGGTAGCATGGTGGGTAGAATGTTAGACTTGGAGGCAGGAAAATCTGAGTTCCAATCTAGCCTAGACACTTAACTAGATGTGCGACCCTCTCACATCTGTAAATGATGATAAGTTCCTCTTCTGTAAAATGAGGCACGTAGGGTTGTTGTGACTATCACATGAGGTAACATAGTCAAAGAAATTTTCCAAAGTTTAAAGTGATATATAAATGCTAGCTATTATTCTTTGATGAATGTCAATCTCTAGATTGACATACAAATTATTGTAAGCAAGAACAAAGTCATTCATTGCTCCTTCCCTCTCTGGTCAGTGTACCTGTCTCTATTATATATATTTGTCTAGGTTAGATGTAAATTACCCTTCAGTAAGTGTTCTGACCTTTTCCTTCTCTCTTCAGTGCAAATAACATTACCTCCTACTTCATTTAGAAGAGCAAGACCATCTGTGATGGAAAGTTCCCTCACCCTCTCAACTTCCCTCTTCTCTGCCTCATGGTATTATAACTCTATCTTCAACTCTTTTCCTCCTCTTCTGTCACAGAGAAAGAAATAGATCTCTTCTCTTAAAATAACAATTCCTTTACTTGAATGTAAATTCTGTCTTGTATCCAGCATTTTCCTCCCTGTTTGCTAGTATACTTGGGACTCTTCTATCTAAAAATACACTTTCCCTGAACCCTCCTACCCACTCAAGTTTCGTCCTCTCTCCTTCTCACTACCCCATTGCTCTCTCCTTTTTTGATAGTTAACATATCTTACTTTTACAATCTTTCTCTTGGTTATTGGTTTAAAAATAAATATACTATAAATACATCCAATACTCTATGTTTTTGGGGGTCTTAAGTATGGATTTTTTTAAAGGAATGCTAGCATTTAGGGTTAAATCACTTGACTGTTCCCCTTTAAAGACTTACATGCAACTCTTTATCCATATTATGTGATAAAGTCATTACGATTCTTTACTAAAACCAGTGCCATTGACAACAGATTACCCTGGCTCAGCCTTCCATTAATCTCCAATTCCTTTTAATAGCCTTTCAGGCTGCAATGTAGCTGGATTCTGGAATTTCTTCTTAATGTGCTTATAGTTTCTTCTATCTACCATTGGACACATCTTTTTTGTTGTTGTTGGGGGGAGGGCAAGGCAGTTGGGCTTAAGTGACTTGCCCAAGGTCACACAGCTAGTTTTGTGTTAAGTGTCTGAGGCCGGATTTGAACTCAGGTCCTCCTAACTCCAGGGCCGTTGCTCTAGTCACTGTGCCACCTAGCCTCCCCAGGACATGTCTTTTTAAAAGTCCATTTTGAAAGTCCTCTCAACTTTCTTTTCTTTTTTTAGAAGAAAATATGTTTCAATGTGCACTCTCAGTCTATCAATCCTCTTTCTGGAAGTAACCACATTTCTGGAAAGAACAGCTACATTCACGGACTTCACTTCTTCATAATCCATTCCCTCCTTAACTCCTTGTGATACAGCTTCTGCCCTAACCATGACAGTGTAACTCCATTCTCAAAAGTCACCAATGATTTACTCATCATGAAATTCTATAACTATTTATTGGTTTACATATACCCGCCATGTGACAGCATTAAGTAGTTCTGCCTTCATGAAGCATTCCCCTACACTCTGCTATCCTATTTTTATATCCTAGAACTTTGGGAAAGAATACAAATCCTGAATTTTCAGCTGTGCTCCCACAGTTATTCCAAGGCTGTTTTAATGAAAGGCACAGAGAGAGAGAGAGACAGAGACAGAGAGAGAGACAGAGAGAGACAGAGAGAGAGAGGAAGAGACAGAGACAGAGAGAGACAGAGACAGAGAGAGAAGAAGAGAGAGAGAGAGAGAGAGAGAGAGAGAGAGAGAGAGAGAGAGAGACTGAACCAATGGACAGAATGCTGATCTTGTAGTCAGGAAGACCTGGCTATAGTCTGAATCTTCAGATTCCATCTCTGACATTATCCTGCATGACCCCTGGGCAAGACTCTGAAACTCCCATTTCTTATCGAAAAGTGGAAATAATATCTGTAGTGCCTACCTCACAGGTTTGTTGAGAGATACAAATGAGATAACATTATGTAAAGCATTTTGCAAACCTTAAGGTGCTATATAAATGCCAATTATTAATGGAGGATGTCATTACCTCCCTCATGGATTACTGCAGTAGCTTCTTAATATGTCTTCTCAAATGTACTTTCTTACCTCCCTCCAAATCATCTTTCATGCCACTGTCAAACTAACCTTTTTATGCATAAATACATAGGTATAACTATTCTCCAAAGACATAGGATCCCGAATGTCTATTGAATAAATTTTAAAATGTTCTATGTAACCTATGCTCCAGATAAACTGGTCTATCTCTAGTATTCATCCCCCATTTCCACACCTCTATTTGGCTCACATATTCCTTTATGTTAAGAATGCCTTCCTCTGCTTAACCTGTTAAATCCCACACCTTTGAAAGGTCAACTCATATATCACTTCAGTAAACAATAACAAATATCTCCTATAGAAAGTTTGCCCTGATCCCTGACTTTATCAAGTTAGCAATGCCCTTTCTCCCTCTAGTCATATATATCCTATACACCCTATCCTCCAAGTTGACTATAAATTCCATGAGGGCAGGGTTCATATCTCATACTTCTTTATATTTCCTAAAGCACTTAACACAATGTCTTCTAAATAAACAAACACCAAAATATTTAACCAATGAATTTAACTTAGGTCATTTGCTTCACTCAAGCTGCCTTCTTCCTCCTCTTCACCAGCCACTCTGCTCCTGTGCAGATACCCTTCCCTTATCCCTTTCTAGCCCCTCTTTTAGGTATTGTCTTCCTCATTAGAATGTAAGCTCCTTGAGGGTGTGAACTGTCTAATTATACCCCACAGTTTAGCACAGTGCTGGCACTGCAAAATAGAAAACATTTGTTCATGGAATGTGTGGTTTGACTGAACCGTGTTGTAGACTAACTATATAAAACCTAACTACCTCCATACTTTTTAGGCTAAAAAACATGAGGCCCTGTCTATCAGCACTGGACCCCAGAAATGTACCCAATATATAATTGGGTACTTTCCAGACCAGATTTCTTATAGGGACAGAATGGATTCCAACAGCTCATTCAAATGCTACGGAGTGCTGCTGGTTGACTGTGTACTCTAAATGGGTCTAATAAAGCTATATAAGCTAAGATCTATGCCCCAGGTATTCAATATAAGCTAAGATTTATGCCCCAGAGTGGCTAGGAACTAGCAAGTACGCAAATAAATTTCTTTTCTTTTCTATTTGGCTACTTGATATATTTGACCTCCAATTTTGTGTACCTACTAGTGGGTAAAATCCTTCTAGGAGGCTAATTCTCTCCAAACTGAGAAATTCATCAATAGCACATAGTAAACATTTAATAAATGCTCTATCAACATTTACAGTTCCATTTTTTTTGCACTGTCTGTTGGGGAAACGTATTTAAACCACATAGGCAAAGATTTAACAATTTTCTGAAATATTTGTGGGTCCTGGAGAGTAGTATAATGAGGGTTGCCTGGGCATTCCCAGATTGCCAAAAAATAGAAGCCTCTGCCTCCTCCATCCCATGGGTAGGGGTAGCCTTCTTTTTTTTTTTTTTTTTTGCCTTTAAAACTTGTCCTCTTTTCTATCGCTCTCATCTGCTTTGTCCAGAGAGTGAAGATCACAGTTTCCCCATAGCCTGCGTGCTATGAGCTGAGCCAATGAGATGGGAAAGACTTCTTTACTTGATCCCCGCTCCCCACCCCCAGAAATAGAGCTGGGGTGTCGTGTGTTCTTAGTTTTAGGTGCTGGTGGTGATCCTCTCTGGAGTTCGAGACATGGTAACCTTGGGGTCAGCCAAGACTCCAGGAGAGATGGTGAAGCCAACCAGCCGGGGTGTCATGGAAGCCCAGAGAAGCCAGGGTGCCTGACACTTGGGCCTAAGCTGGGCTTTGGGCTTGAAACTGGAACTATGTGCTCTAAATGAAGTGAGCTAACCACAAATTTAATTCCCTTCCCCTCCTCAGAGACTAAGGTGATATTGGGAGGGGAATGGAGAGAATTCAACCCCAGGCTTGAGAATATTTTATGTTATACTAGATTATGGATTATAGTTTTGAACTAAAAATTCCTTTGTAAAAACTAATTTAAGAGTCTAGATAGAACTGGTGGGCAGGGGATCACCCCCCCCACACACACACACATATTGAGAAAACACCATCAGTGGGTGCTGGAACCATTGGCAGAAAACCAAGACACTTTCTAATACCCTTCACGGTATCTAAGAACCCTGGGGAAGGAGGTTACCTGTCTTTCAGGCAACAGGGCCCAGGATAGATATTACACTAGGAAACAATTTCCCTTAGCCTATATCCCAAACTTGACACTCAATCTCCAGGGAGAACACAACCATCTTGACACCTTTTTGAAATGCTGGCTACAACTATGGATGGCTACTTACTTTGATTTTTCACATGACCCTGTGTCCAACTGAGAAAACAGCAACAACAATAGAGACTGAGGTAAGACTTCAAAAGACGTGTGGCAATTTTTTCCAAGGACTACAAAAAAGAAAAAAAAAAGCAAAAAACTCCTAAAAATTCCATTAATATTTCTACATAATGGAGAGATAACATGATACAGCTATGACAATCCTGGCAAGAATGCAAAATGTTTTATACAGCTCTGAGAGGTGGAAATCTAATTAATTGGCCAAAACTGTCCTTTGGGGGTGGGGGGTGGGGGTGGAATACCTTTCTAGATTGGAAATGAAGATAAACAGTGCCAGGAATTTTTTTAATGTTTTCATTCTTAGGTAAAGTTGGAGAACACAGACTTCTAATACATTTTTCAAAGGAAGGGGAAAAATACCTTTTTTCCTTCTGCAGGAAGTAATTTCTCATATTTTAATGCTTTTTCATGTATTATCTTTTGCCCTTATCCTGTGGAATTTAGAGTGCTTGCCAGATAGTCCCCCCCCCCGGCTTGTAGCAGAGTGCTAGATTTTCTTTACTATCAAGTGATCAACAAGCATTTCTTGAGCTCCTACTATGGACCAGGCACTTGAAATGCAAAGACAGTCTCTGCCCTCAGGCCTAACAAGATGCTTTGCACAGGGTAGGTACTTAATAAATATTAAACAATTATTGAGAAAATACAAGATGGGCATTTATAAACCAGAGAGATTGAGGGGGTGGGCTTGTTAACCACCCCCTTTACAAGAAGATTCGCTTTATGAAAAGTACGCGACACAGATTTCCTTTAAATAGTTTTCCTTGGTATTTTATGATATGATTTAACTCATACACCATTACATGGAACATGTATTACATAAGCAAACAGATTTGTCTTGTATAGTGCCCTTCTTCCTCTCTTCTGCCTCTTGGTATGGCAGGTTTCCTTTAAGACTAAGGACAGCTGAGGCAGCTAGGTGACGAAGTGAATAGAGCACTGGCCCTGGAGTCAGGAGGACCTGAGTTAAATTTGACCTCAGACACATAACAGTAAGTGTGACCTTGGGCAAGTCACTTAATGCCAATTGCCCTGCCTTCCCCCCTCCAAAAAGCTAAAAAAGAAAAAAAAAGACAGAGAAAAACCACCACCTTCCACATGAAACCTTTTCTAACTTCCTGGCTCCTTCCTACCTTTCCAATCTTCTTACACTTTACTCCCATCCAAATATTCCATGATCCAATAACACTGGCCTCCTTGTTCCTTGCACAAGACACTCCATTGTTTTCACTGACTGTCTACCATACCTCCTCATTTCCATCTCTTGGCTTTCCTGGCTTCCTTCAAGTCTTGGGTAAAATCACACTTCTGTAAGACCCTTTTTCTGGTTTCCCTTAATGCTTGTGCCTTCCATCTGAGATTGCTTCCAATTTATATTGTATATTCAGTTATCCCTTCTACATCTACATGGGGGTTAGGACTGAAACATCCCTGCAAACTTAAAATCCAGGAAAAATGTTTTGGCCCTCTCTTCATACCAGAGAAATCTGAATGGTTTCTTTTTCTTTTATGGAGTGTTTACAGTACCTTATTGTAAAATTTGGGTTAAATGTTGGTCATAAGCTCTGTCATCTGCTGGTCTTTGCAGAATTCCCCCAAAATTTCCATTTAATTTATTGTGCCAACCTGTAGTATATTGAAACCATGATGGGCAAGTTGCAATGTGGAAGGGATAACTGTACAGTCAGTCCTCAACATTCACATATTTTTAGCTTTTCATGACTTCAATCATCCACATGATTTTATTAGCAACCTCATTTTCTCATTGGTAAATCGTGCATATTCACAGCTATGTACAGTAGGAAAAAAATGAAAGGTGCAATGTGGCAAGTTTATATCTGCAGAAAGGAGGAAAGTATTCATAAAAGAGTTTGAGAATCCTCTCCAGAAAGTGCTAAAGTAACCTCTCAAGTGTGTGATGAGGGAATTAAAAATAAAATGGAAAAACAGCTAAGTTTTTCAACTGGTCATCTCTGGCCTCTCACCAGAGCTTGAGCAGTCAAAGTCCCACTTCCCCTGCTGCCCTTGCCTGGGCGGTTCTGGTTGGCACCCTGCTGAGCAGCAATGCCCTCCTCCTACTGCTGTGTGGGTGGGAGTTCTGAGCTCAGACCAGGGGCTCACTCTAAGCTTCTGCTTTTCAGTGAGGAACACTTCAATCATGGAATTGAAAGGGAGATTAGAGATGGAAGATTGCTTTTTCCCTTTTTTACCTTAGGGTTCTTCCAACATGGCAGTCCCTGCTTCCTCCAGTCCCATCCTGCCTTGCCTCTCTTCTGCTCTGCATTTTACAGATTATTTCATGATTCCTGTGTTAGGGAAAACACATATGAACACAACTAATGTTTTGTTATAAAGAATTGTATGCAGGAAAATATATTTTCAACAATCTCTCATAAAAAATTATGGCTTTTGTGGTCACAGGAACCTAAGCCCCCACTTCCGATAGATTCAATATCCATGTTTTTGACTTTTAAGCACTGTTTTCTAGGAATGTTACCACTGCAAAAGTTACAGAATGATTGTATCTTATTTGTACATAGCTGTTTCTATGGTATCTCCCCCATTAGATTGGAAGCTCCTTTAGGGCAGGGACTGTTTTTGCTTTTTGCTATGTCCCCAGAATTTATCAATGTGTCTGGTATATAATAAGCAATTAATTTTTGTTGATTTGATGAGGTTACCCTTTGTGGTTGAGGCTGTCTTTTCTCTACTGAATTTGTCTTGAACCTCTACTGGCTGTGTTCTTTTTTCTCAGGGGCTAGTGACTAGCATCCCACTTCCACTGAACATTGATTGGTTTTTACAAAAGAATATTAACTTCAAAGGCACAGCAAAAACAAATGTAAAGCATTTTTACCAATACCTCTGGGGTGTACTTTCCCCTAGACCATCACAGTTTCAAGGGGAGTAGGTCCCAAAACTTAGCTTAGTTCCTACATAGAATTGGTCCCCACTAAGTTCATGTCCTGATACAGCATGACTACTGCATGAATCCTTCCACTGGGTTGGAATCCTGAAGTTACTCCTTGACCCAGCTTGGATTCCAAAGCCCAGATTCCTGCGATTCATTCTCCTGACCAAAGGTGATATAAGAAGAGAGTCACTGAGCAACCCCTAGATGTGAATGAAGCAAAGAGGCCTTAGCTAAAGCTGCCAGGCCTTAATGTTGCCAATCAAAAAAAGTTACTTTTTGGGTGGCTAGGTGGAACAGTGAATAGAGCACTGGCCCTGGAGTCAGGAGAACCTGAGTTCAAATCCAGCCTCAGATACTTAACACTTAATAGCCGTGTGACCTTGGGCAAGTCACTTAACCCCAACTGCCCTCCAAAAAAGCAAAAAAAAAGTTACTTTCAATCACCACATAGTTAGCCAACCAGAACCAGTCATAAAATATCCACTCAAATACATTTGCCTATCTCCAAGACACTTCATAGCATCTTGGGAAACCATCACACCAGTATACTTCACATTGAGCAGTTCCAGCAGCCAAGAAAATTTATGGGGCTGCACATGTTTCAGAGACCCATTATTGAAGTACTGCCACTATACATTTCTCCTCTCTTCTGCCACCTGCAGGGCTACCTTCAATACTGAATCCCAAATCTAGGTTCTCTGCTCCAGCCTATAAGCAAAGGTAGACTACTATGTTCACTCACAGTTCTCCAGCACACACACACACACACACACACACACACACACACACACACACACACACACAATGCATTCTTCTAATCAGCTCTCCCTGGTAAAGAAATCCCTCTTGATTCCATCCATGGTATGTGAGAAATCAAAATGCTATTCCTTCACTGTTCTTCAGGCCTGATTCCCTATTGCTCCAATTTGAATTGCCACTATGATAAAGGGAATCCCAAAGGACAGTATAGCTCCAAATCATTGCTTTTCTGGCTTTGTAAAGAGTTCGACCCTTCTCGCCAGTCCCCAAATTAGTCAATGAGGATTTTTTTAGGCGAATATTAAAATAAAAGCATACACTTCAGTACACAGTAACTGAAGGAAGAGTGACACAGACAAGAAATATGCTGGTTTGTATAGGAAAAACCAGCCGGGATGAGATCTGCAGCTGCAGATAATTCATAGACTAAGTCATCATCACATGAATCACACATCATCACTTTATCATGGCTCCTTCTCTCTACTCACAGTGGCCTTCAACTTTAATTCAGGCCTTTATCAGCTCTCACACCTGGACTATTATTGCAAAAGCCCTCCCACTGTGTTCCCTGTCTCTTCTCTACCTATGTCATTTCATCATTCAGCTGCCACAGAGATTTTTCTAAAGCACAGGACCCAAATAATCTCTTGTTTCAGGAACTCCAGCAGGATCCTTCTCACCTCTGGGATTCAATATAAACTCAGTTTTGGTATTGAAGCTCTCTGTAACCTGCCTCCTTCCTACCTTTCCAGACTTCTGATGCTTTCCTCTCCTCTACACATACTAAATCATCTTTGCACTGGTCTACTTGTGATTCCTTTCATACAATATTCTGCCTCTGATTTCTATGCCTGCACACTATCTTTACCCACTCACATTCGTCCCTTAGTTTCTTTGACTTTTTTCATGACTTGGCTCAAATTCTTCTGACTTCAATATCTCAACTCTCCAACCGCTAATCCTTCTTCTCTTAGATTACCTTCCCTCTACTTTGGATACATTTTGGGTGTTCCACGGAAGAAGGAAATGGCAAAACACTTTAGTATCTTTGCCAAGACACCGTAGACACTACTGGCATGATATGATCCATGAAGGGTCTCAACTTAACAACAATAAAGGGTTTTTTTGTTTTCTTTTTTTGTCTTTTTGGAGTGGGGAAGGCAGGGCAATTGGGGTTAAGTGATTTGCCCAAGGTCACACAGCTAGTTTTGTGTTAAGTGTCTGAGGTCGGATTTGAACTCAGGTCCTCCTGACTCCAGGGCCAATGCTGTATTCACTGCACCATCTAGCTGCCCCAACAAAGTTCTTTATACTTGTCTCCTCCATTATAATGTAAACTCCTTGAAGTCAGGGACTATTTGGTACCATTCTCTTTATTCCCAGAGCTTATCACAGTGCCTGGCATATTGTAAAGAATTTAATAAATGGATATTTATTGACTTGGAACAACCTCCTTTTGACATAAGATTCATTCTCTCCTCTTACTGCTTTGCTGGTTCTTTACTCTTTATCAATCCCAAGCCCTTAGGAGCAAAATCTTTATTTTTATTGAAAAGGGTTCTTGTCAAGAAATTTGAATTCTAGAACTAACTTTTCCATAATGAATAATGTGAATGTATTATTATTATAAATACTAATAATAACTAACATTTATATAGCATTTTAAGGTTTACAAAGTACTTAACAAATATTATTTCATTTTATCTCCACAACAACCCTGAGAGATAGATGCTATTAACCCAACTTTACATATAAGGAAACTGAGGCACACAGAGGTAAAGTGACTCGCCCAGGGTCATACAGCTAATACCTGAGATTTGAACTCAGGACTTCTTAACTCCAGATCCAGAGCTCCATTCACTTTGCTGCTTCAAGTCATTTCTTTTTGAGCATCATTTTCTTCCTATTTAAATATGAAAAAGACAGGGGTGGGAGTAGAGAGGAGTAACTATAGGTAATCTCTAAACTCAAACATTCCAGCTCAGACATTACATGATTATAAGAAAACCTTTGAATAGAAAACTCCAGGATCTCAGGAATGGCTTGACAGAGCCAGAGAAATATTGAATTCATTAACTCATGCTTATTTTGGTAATAGCTTTTAGATTCTATCTAACCCAGACTTAGACTGGCTGCAACCCAGAAGTTGAGTAAATTTCAGGTACATAGACCTTGATAAAAATGACTTTACCCAGCCAACCCAGAGTAGGAAGCGAAATAAATTCCTTTATCCTTCAGGGAGCACTATTCTTAATTTACCTGGGGGCAGAGGACTTTGTAATAAGAGTTCTAATTCTGAGCTTTTCTCTGGTCCTAATAACGTTGAATTTGGTGTTTTTAATGGAGACCTTGAATATCTCAGTTTGCCTACTATAAATTTTGTGGAAGGTCAAGTCAACTTTCCCTAATGGGGGATAGAAAACCTACTTGAAAAAAAAGTTAGTCTTGATGGATTAAAAAGGATTAAGTTCTTACTGCGTGCCAAGAACGGTCGTTAGGGCAGAGAATATAAATGCAAGCAAATTAATCCTTCTTTTAGAAGGGGCAGGAATGACCCGGACCTGCTGAGTCTTTTGGAATGTTTTGCTCATCTCCTAAGGCAAGGAAATATATGGTTTAGGACTGGAATAGGGTCAGAATAAGAGTCCATAAAAAAGAGGAGAGGAGGGAGGTTGCAGAAAAATTGATGGTTCTTATCTTCTCTCCCTGCCTTACTTTAACTGGGTAAGACTGGAACCCATTTCTATGTATATTCTTTTATTCTATTAAGGACTTCTTCATATGACTGATCTAATCTTATTTCTTGGAAACACCTGTGGTTTTCCCAGTTCTTCACATCTCTGGTTCCTTGGATCAAGCATGAAGGCCTGTGACAGTTTTGGTAGCCTCACAGGAAATGATGACCTTTCCTAGGATAAAGGTAGGATCCCCAAATCCTCCTGCCCCAGGGTCATCTTTTTGTCTGTTACATGATGGTAGTTGGATTGCCTTTGGGAGACTGTAAAATTTTCTTAATACCCTCAAACTTCTTTCTGAAACAAAGGCCTATTCTTTTGTTTTAAGCAAATATTTTTCTGGTGGTATCATATGGTTGCAAGACTTGGAATAATCAGTAATCAAACAAGTATTTATTAAGCGCTTATTATATGTCAGGCATTGTGCTGAGGGCTTTCCCTAAATGCTAGGGATACAAAGTTAGGCATAGAACAGTCCTTACCTTAAAGAAGCTTAGATTCTAATGGAAGAGATTATGTAAATACCTAAGCACATACAAGATATATTAAGAGTACCTCCTACAAAAGGTGAGGTTTGACATTAACATGATAGTCTCCAAAGAATTAAAGTTGCATATTATTCAAAGGACAATGGAAAGGGGTATGATGGGTGGGAGTCAACTTCATTTAATTTATTACATATAGGGAATTATAAAGAAGTAGAGTAAATGACATCAAAGAAATGCATTGTTAAAAAGATTGACCAGTCATCTATTGAAAATGAGGGATAGCCAATGGATAGCCCTGGTGCTCCATTGATAGGCTCATGATATCAAGATAGAACAAAGTGGCAAGCTTGTAGGCAGATGTAGGAAAGAGACCTTCATGGACCGTGATCAGCATCTCAAAAAGGAAGGCCTCATACTGATGAGATCACAGATCCATTTGAGGATCTGAATATAGAAACCTAACATTGAACATCAATACAATTGATCAAACTCGATTAGCAACTACTTACATTCAAATTCATCTATTTCAAGGCAAAAAGTATCATAACACTTTTGTCTTCTCCCTGTAAATCCCTAACATTCTCATTTACTTTCCTTCATTTGGTTATAGTGAGTATTCCATTCTTCTGATGTAACCCAGGCTTGTCTCAGCATGCCAACTTCATCTTGGAGGCACTCTTGAGGGGACTTTGGAGCATGTCTAAAGTGCCTAACATGGAGGCTTCTGCATCTGCTACCGTGTGGGTGGGGGTAGCCTTCTTTGACTGACTGCCTGTGTCTTTAAAACCAGTGATCACTTGTCACTCTCTGACACTCTTATTTGCTGTGTCCAGAGGATAAACATCATAGTTCACCTATAGCACTGGCACCAAGAACTAAGCCTGTGAGAGGAAAAGGACTTCCTTCTGCTCTCCTTCCTTTACCCCAGCTCCAAGAAATGGGCCTATGGGTGTTTGTTTCTGTTCTGTGTCATTTGTGCTCAAACTCAGGTGAACCTTGTTGGACCAAGGAATTTGAGCCATGCTGACCTCAAAGCCAAGATTGCAGATGTAGCCAGCCAGTCCATCATGGAAACCCTGAGAAGGCAGCATGCCTGGGACTTGAATCCAAGGGAGGTTTTGGACTTGGAATTGGGATTTTGCTCTATAGGAACTGAGCTAAGCTATGAACCTAATCCCTTTCCCTTTTCCAGAGACTGGGTTGGTACAAGGAAGAAGGAGAATTATGCTTTCTATAGGTTGGGGAGTAAGTTTGTGTGTATACACACACACACACATACACATATATTTGTATATGCAA
This sequence comes from Petaurus breviceps papuanus, assembly GCF_028583685.1. Lineage (NCBI taxonomy): Eukaryota > Metazoa > Chordata > Mammalia > Diprotodontia > Petauridae > Petaurus > Petaurus breviceps. The sequence goes on from NW_027186296.1 coordinate 41,909,384, forward strand.
ATATAAATATATATGTTTATATATACACATATATACATACATATATACAATATATGTGTTTGTATGAGTATATATATATATATATATATTCTATTATACCTTCTGAAGTAAATATTTCTATATTTTAAAAGCTGATCTGTTAGTGGCTAAATGGAACTGGGGTGAAAGGGACTAACCCCCCCAATACACCATCAATGAGGACCTGAATCATTTGCAGAGAGCCTAGAAACCCCTAGTCCTCTTCAAGGTACCAGAGAATGCTGGGGAAAGAGCAAAACATAACATATTTAATTTTCAGGTGATGGAGGCCAGGGTGGGTGATGTTAGACTAATTTTTCTTTTTTGCTTTATGTTATTTCACGAAGATTTCTTATTCCTTGTATTTATCCATTTTAATTACATGTAGGAATAATATGACAGGAAGAGAAGATGGGTTAGCCACGTGGCAAGAATAACAGATGGATAGCCAGAGTGCCCCACTCATACCTTTGCAAAGGTCAGGAGGAATCAAGGAAGGCTTCCGGGACCTTAGGTGGACCCCCTGCAGAAAACTCACACAACATAGGGAGGCATGGATGGGCTAAGATCTGCATGACTGGAGGAATTCCCAAAATGAGGTGGACATGGGTCCATTTTGATAGAACATTTTAAATATTATATTATATTAGTGGATGAGTGAGAGAAGTGAAAACTTCTCAGACTATACTCTAAAACCTAGTGAGGCTTTTCGTGGGAAACAGGCCCAAGTTCCCCTTCACCGGAGATCACACGATTTACAAGGACTCAAAACTCAGAGCAGTAAGGAGTTACCTCTCTCCTCAGTGACACCTCAGCACAAGATATGCCAATTAAGGACAGAAGTGCTTTCTCAAATGTACATCGGGTGGTCTCCTGTTTCCTTGTTCTGGTACTTGAGGTCGATTGCTGTTCTTAGATTGTGCACCTGACTTCCAGCCAATGGAAGAAAAGGGTCAGGGGAGAATTCCGCCACAACTTCACCATTTCCTTTTGTAAACGGCTTCTCCTCCCTGACTATTTGTCAGGAGGGTGGCCTTTTCTCGAGATCGTAATAAACCATTCTTTTCTGCTTGCTACCTTGAGAAACCTCTGAGTATTATTTGGGTAAGGATTTCTGTTGCACCCAGTTTTTGGGGTGCACACACGTACCACCATCATTTAACCTTCCCCTCATGGTTTGGCATTTAGGTTGTGTCCTGGATTTTTGTTTTTGTTTTTTCAATTTCAAATAATTGTAACAAGCAAGGTTTGAATTGGCTGTCTTGGGAGGAGGCTGAGTTGTTGATGAACTTCACAAGAACAGGAACTGTCTGTTTTTCTTTGTGTCCCTAGGGCTTACCATAGTGCCTTGCACATGGTAAGTACTTAATAAATCCTTTTTGACTGCTAATATCACTTAAAATTGTATTTCTTCCATGCTTGGGAAGACATAAGATTGCTATGGGATCCGAACCAAAGAGTAGACTTTTCCACTCTAGTGACGATTTAAAAAATTCTCCAGAGAGAGTGGCACCAACAGCAACAGATTCTTTCCAGGAGACTGACTTTAAATCCTCTTTTCTTTCTCTTGTTCTCGACTCAGTTGAGAGGGAACCTAGCAGGAAGAATTATGCCTACTTGGAGAAACTGTTGGAACGATGGTGAATTTACTCCACTCTCTGCTTACTGGCTTTTTGTTTCCTTGGCATATGGAATGAGTGACAGGGTTCGTTTGCTGTTTTCGTATTTTAAATTTGCTCCATGGTTATTTGTATATTTTAATGATGGCTTTCTAGATAAAGATAAGAATTTTAATTGCATCCTGTGCTGGTGTTTTTCTAGAGAGAATGAGAAAAGTTTGGTGGGGAAGGGAGAGAAACTGTAATTGATTATTTCATATTCAGCTAGCTAGGAATTCTTCCTTTTGGCTTGGTATTCAAAAGAATTGCCTGGGGTCACAGAGCTTTATGGATTTTTACTAATAATTTGTGTCTTGAAGCTTTCTAACATTGCAGAGAACAGTCCTGTGGAGCTTGGACCCTTGCCTTGGGCTGAGCTCATCTTTACCTCCCAGCCAATGGTTGCTTTGAACGTGGGGGCCTTTGGGCTTTCTCCACTCCATACAGGGAAAGAGGAGAGCTGGAGTCCTGAGCTGGCACACAGGGAAGATAGGTGGAGTCAAGGAGAATCAATTCCCCCCACCTCTGAGAGGAGAGGAGCTGGGGGGAAGTGCTTCTCACTCAACCTGTCCTTTACACAGCAACATCTGCTGAACAATCTGTATTATTATTCTTTTTACTTTAGCATTTATTTTGTAACACTCTTTTCCAATTTTGAGTTTCAAATTCTTTCCCTTCCTCCCAGCCCTTCCCCCACCCGTTGAGAAGGTAAACAATATGATATCAATTGTTCCTGTGAAATCATGCAAAACATATTTCCTATGGAAATCTTTTAACAGCTCTTTAAATAAACAACAGCATTCTGTCTTCGTTTCTGGGCTGTGACTACGTCACTTAGAAGTCCCTCTTATTTCTTTTTAAAAGTGAACAGTGCCATCTTTACTCAAAGGGCTCTGGGCAAACTCTTGTGGACCAGCCATGCTCCATTTTATCCCCCGTATATTGAGCTCCCCCTATTGAGAACAGAGAACACATATGCTATCATAACATTTATTTTAAAGGAATACATTTATGAGCTTTGTGTCTCACAAATGTTTTGATAATGTCTTTTAAGACTGCCAGGCACTGCCAGTGCAAATTACAGCAAGGTCTGTGAGATGACTTGGTCATGTTTGTCTAGCATAAGCTTTTAATCAGTTTCATTTGGGGGGGGGGGGAGGAAGGAATCTTCACCACAGCAGTTTGGGATCATTAATGTTACACAGATTTCAAAGTCATTTATGTCTGTCTTAGGGAAAATTATATGACCATTGTTTCACTGACTGATCATATGGAGGATATGATTATTTGGAGGTGTCAATGTGTGATAGCAATCTATAGATGGCACCTGCCTTTAAAGAGTCTTATGTTAAAGGGCTTCTTGCTATGCCGAAGTTCCAGGAGAATTATCCCTTCTGTGTATAGAAAAAAAAAAACCCTATCCCTGCTCATACCAGACGTTATAAGTCACAAAGATCTTAGGAGACAGGGAAAAAGCAAACTCATGTTAGCCCATCACCATAACTACAACTGTGAGAGAAATGATTATTAAATAACAAATTGTTAATATTGGGAGAAACAAGACTTACTTTTCTCTGAAACCTTAGCCAAACCAGAGTCTGAAGGACATTACTGATAATGAGATTGGATTGGCTTTCTCCTCAGTCTTGTTCCCCATCCAGGTGAGGAAGCCCATCGTCTTCCACTCGGGTTTGAGTGAAGATAAATTCTCTGATTAGATTGCCCAAGATTTGGGTGATTTAGAAGTAAATGACATAATCAAAGACACATTCTGCAGCCCCTCATTAGAATAAGTCCACTTGTTATTATAATATTCATTCTCTCTCATTACTTGTTAACCAATCAGAGTTGATTTCCACATTCAGGCACACTCACTCTTCCAAGGTCTTATATATGTTGAGTGGGTTCCATGATTTGTCTTTTGGTGTAAGAGAGATGGCCAAATGACCATCCTTTTATGAATAATATACTAGCATTATTAAAAAAGTGATTAATTACCCAGACACTATGTCTCTTGAAGCTTTTATGTATCACAACTGGAAACCTGCCAAATTAACAGGCATTCCCTGAGAAGCTACAAGATCCTTTTCTCACTGAGTGGATTTAATCAATAGAGATGTAACCTGTCAAAGGACTATTTTCCATCATGGACCCAGTTACTCCAACCCAGAAAGACAGAAAATGAAGCAAGTACATAATGAACTTGGGGCTACTGACAATGAGAATATTCTAAGTGGAGAAGAGTGTAAGACTTGAAGTCAACAACTTGATTTTAGTTTTCCTCTGGCTACTTACTAAGCTGTAGAACTCCAGGCAAACTGTTTTTTTTTGTTTGTTTGCTTGTTTTCAGTTGTGCCTGACTCTTCCTGCCCCATTTGGACTTTTCTTGGCAAAGATACTGGAGTGGTTTGCTGTTCCTTCTCTAGATCACTTTACAGATAAGGAAACTGAAGTAAACTGGGGTAAGTGACTTGTCCAGGATCACACAGCTAGTAAGTGTCTGAGGCTGGATTTAAACTCAGGAAGATAAGTTTTCCTGATTTCAAGCCCAGTACTCTATCCACTATGCAAATTACTGGGTTCCTTCCTCCCCCTTTTAATATATATTGAGGAGAAGAGGAAAATCAAAGAAAGAGTAGGACCCCTTCTTAGAGTAGATAGAAAGATGACAATGGATGGTAATTGATTAGAGGCACTTTAGTGGTTTGCCATTTCCTAGTCCCACTCATTTTACAGATGAGGAAACTGAGGTAAATAGGGTTAAGTGATTTGCCTAGGGTCACATAGCTAGTAAGTACCTGAGGCTGGATTTGAACCCAGAAGGATGTCTTTCTGACTCTAGACCTGGCGATCTCTCCACTGTGACACTTAACTACCCCCAAAACGTTTATGAAGACTCTATTATGTGTCAGGCACTGTGCTTGGCAGGTATATTGTAGAAGGGCTCCATGGGTTGGATTAGATGGCCTCTGAGGGTCTTTCCAGCTTTGAGATTCTTCAACCCTCCTGGATTTGTTTCCCTCCATCAGGTTGTTATAAGGAAAGTACTTTCTTTTAAAGGAGCATCTACATATGAACTATCTTAGTCTGCCCACATCCTCCCCTGCATTTTCCCACTGACTCATCTCCCTAGGGCCCCGGTACCTTCACGCTGTTACTGCTGGCTGAAAGAAATAGAAATGTATTCTACTCCCAGAAAGGCCACACTGTGTCCCAGGGACAGCTAGATTCTCAGGATTACATATTTAGAATTTGAAGCCAATCTAACCCTCACAGATGAGAAAACAGGTCTAAGATCACTCAGCCATCAAGTAGTGGAGTCAAGATTTGAACTCAGGTCTTCTCAGTCCAAATTCAATTCACTTTCCACTACACCAAGCTGCTCCTGCTGTATTGAGTGGGTACACTCATTGGAGACTGTTCCCAGGAAAAGACATCCAGGACTGCCACCCAGTGTTCAAACAGCAAACACAGGACATCCAGCTCTTGCCTTGAGTCATCAGCTCTTCTAGTAATCAATGCCAATGTCTCTTGACTGGGAAGTCAAAGAGTAACAAGGCATAGGATGAACTAGAAAACACACATAAAACATCCCAGTAATCCCATGCCATAGAAGAGACATTCTCCAATAAATTCTCTCTTGACTAGTCATCTGTTTATTTAATTGGTCAGCTGGAGTCATTTAGGTTTACTAAGAAATGGGGTATGTAGCAGCAACCACATTGGCATATCCAGGATGGCTGCTTGCACAGGTTCTTAGATCTGCTTTACTAGGAAAGCTAGCTGTTTAAGGGGTCAACAATGTTTTTTAAATCACATTCACTAGTTCAGGGGAAAAGCCAGCACCCTGAACTTCAGAGAAAATACAAGCAGAGAAATAAAGACCAATGGACAGGGCTCTGACTGCCTGAATCAAATATACACTTTATATACATCCTGGATTGAGAGAGTCTTTATATCAGAGCAGTCAGGGAGTTCTAAACATATGGCCACTCAGAATCCTGACCAGGGAATCACAAGATCCTTCTTATAAGGGAGCCCCAAAGCAAAATATCAACTCAGAGTATATATATATACACTTCTCAGAGCCAGAAGGCATCACAACCCTCCTGACTCAGTGCTTAATTAGAAATTAGCAAAAGGTGTGAAAGCCTTCCTATAAGCAAGCTTCCCTTAATGGGCTCCTGGTGAGGCCTATTAATGAGTGGGGAAGATCTTAAATCCCACGACATTACAGGGTGGAGTGTGGGGGAAGGGGTATTTAGTAGCTTTACTTAGATATAAAGTTTCACTTTTGGAAGAACAAAGACAGAATTTCAGAGAGGCAGTGTGATATAGAGGAACCAAGAAAGTCATGAGTTCAAATGTCACCTCAGACACTTACTAGATGTGTGATCCTGGATAAGTGACTTAATCCCTCTGTGCCTCAGTTTCCTCCTTTATAAATTGAGGAGGCTGGACTTGATAGCTTCTAAGTTCCCCTTCTGGCTCTACATCTACAGACTTATGAACCTGCTTAGAGATGGTAGCACCCATATTCTCAGAAAACAAAATCGAGATCGCTATATAACAACATAAAGACCTTAGTCATTGTGTAAGAAAAGATTTACCTAATGGTAGGGAATAGATACAAGGCAGCTAGGCTCCTCAGTGGATAGAATGCGGGGCCTGGAGTCAGGAAGATCTCAGTTTAAATCTGGCCTAAAGACACTTACTAGCTGTGTGAACCTGGGTAAGTCACTCAACCTCTGTTTGCCTTAATATACTGCAGAAGAAAATGGCAAACCATTCTCGTATCTTTGCCAAGAAAACCTCATGGTTAGCATTGGCATATGATCCATGGGATCCTGAAGAGTTGGATATGACTGAACAACAAAGTAATAGATATGCACATACACATGTGTGTCCCCCAAACTAGCAACAAGTTGAAATTGATCAATAAATAATCCCCGCTCTGCTTTGATAAATCTCTCTGTGAATATATCAAAGACACAGAAAATAAAGTTCTCACTTTCAAAGTCTTTGGCACTGTCAAATGGTTCAACATCTGAAAGCAATAGAATTTTATCATTGGAAATGATGTTAAATAAGACACATTACCATGTACATTACTGTCTGCTCTTCGAAGACCATGGGACCTTTCCATCTGATTTTAGACTGAAATCTCTATGTGTTGTCTCCCCCCATTAGAATGAAAACTCCTTGAGGGCAAGGACTGTACCCACCATTCTCTTTTCTGTATTCCCAGCACTTAGCACAGTGCTGGGAATACAGTAAATCCATGTTATATGTTTTTATTTACTCATTAGTTCATAACTGAGATTTCCTCCTAATCAAGAGATAAAGGATTGCTTCAGTTCTTTTCTGCCAATGGTTAAGAAATCTAAAACTCATAGGAACTTCAATTCTAGAGGTACCTTTCCATATAGCAAAACATCAGTAAAGAAATAAGGAGACAGGACTGTGTCCAGACCTCATTGCTAGACTAGACCTTTACAGAGCTGCCTTCTCACTCATCTGTCTTTGATTTAACTTGATTCCCTCTCCTTGTAATTTGCTGGATTTGTATCTTAGCCAGTATATACTCTCCAAAATGATGTTTTGATTTCTTCTCCAGAGTGCCTGAAATGGGATTTTTCAGGACTGATATTTTCTGTTTTATAAGAGAGGCCATGAAATTCAGTGTGGCACCATGAATAAAGGACTGGCCACAGAATCAGGAAGACCTACATTCAAATCCTGGCAACTGCCATTTTATTGGCTATGTTACCTAGGCAAGCCACTTAACACTTCAGTACCTAAGGCTTCTAACACTAAGTTACAAAGAGCTACTGACTTATCAATGGAAGTTTTCATACTGGGAATTCTTGATGCTAATGAAATCATAAAGTCTGGTCCAAGAATGAGGTTGCATGTTATAATGGGATAGGTATTGGAGAATGTCACTTCTTAACCATTTGACCATGGACAAGACATTTAACTTCTGAGCCTGTAGAGTGGGAGTAATATTTACACAACCTACTTCATACTACACACCAGGAGGACAGTGTACAGTGTAGAATGCTCAATTAAAATGTGAGCTATCATACCACTAGGGAAGAGAGATGGATTGGGGACCCTCTCCCAAGTAAGTTTAAAGCAGGTGTTCTTTGTTGTTGGGTTTTGTTTTCTTTTGCTTTGCTTTTTGGAGGGGGGAAGGCAAGGCAATTAGGGTTAAGTGACTTGCCCAAGGTCACATGGCTAGTAAGTGTTAAGTGTCTGAGGCCGGATTTGAACTCAGGTCCTCCTGACTCCAGGGCTGGTGCTCTATTCACTGTGCCACCTAGCCGCCTCAAAGTAGGGGTTCTTAATACTTTTTGCTGTCATATGGTGAAGTTTATGGATTTCTTCTCAAAATTGTTTATCCTTCAAAGAGGGTAGGTGATCTCTTGATATGTGTGTGTGAATTGGATTTAAATGAGGCAGAGCTGCACTAAGTCAGCCTCCCTCTCTCCTCCAGAGTCATTGGAGTCCAGTGACAAAACAAAAGTCAAGACAAAAAATGTTTTTTTAAATAATTGAAAGAAATGCTAAATTTCAGTTAGAGGTTAGTAAATGACATTTTTTTTTCTCATCCAAATCCATGGATCCCCCTGAAATCTATCCACAGATCTCCGTTAACAACTCCTACCTTGCAGGGGGAGAATAGTGATGGAATCACAATGGAAGACATTGGACTTGTTATAAAAACCTTATTCAAATGCCTTCTTTCCCAGATGGTGCACAAAATACATTTTCAAGGACCTAATGAAAACCAGATTCAATTTCTTGAACTGCTTAGGATAGATATTGCTGATTATTATTGGTAAAGATTCCAGGAGCCATATGTGCTCTTTTTAATACATCCAGGCACAAAAATGAGCTTGGGGAGTTGGAGTGTGAGCTATTCAGGCTACTATTTATTTATGTGTGGAATAAAGATAAAAGAAAAAGAACTTTACCCACTCCCACCCATACTCCATTTTTTTCTTCATAATAAATCCAGCCATGTTTGCTGACCTATTTGTAAGTTCTTAAACATTCCAGGGATAAAGTTTTTTTTTTAAATCTCTGTAGCTAGCATATACTTGGGTGGCAGGATCATTGTTTTAGGCTATCACTATCCTAAAGTCTCAACCATGACAGAGAGTGGGGCTTCAGGCTGTAGGACCACTTTACAACAGTGACTGTATTATTCAAGTTTCTTTCAGCATTTCAGTAATTCACATCCCTGCTCCCCACCCCTGGGAGGGATGCAGAAGACAGGACTTCAAACATAGCCTAGTATGTTGTGGGAGTAAGTTGTTCTTTATAGAAGCTGTTTTTCCAAATTGCCATTTAAAGAAGTAACTTTAAGAAGACTTTCATAGTAGAGGGATGTCAAGTTGTTGTGGACTGTCCCTAATAAAGAGCAGCTTCTTTTGGTTTAATTATATGAACCCAAGGCAGTGCAGCATAGTGGAGAAAGAGAGGGTCTTGGGGCTAGGAGGAACTGAGCTCCAGTTCAGCCTCTAACATATACTGGCTGTGTGACCCTGGACCAGTGACTTAACCTCTCAGTGCTCTGGGCAACTTTCTAAGACTTTAAGTTGTAAAGGAGGTGCCTACCTGCATCGGCTGAGGGAGTTTCCTCACCAAGGAATTCTCTAGCACTTATCACAGTGCCTGGCACATAGTAGACACCTGATAAATTTTTATTGATTGATACCAATGATATCACAGGTCCAGTCTCTAACCCTTCTCCTTATATAGACCCAAATCAGTTCATACCCCAAATACCTTGTCAGCAAGCAGGTAAAAACCAACAACATCACAGAGAGCAATACTGGGAATAGTTTAACCCCAGATTGATCTACAAATACGAATGGAGCATCTATTACATACAAGTCCCTGTTGTGATGGAGAAGGTAATTTAGATAACCAGGATGGGTTTATAATCCATCTGGAAAGACAAGCCAAACTCACATGAAAAATTAAATACAAGATCACTCAGAGATAACATGAATTCATAGGTCATCACAGACTAACTTAAAAAATACATACGTGCACACATATACATACATATATTTGTATATATGTAAATAGTTACTGGGTCAAGAAAATGCCATAGAGGGGTGGCTAGGTGGTGCAGTGAATAGAGCACTGGCCCTGGAGTCAGGAGGACCTGGGTTTGGATATGGCCTCAGACACAACACAAAAACTAGCCATGTGACCTTGGGCAGGTCACTTAACCCGAATTGCCCTCCAAAAAAAAAGAAAGAAAGAAAAGAAAATGCCATAGACAGTGTAGACTGATTTCACCTGTATCCTCCACACAATTTGTTGAGGATAAAATGGAGAAACTGGTGGAATCTGGGAATTCTAGTGTATTTGGATGTCTGAATGACCTGATCCAGAGAGTAGAAATTAATGACCATGGAAGGGAGGTCTCTGGTAGAGTACCACAGAGATCTATGCTTAGTCATGATATGTTAAACACACATACTCATATATTCTCTCTCTTTCTCTGTGTATATATATGTAAATATATAGAAAACACACAAACACATCTATACATGTATTATATAGGCACATATACATATAATGCACACATGTACATATATGTACATATATATGATATAGGCATAAATAGCATACTTATCACATTTTGGGGATTATGAAGTTGGGACAATTGGTTAACATATTGAATGGCAGAAAGTTCAACAAATAAACTTCCCGGTTACAAATCTGTGCCTGGACAAAAGTTCACTTCAAGGAAAATTGGGGGTTTTAGTGGACTCTCAAGTCAATATAAGCCAATAATGTGACATTTCTAAATTTCAATGTCCTTACCTAGAAAATGGGAATAATATTAATTCCTATAGTAATCATACCTCATAGACTCATGGTAAGGCTAAAATGCATGCCCAGTGCTTTACAATATTTAAAGTGTTATAGAAAGGTCAGTTATGATGATGATGATGATGATGATGACGATGATGATGGTGATGATGATAATGATGGATGCCAAAAACCCTACTCAAATTCTAGACTGCATTTACAAAAGTATAGTTTCCAGAAGAAGGAATTTGACAGTCCCTCTTAGTTTTGTCCTGGTCAGCCCACATCTGTGGTATCGAGTTCAATTCTAGGCACCACATTCAAAAGGACTTTGATAAGCTGAAGCAAATGCCACTGGTACTGGAATCAAAGGACCAAAGTTTGTTGTTGTTGAGTCATTTCGGTCCTGTCTGGCTCTTTGTGACCCCATTTGGGGTTTTCTTGACAAAGATACTGGAGTGGTTTGCCATTTCCTTCTTTGGTTCTTTTTACAGATGAGGAATTGAGGCAAGCAGGGTTATGTGACTTCCCTAGGGTTACACAGCTAGTAAGTGTCTGAGACTAGATTTGAACTCAGGACTGGAACAGAGTTTAAATTATATTTATTGGGGCAGCCAGGTAGCACAGTGAGTAAGAGCACCAGCTCTAGTGTCGGGATGACCTGGGGATCAGATCCAGGCTCAGACACTCAGTACCCGAGCAATTGCTTTTTTAAAAAAAATTATATTTATTCCCTGTGTGACCTTGGAAAAGTCACTTAACCTTTATGGGCCTCAGTTTCCTTTTCTGTAATATGTGGGGGTTGGACTATATGGCTTTTGAGATCCTTCCAGTTCTACTTCCACAATCTAGGAGATAGTTACTATAGTGATGAGGTGACCAGGAACCATGTCATACAAGCATTTGATTGGAAAAAAAAATAATATTTAGGCTGGAGAGAAGAATGATCTTCAATTATATAAAAGGTTTTTCTAATATGTGGAAGAGGATTAGTTACATTAATTACAATTGTTCTGTTTGATTTCAGAAAAAGGAATTAGGACAAATGAGTGGTCCTAATATAAAGAAAAACATTTTAAAAGTTAGAACTATCTAAAATTAGCTTCTGAAGACTTTCAGAAGAAGGTGGACAGCAATTTGGGGATGCCATAGAGGGGATTCCTGTTTAGGGACAGGTGAGAACAGAGAACCCTCTCCCCCTCAAGGTCCCTTGCAATTCTGAAATACCATGAATGATAAAACTGCCTTTTCATTCTCAAGTGGCATCTCTAACTCAGAGTACATCAAAGTGAAAGAACAGATGAGAACAATGATTATCACATGACAAAGCATTTACTACATTACCTCTAAGGTCTCTTTCAAGCTCTAACAGACCATGCTACCGACATTCTCCTTACTCCATATAACCCAGTATTCCAATTAGATACCTTTCTAAAAAAAAAACTATTATGTCTTTTTATTTCCTAGCAGATAAAATCTAAATTTTTTGGTTTGCCTTTCAAAGCTTTCTGGAAAATTTGATTCCACCATTTCCTCAAAAGGTCTAAGTCACTACTGATTATAGAAATGAAAATTAAAACAACTTTGAGTTATTGCCTCATAGCTATCAGATTTGCAAAACACAACAGACAAGGAAAATGACAAATACTGGAGGGAATGTGGAAAAATTGGGGCACTGATACACTGTTGGTAGAGTTGTGGACTTGTGCAACCATTCTGGAAAATAATTTGAAACTGTGTCCAAAGGGTTATAAAACTGTGTCAGCAATACCAGACTAGGTCTGTATCCCAAAGGATCAAAGAAAAGGGAAAATGACTTATTTATACAAAAACTATTTAGAGCAGCATTTTTGTGTGGTGGTAAAAAAATTGAAATTCTGAATGCAGATTGAAGCATACTTAAAAAAAAATTTTTGGTCTTTATTAATTTATTTGTTTACTCTTAGTTTATAAGATTCAGTTCCACAATTCCTTGAGTTTCAAATATTCTCCCTCTCCCAATTCTTCCCTCCCCCCACCATGGTGGCATACAATCAAATATAGGATCTGCAAATATTTTCACATTAGTCAGGCTATAAAGGATTGTATCAGATGGAATGAACAATGGGAAAGAGGAAACAAACCCAAACAAGATAAAGAAAAAGAGCAGGTAGTTTGCTTCAATCTGGATTCAAACTCTGTTCTTTCTAGTTCTTTCTCTGAATGTAGACATCTCTCTCTATCATGAGTCTTTTGGAGTTGACTTATAACCTTGCATTGCTGAGAAGAGTCCAGTCTATCAAAGTGGGTCGTCACACATATGTTGTGTCTGTAATTGTATACAAATTTCTCCTGGTTCTGCTCTTCTCACTCAGCATCATCATCAACATCACATCAGTTCATATAAGCCTCTCCAGGTAAATATGAAGTCCATCTGCTCCTCATTTCTTTCTATGTAATTGGAGGTTGAATTTTCCATTTTTCATCAGAATTTTCCATCTTTTTCATCAGAAAGGTCTTGAAATCCATTATATCATTGAATGACCATCTCCTTGCCTGGTAGAATATGTTCAGTTTTGCTGGATAGGTGATCCTTGGTTGTAACCTGAGTTCTTTTGCCTTGGAAAAATCATATTCCAGTTCCTACGAGCTTTCAGTGTAGAAGCTGCCAGATCCTGTGCAATCCTCACTGTGGTTCCGAGATATTTGAGTTGTTTCCTTCTGGCTGCTTGTAATATTTTATCCTTTACCTGATAGTTCTAGAGTTTGGCCACATTTCTTGGACTTTTCAATTTGGGATCTCTTTCAGGAGGTATCTGGTGGATTCTCTCTCGATTTCTATTTTACCCTCTGGTTCTAGTATCTCAGGGCAGTTTTCCTTGATGAGCCCTTGGAAGATGTTGTCCAGGCTCATTTTTCCATCATGATTTTCTGGTAGGCCTATGATTCTCAGATTATCTCTCCTGGATCTGTTTTCCAGGCCTGTTATTTTTCCACTAAGATATTTTCCCTCTTTTTCTAATTTTTCATTCTTGATGCTTTGTTTGACTGATTCTTGGTTCCTCATAGAGTTATTCGCTTCAATTTGGTTGATTCTAGTTTTTAGGGAATTATTTTATCAGTTAGTTTTTGAAGCTCCTTTTCCATATCACACATTTTTCTTTTTAAGGAGCTGTTTTCTTCATTGTAATGTTTTTCTAATTTTGCAATTTTGATTTTAAAAGAATTATTCATTTTATCTTGTCTCTCTAATTTGATTTTCAAAGTTCTTTTTGAGCTCATCTAAGAATGCTTTCTGTGCTTGAGACCAGTTCCCAGTTGAGGCTTCAGCTGTGGGTGTGGTGTCAACACTGTCTCCCTCTGAATTTGGTTCCTCCCACTCAAAATAGTAGGACTCCAGAATCTTTGTCTTTTCAGTCTGCTTTTTACCTATTTTGAGGCAGGGCCCTAGTCATGCCCTTCCTTTAGGGTTCCCAAGCCTTTACTGTTTAGGGTTTTGCTTTGAGGCAATAATTACTATGTTTTCAGGGTCAGAGGTAGGGATTGGAGCAGCCAGGGTTCACTCTGCCATCCTGGTCCCTGGAAGTCCAGATAAGGGCTTTTTAAATTTCCAGGCTGCAGGTTGGTAGTCCCAGGAATAGCTGCTGCTACTGCCAGGGGCCCTACATTTGACTCTTACCCAGCTCTGTCCAGTCCCAGCCCTGTAGCGATAGGCCTGGCAATGGTGGGTGGGTCAACTTGTCACCATGTTAATCAGGCCTCATCAGGGCCTCTGAGCAGCCCCCCTGAAGCATACTTTTTTAAACTTTATTTTTTCTAGGGTTTTTGTGTTTGTTTTCTTTTGCAGCATGGCTAATATGGAAACATTTTGCATGATTTCACATGTAGAATCAATATCAAATTGCTTGCCTTCTCAAGGTGGGGGCAAGAATGGGAGGAAGGAGAGAATTTGGAATTCAAAATTTTTTTTAAATGTTAAAAATTGTTTACATGTAATTGGCAAAAATTTAATGAAATAATATATATATATGTGTGTATATATTTTAAAGTTGTAAGTTTCATGGTCAACAGGCTGGCTTCTTCACAATGCCCCTAGTTCCAAATGCCCTCTATAGAAGAGATAGAAATGGGAACGGTCTTGATCAGTTTGAATCCATTTAAATGACCTGATCCGAACTGGAGTCTCACCTAATTTTCATTCCATTTCATTCTGCTTCTTTGCTTAATGTTTTTCTTCTGAAAGTCTTCTTTTTTCTGGTCAATAGTCCCAATCCAAATTATCCTTCAAAGAAGACTTCAGTTCTCACATCCTCTAAGACTCTTCCTTGACTACTGTACCCCACACTGAGGACTCTCTTTGCCAAACATCTTTATCACCTGTGACCAATAGTCTATAATTGACCTCTTGACTTCATAAAGCTCTCTTGCACTCTTCCTTAATTGTTTACAGATGAGAGTTATCCCTCCCCAATTAGAGTGTAATCTCCTTGAGGTCTGGAATTGTTTTTAATTCAGTAGACAGTATGCAAAGCACTGTGCCTCTCCCCAGATCATTTAGCACAGTTTGTTGGACTCCATATTTGACTTGAAAGTGAACAAAGATGAATTCTCAGCACATTGGAGGCACTATTAAAAACAGATATTTTAAAGCCATATAACCTACAAAAAGTTAAGTAAACCATCCCAGAGACTGAAAGTTTCAACTCCTTATGGTTACTGTCTCTTATGTTTGACTGTGGTCTTTTTGAGTTTAGAGTTCAAAGAAAAGGAAAGGAATGGACACACCTTGTTCTTTAGTACCCATAGATGCTAGTCAATAGAAAGAGATTGTTGATTAGTTTGAATCCATTTAAATGACCTGATCCAAATTGGAGTCTCATCTAATTCCATTTTCATTCCTACCTCTGATTCTTTGCTTATGATTATTGTTCCAAAATATTCTTCGTTTTTCTAGTCAATAGTCCCAATCCAAATTATCCTTCAAAGATAACTTCAGTTCTAACAATCCCCTAAGACTCTTCCTTGACTACTCCACCCCACACTGAGGACTCTCTTTGCCAAACATGTAGCCAATAGTCTATAATTTACCTATTTACTTTACAAGCCTGGTATTTGTTATTGAGTTTCTACTATGTACCAGGCACATTGTTAAGTTCAGAAACAGTCCAACCACAGTCATAGACTATGCACAGAGCCATGCAACGCGGTCTAGTTGTCTCGTGGAAAGAACACTGGATTTGCCTGTTTTCTCATCTTTAACATGAGGGCTAGATGAGCTCTTTCTTCCAATTTTAGAGTCTTTGATCAGATATGACTCAACAATGAACACAGACTTGTTCTCCTGGCTGTGTCATTTGTGTGATTAATGGCCAGCTGTGTTTGAGAGAGAGACAGAGAGAGAGAGAGAGAGAGAGAGAGAGAGAGAGAGG
>NW_027186296.1:41925405-41933117 GCF_028583685.1 Petaurus breviceps papuanus
AGAGAGAGAGAGAGACAGAGAGAGAGACAGAGAGAGACAGAGAGAGACAGAGAGAGAGAGAGAGAGAGAGAGAGAGAGAGAGAGAGAGAGAGAGAGAGAGAGAGAGAGAGAGAGAGAGAGAGAGAGAGAGAGAGAGAGAGAGAGAGAGAGAGAGAGAGAGAGAGAGAGAGAGAGAGAGAGAGAGGGGAGAGAAATGGGGCAAGGAAGAGAGAGAAAAGGATGGAGAGACAGAAGAGGGAGAGGGAGAAGGTCAGATAGGGGGAGAGAGAGGAGAGACAGAGACAGGAGAGACAGACAGAAATAGAGAAACACACATGGAAAACTGTCCAAAAGCTTAATAGATCCTTTTAACCATATAGCTGTGTTCTTCCTGGGAGCTGATGATTTTCCTACTCTTTTCCTGTATAGCACTGCTACATGGGACAGTTAAATGTAGAATGTAGAATCAGAAATGAAGGCCCAGATTCTTCCAGGGGAATGGAAAAGACAATTAAGCACTTCTTAGCTCTATTGACCACAGATTTTCCTTCCCCAACCCAGCAGCCTAGTCTTACTACGTTTCCCTTTATGTTGATACTAGTAACCTTTGAATCTCTCATTTCCCTTGGATTCCCTTTTGTCATTTCTAGAGATGTGAAACATCAGAAGTGGAGTGGGGAGGGGCAGCAGGGATGGACGAGGAGCCTTTCCACAGCTCCTTTTCCTGACCTTGGCCCATTTATGAGGATTCTGGTTTGCAGGCAGACATTGGAATAAACACAGTGTCTTGATTACAGGAAACTTTTCTTAAACCTTTGTTCCTGGGCTCAAAGGGAATCTAAACTTCATTTTCTAAAAATAAGCTCTGAACTCTGACCCACAGCCAAATGAATCCTAATATGGGTACATGGATACAAAAGTGGTTGCGATCACATCCTGAAAATGGCATTACCGTGGTATTTACATCCAACTCCCAGAGCCAGGAAAGAATGAAGGGAAATTTGTGGGTCAAACCTTATTGCCTAAATTGTGGCTGAAAAAGTTTCACTCTTCAGAGCTTAGGGTAGTTTAGGATTTTTGGCAGTTGATCATCAACTGATTCTCAGGGGAGCAGGCAGTTAAAAATAAATTGCTTGTGATTTGTCCGAGGACTACGGTTACCTACCTTTACAAGGCACAGTGGATTTGGAGTAAGGAAGACTGGAGGTCCTATCCCATCTCAGACTCTTAGTATTTAAGCCTAGCCTACTATTTAATCAAACCCTTGGCAAGTCATAGCCTCTCTGAGTCTCAATTTACTCATGTGTAAATAACAGCACATAGATATTTCACAGATTGCAAGGATCAAAAGACAATATATAAGAGCTGCCTTGCAAATCCTAAAGCCCTATATAAATGTGCACCACACAAAGGATCTCTGATTTCATGAGCTTTGAGAATTCTTTATGTAGGAACTCTTTCTACCCAAGCAGACTAGTATGTCTAGGACCAAGTTAGTAAGTCAGTCTTACTTATAGATAATACATGATATAAATATAATTAATATATACATATGTCTTACTTACAAATAAGCATTTATTAAGTGCCTATTATATACCTAACACTGTACTAAGTTCTAGGGTGTTGCCTGAGGTTTGTAGAGATTAAGTGACTTGCCTTGGTCCTACAGCTAGTAAGGACTTGATCCTAGGTTTTGTTTTGTTTTGTTTTCTTCTCCAAATCCAGTATTCTATCTATTATACTACCTCTCATTACCTATCATTACCTTTCTGGTACTGTTTGTTTGAGAGGACTTAGATATAAAATAAAAGGACTGAAACAACAGTCTTCTTGGGACTAGATGTGAAGCGAAAATTAAGACCACAATAGTAAATCCATTCAAAATCTTGGACAGACCATCCATCCTGTTATTCATATGCAAGCATGCAAATGATACCTGATAGCAACCAATCAGAGTATCTACTATGTGCCAGGCACTGGAGATACAATAACAAAGGATGAAACAATCCCCCAAATTCATGAATATAGGATAGAGAAACCTTCCCAGAGGAGGAGCATCTAACTAATCCTAGAAAGAAGAGAAAGAGTAAATTGCAAGTATGGAGGTGGGTTTGTATAAAGGCAAGAAATCAAATGGTGAACTTTGGAGAGCAAGAGTAGCCCTTTTGACTAGAGTGTAGAGTGCGTGAAGGGGAAAATGGAAATAAGGATATCAAGTAGGTAGGAGGCAGATAGTAGAGAACCTTGAGGCTAATGAGTTTTTATTTATTTTTAAGATTTAAAAAAAAATTATAGGCAGTAGGAAAACCCTGCTGGTTTCTGAGAAGGGGAGTGACTTGGTCAGAAGTGTGCCTAAGGAAGTTTTCTTTAGAAAGGCAGTGCGGGGGATGATGGACTGCAGAGAAAGAAACAGGAGAGAAAAAGACCAGTTGGGCGGAGAGGGTCTTATAGTAGACCAAGCGAGGGATAATGCAGACTTGAACCAGAATGACAATCCTTTGAATGAAGAACAGGGAACAGATATGAGAAATATTAATGAACAGGATGTTTTAACCTAAGAAATGAGAACTTTTTTGAATATTTTTAATAACTGTATTACAATATAATTGGCTCCCTTCAAAATCCAAAAGGTATGCTCATCAACTGGAGAATGCCTGAACAAGTTGTGGTATGTGATTGTGATGGAATACTATTGTGCTATAAGAAATGACAAGCAGGGTGCTTTCAGAAAAAACCTTGGAAGACTTACATGAACCAATGCAAAGTGAAGTGAGCAGAATCAGAAGAGTGCACAGTTACAGCAATATTGTATTATGATCAACTATGAATGACTTAGCTCTTCTCCGCAGTACAATGATCCAAGACAATTCTTTTTTTTTTTTAAAGTAACTGGGGTTAAGTAACTTGCTCAAGGTTACAGGGCCAGTTATTTTGTGTGGGTGCCAAGTATCTGAGGCCGGAACTGATCCCAGATCTCCTGACGCCGGGGCTGGCATTCTTACTCACTGTGCCACCTGCTGCCCCAAAGAGTTATGAGAAGACACCTTCTCTATGTGTGCATGCATGCACGTTTGTGTATGTAGGGGAAGACTATGAGTATGAAACATTGCATATAATCTGAATTTTCCTATTGATCAGTTTAACTGAATTTTTCTTTTCCTTTTTTTTTTGGGGGGGGGCTTTTTGGAGGACAATTGGGGTTAAGTGACTTGCCCAAGATCACAAGGCTATTTTTTTTTTTTTTGGTGTTGTGTCTGAGGCCAGATTTGAACTCAGGTCCTCCTGACTTCAGGGCTGGTGTTCTATTCACTGCACCACCTAGCCTCCCCCAAATCCAAGACAATTCTAAAGGATTTAAGATAAAAAATGTTATCTACCTCCAGAGAAAGAACTGGAGTCTGAATGAATATTGAAGCACACTTAAAAAAAAAACCCAACAAAAACTTTATTATTCTTGGTTTTTTTGGGGGGGTGCTGTTTTCTTTTGTAACATGGTTAATATGGAAATGTTCTGTATGACTACACATGTACAATCTGTATCAAATTGCTGCCTTCTCAAGGAAAGTTGAGGGATGAAAGGGAGAATTTGGAACTCAAAATTTTAAAAAATGAATGTTAAAATTTATTTACATGTTGAGAAAAAATAAAATAAAAATTAAATGTAAAAAATATAATAAATTAGGTCTCTAGGATGGTTTTACTGCCTCTTAAGGAAGAACTAGTGTAGGCTAGAAACCTGGCAAAAACCTTAATAGATGTAGCTACTACAGCAATGTTGCTGAAATGAAGATTTATGGTAATGGAGGCTGGGATGAGTATGATGAAGTCAACCTCTAAACCTGGGCAGTTTGAAGCATAAAGTATTTTGATGTCCTCCCCACCCCCACATACCCTTCTTTTCACATTCCAAGTATGGGAATTCCTTAATTTCCTGTTCCACTGGTGGATGATTGAATTAGAATAACATTTCTGCAGATGTTAATGGAGACCAGAGTACTGAGGTGATGAAGGCCTCCAATCCCAGGTGGTCCAGAGTATGTTGTAGTTTCTTTCATCTTTTTTTGACTTTTAATTTAAAATCAATACCACACAGTAGAGTACTTAATTATATTTTGATTGTTTCACCTTGGTTAGTTTTGTTTCCTCAACCAGAAGGTAAAATCTTTGAGGGCAGAGACCATGTTATATATATACTTTATATAGGCTTCATCATATTAAGTAAGGCTCAGTGTAGTTAAAAGAAAAAGGTCTGGATTTGGAGTCAGAAGACCAGGATTCAAATTCTGAAACTGCTATTTACTACCTGTGTGATCTTAGACAAGTAATTTCCTTTCCTTGACAAATGAGGGAGCTGAAATGAATCAGCAGTTCACAAATGGTCAGTTGGCTCCTGGATCACTAAGACCCTTTCAGGGTGTTTTTGAGGTCAAAATTATTTTCATAGTAACACTGTCTTTTGCCTATTAAAATAATTGTTCCTTTTAAAGCTACATATGTGTCTAAGGTTGGATTTTCTTTATACACTTCAATGAAAACAATGTGTGGCAACAGACTGAAAGCATAAGCAGATATGAGAATCCAACTATCTTCTATTAAACTAGATACTAAAGAGATTTGTAAAAATATGCTAAACAATTTCATTCTCACTAAATTTTTTCTTTTGGAAAATAGTTTTTTCATAAAAAGAGGTTAACATGTAATGGTACTGTTATTTAAAAATGGGTTAATAAACATTTAAATTTTATCAGTTTAAATTCCTAATTATAAAGCTATACATCTGCACATAAACAAAAGCTCTTTGAGGTCCTCAATAATTTTTAAGAGAGTATTGGGGTCCTGAGACCAAACAATTTGAGAACCACTCAACAGGATGATCTGTACGGTCCCTTCCAGCTCTAAAACCCCATGATCCAGTATGTTTGATAAATTACCTTGATGAGCTCAAGAGTTCAGTGCCTTGCCAGTGATCTTTCTAGGTGCCAGGCATCACATACTCACTTCCAGGGTAGCAAAGTCTAAGCAATCCTCAAACATCTCCTCATTTTCTAAGATGAAAGCTTAGAGACATCGACTTAATTTTTTCCTGGACAACCTCAAAATGTTAAGGGAAAAGAAAACACTAAATGCTTTTCACTGACCAATGATACTCTCTTCCTTATAATGGTGAGTCTTTGTAGCCAGATGTTTAACCCACTGCAATGTGGATTACAGAAAAATGTGGGCAGGCAGTTTCAAAGGTCCATGAAATTGCCACCAATGCTTAAGGATATAAGAGAATTAAATGTAAACTGGAGAGAGCTTTCTTTGTCTTAGCTCCCCAAGGGAAAGAGACAGTTTCAGTAAGTACTTAACCTTAAGGCCCTTTCCATTTCGGATCCTCTTTCATTTATGAAAACAAACAAATACAGAGTTTAGATATCCACAGCACTTTTCCATCAGGTTAAAAAACAAACAAAACTATGAGAGGAATACTTGGGCACAACCTGCTTCTGACACACAGCGGCTATATAACCGTGCTTAAGTCACTTAACTTCTCAGTACTCGAGGCATTCTCTAAGACTTATCAGATACAGAATTGTCTGTCTGTATTGATGGGAGGGACTTTTCTAATGGTAAATTCGTGATGAAATCACAGATCTGGACAAAAAAGCAAAAATTAACACCTCCTCCTTCCCATCTAAGAGCCTTCAATTTCCTGCTTTAAAAAGAAATTAGTGAACAGAGCACCGAACCTGTAGTCAGGAGGACCCGAGTTCAAATCTGATCTTAGACACTTGACATACTAGCTGTGTGGCCTTGGGCAAGTCACTTAATCCCAATTGCCTTGCCTCCCCCCTCCAAAAAAAAAGAAAAAGAAAAAGAAATTGTGTCTTGTCTGAGCAATTATTTTACCTTTGGATCTCTACTAGATGATGGCTGGGATTGATGGTATTCTGTGGCCCTAGATAAGGATCACACATGTTCTTGTGTTCTTCTCTGTCTCTTTTATCCCCATTCTTGATAGGTTTAGGTGATTAGTTGTGAAGCATCCCCTGGTACTCAGCATGCTCATATACATTCTTACTCTCTCAGACCCTCACACAAATTCATTTCTTTAAAAGTTTATTTCTGGTGAATACAAAAAAATAATTTCTGTGGCCAGATAAATAGCATACAGACACCATGACATCAGGGATGGACCATTCCTGATTCCTTCTGGATTGGCAGCTCGATGAAGGCAAGCTGCCAAGTAAAAGCCTGTCTCATACACCCTGGAACAATTCTGAGTTCAAGGCTGAGCATTTAAAACATGGATGCTTGTAAGAGGAAGCAGATTCACAGCAAGAAAAAGCTCAAACTTCATTTAGAAAAAAGAAAAATCCCTTCATACAAGTTTTTTTTTTTTTAGAGAGAAGAATCAACATAATAAAGTCCATTCCTAATCACTTATAACATATTACCATTTATAGAGGGATTAAGATGGAGCCAGTGAAGGGCAGTAATCTTACAGTACGTGAAGTCCATCTTAGTCCATTAACCCCAAACCCAAAGTCTGTGGAACTCTGGCCCAATCCCATGGAGATGACATTTAACTTACTTGTAATGTCTCTAAAGCAGAGGGATTCAGATACTACCGAGAAATGGGGCCTTTGAGACATTTGTTTATGAACTTAAAAGCTGGGAAACCTTGACATAGTGTGTTCATTTTCACCTTCCAAAATTAGAAGTGACGTGTTCTTATGTTGTCCTTTCCAGCTGTAGAATAGGAAAGGTAATTTGCATGAGGTAGTAGGAAAACATGATTCCAGAGGAATTGATGATGAAGCATGGTGCCCACCTCCTGATGAAGTGATAGAATGAGACACATTTTTGGTCCTGGTCAATGAGGGGATTGATTTTATTTGACAATGCTCATATGTTATAAGTTATATGTATTTCTTCATCTCTTGTGGTATTCCCCTCACCCCCACCCCTCATTTCCTTCCCTCCATTCAACAGCGGGGTGGGAGAGGAAAAAAATAAATGCTTGTTAACTGAAAAACAAAACTAAAATTAAGTAGTGGGAAAGATCACCTTGGCTATAATCCTTAATTCAGAAAGCTAGGTTCAGTGAAGTCCCTACTACCTTGTTCTGTCTTCACACATGCAAATACTGGACCACAGAGAGCACTAGCCCTTCTAAGGACAAACAAAGTTGTTCATATATTATGCGGAAGAGAATAGTTTGTGTTTTCAGTATTGTCTTCTCGTTTGGGTACTAGAAGAGTCCTCATTATGAGAATATAACTTAAAGTACATCTTTAATTTAATCTAGGAATTTGGTTTAAAGCAAGGACAAGAAGTCATGACTAAGGTGGAAGATTTTGGTAACCCCCATCTTTTAGGTCTATATACTAACTACATGTCTCTCCTTTGGGAGAATGACTTTGCACCTTTCCCTTTTGGCTAAGTTTAAAAATGGCCCAGTGCAACAATATGGTTTTATTATGAGGAAGGCACAAGGTTCCTAGAGCCACCCAAGGAAAGCCCACCTCTTCGATTTGAAGAGGGAGGCTGGATGTCTGCTCTGGGACATTTTGAGTTAGTGGACGGTGAAGCATTTCTAAAAGCTGTGCTTAGGGGCTGGAGTCAATGACTTCTAGTGAGGTACCTTAGTCAATGGTATTGGAAATACCAGCTGGCAACTCTGCATATGCCTCTGAGACAGAAAGAAAGACAGACTCTCTCTCTCTCTCTCTCTCTCTCTCTCTCTC
>NW_027186296.1:41933217-42001182 GCF_028583685.1 Petaurus breviceps papuanus
CTCTCTCTCTCTCTCTCTCTCTCTTTCTCTCTCTCTCTCTCTCTCTCACTCACTCACACACACATATGTAGGGAAATTTTTTACAAATGTGATTGTAAATCTGATAAGAGCATAGTATTACAATAGAACCCAAATTTTAAACATTTTCATAGATTTGTGTGTTTTTTCCTTTGTTGATGGTGGTAAAGAAGATTGTAAATTTGTTTTGTCCATAAACTCACTGGCTCAGTATTCACAGAAAAACATCCAGAAAACCAACACTTGCCAATACAAGAAGCCATAAGAGTTCATTTCCACAGGTCTCATGATTTCTATGAAATTAGCATGTAAAGAAGCTAAAAGGAAGTGTATTTCTTAGATTACTCTAAGCAGAGTAGAGGCCCTGGACATACCATTGTTGGCTGGTCTAACAGCTCTTATCACCTAGTTACAGTGCAAAGTTCAAAAGCTACACTCAATGAGTTTCCAGCTTCCCCCCATGTTCTAGACTCATGCTTGGTGTTGTTGATAAGGAGAAAAGTCAATAATTAAGGTCTATGACTGAAGATTAAACACTTAGCACCTGTGATTCTTGGATCCTTTAGCCCTTTGCCCAAAATGGCTTTTAAGAAAATCAGATAGCTGATATTCTACTGGCCATTTTAATCTCTGGGCACAGCTCAGTTTTGGAGCACTGGAGATCATTTTATAGAGAGAAGGACTAAGCTGCTAGTTTCCCCGTGTTCACTGCAAAGTAGACTCCTCAAATACTCAACAACAGCTCTTCCATTAGCAGGTCTTTGGACCTTGGGAATCAAAATAAAACTCTAGGTCCTAGCATTAGAAAAAAAGGCAATGACCAGCACATCCCATGTTTAATATGCAATTTAACCTCACATATAGATTTGGATACCCTTGATTTATCATCTCCTTGATGACAAAACAGCTGAGATTGGATTTGGAATCAGGAGACCTGGATATGAGTCCCCACTGTCATTTACTAGATATGTGACGTTTATCAAATTATTTCATCTCTCCCTCTTTAGGCCTTAATTTTCCCCTATGTAAAATAAGGGGTGGGATCTTGGACTAGATCAAGGTTTTTAACTTGGATTGTGAACTTAAAAAAATACTTTTATAATTATATTTCAATATAATGGGCTTCCTGTATAATCCTATCTATTTTATTTTATGCATTTAATAAACATTAATCTGAGAAGGGGCCTATAGGCTTCAAAGTGACAAAGGGGTTCAGGACACAAAAAAGATGAAAAACTCCTATACATCTATGATCCTATGAAAAGAAAGTGATTTCCTGAAACAAAGACTCATGTTTGGGGACATTACCCTTCACACAACTTTGAATTTTAGCCAGAGGAAGGTGCTCTCTTAAAAATCTAAGCAGTAAGATATAGGGGGAAAAGTATTAAAAAAATGTCTACACCTACCACCAAGCCACATATCATATTATGGATAAAACAAAGCCCACATCTGATTGCCCAAAATGAGGTTACTCACATAGGGTGGTGTGTGCATGCGTGCGTGTGCATGTACACGCTAAGTAAGGAAAGCATCAGCTAAGGCTACATTGCATGGGATAGTATATCCTGAAAACAGCATCTAGAAGGGTAACAGCAGCAGCAAACCCGACAAGGGGGGACATTTAGGTTCTACAAAAATAAACTTTTGTCTTTCTTTCCTGTTCCTCACAGCTGCAAAGGATTTGGCTTTCTATTTACCCTCTTCTGCCAATTTCCTAATGTAAATACATCAGGAAGCACCTACCGATGCTTTGGACTCTTCTCACTAAACTGTGTGAGACAGAGGAAGGGTCTTCACCATCATGATCACAAGTGCAAGGCAGGAGCATAGCGACGGGAGTATCCCCTGAGGGGATCCGGGAAGAGGCTCAGGGCAGGGCCAAGCTCCAGGCAGCATCCGCACAGACCAGCTGCCACACTCCACAAGTTCTCCACCTTTTCCTGAGATGCCACAGTTCTATCTATTCCTTGATTCTGGGGAATTGGTAAATCCACTGCCTTCTTAACCCAATTCCCTGTACACATTCTCAAGTTAAAATGAAACCAAAAACAAACCTAGACACTATCATCTTTAAGTTTCTACTAGTCTCTAAAAACTTCCCTGATATGTATAGTGCATGCAAGTCTCTTAAATAGGGGAAGTCTTCAATAGCTAAATGGTACTTGAATACTATGAGATTGCTCTGAAGTCCAATTAGCAAGGTTTCAGGAGCAAGGATGGCAAGATGGATGGGCTGGGACTGGGGTCTGCCCTGTAAATGATTCATTTGGAAATGTATTGAGTCTAAAAGTGAAGCCTTTTGAAGGCTGGAAAGACCATCTTTTCCCATTCTAAGTGGACTTTCCAATCCATACCGTTCAGAGCCAACGATAGCAAGGAAGGAGAAGGAAATAAATCTAACACTCTCCAGGAAAGAGGCAGAAAGTGAGAGCTTTGTCTGACTAGCATGAAATTTACAAAGACTCTGCTTGGGATGACTGGCTCATCTTATATGTACCTTCTTTAATAGGAGCATCAGAATACTCTTGGGAATTCAGGGAAAAGGTAAAGTACCTTATAAGGATTGCATTAAAAAAAAAAAAATTCCAAAAAGGAGTAGGTGAGGGAAAAGCACCAGAGGACATAAAAAAAGGAGAAAGTTCTAGAAAGTTCCAAAATGATAAACTATTTCTTACAGATGCTTAATCAAGGAGATGGAGCTTGTGAGTTATTTTCTCACCTCCAACTTGCCTGAACAATTGAATTTCCAAATCTGGAGACTGACTTCTCCTGAGAATACAGCAGTTCTGATACAGGGCAAGGCCTAGGGATGGGAGAAGAGAAAGGAGATTCGGGATGAATGCCCCAAGGTAAGCTTTAGAATATGGCCAATGTACTTAGACCTTAACTAGAGAATGGACAGGTGTATCTGTGTGTATGGATCTGTGCAAACCTAAGCAGCCTCAGAAGAGTAGCTAAGCATGTATGTTTTATTACAATCCCTCGCTTCCCAAGGTCTGACAGGCCTCCTTTTCCTTAGCCCACTGGAGTATGAGAGAGGAAAAATTAAAAAAACAAAAACCAATATTCACTTCCTGGGCCACAGAATATACAACTGGTACATATCATACAAGTAGACGATAGATAAGGGGCAAGAACAGACCCACAGACTAGTGCAATTGGGAGCAATGATTCTTCTAAAATCCGAGGTGAGTCGATTACCAAAACACAAAATGGGTTGGGGGGGGGGCCACACATCACCCTCCTGGAGTCCACACTGTTTTGCATTTGTGGTTTAACTGTGTCCAAACCACTTCTGCCATCTTCTCTGGGGAAGGAGAAGAATCATTTACTCCATAGTGGTAAATACCTGTGACGTGAATGACTTTTCCTCAGTTTTTCTTTCTTCCTATTAAGATTCCCCCCAAAATCCCAATAACAGGCCAGGGGGAAGGACTGACAAAATCCAAGTGTCAGAGAGTGACATAATACTGATTTGAAGGAGGGGGAGGTGGTAACAGTTCATAAAATGTGCGTCCTCTCCTGAGATACAGTGAATGAGGAAGGGAGAGGGAAGGAAGAATTGTGGATGGGGGACACTGTACCGTGGGGACGACACGATCATGCAGCTTTTGCTGTACAGATGAACAAGAACAAGAACATACACACATTTGTCTGGTGCTCATTCTAAGCACCTGACAGCAGTTTCCAGGTAAGCCCGTGGCCCGTTAGAATGATGTCAGTTCGGTTCTTTCTACAGCATCCCCTTGGGCACTCAGCCTCAGCTCTGGGGTCTAGCCCTCATCCTCCCTCAGCTCTGTGGGGAGAAATTTGTACTGCTGCTGGCGGATCTGAGCCAGTTTTTTCCTTGCTTCTTCTAGCTCTCGCTCCTTCTTCAGCATTTCCTCTTGTGCAGCAATGATCTGGAAGAAAAGCAGTAAGACTTGGTGGGCTTAAAGAAGACACGGGCAGACCCCTGCTACTTTTTCTTTACTCATAGTCTTCGTTTCCCTCTCTCTTGCCAATAAGGGGACATAGCAGTCTTTCACAATACTATTAAATTATGGCTGCTACCCACCACGTTCCTTGGTAATTTCTCCACTTACCCAAGAAAGCTCAGCTTAGATGGAAGGGATTGGTATTAAGGACCTGAACTATCAGGGAAAATATCCACTCTTCTTCCTCCTTCCTTCCAACTCCTCCTTCAGCGCCTTTCACTTTTTCTTCGACTCCTTGCAATCTGGCTTCCAACCTCATCATTCCACTGAAATGGCTCTTTCCAAATTTACTAGCAGGATGGCATTTTCTCAGTCCTCATCCCTCTCCACCTGTCTGCTGCATTTTACGTTGATACTTTCTGAATACTTTCTTCTCTCCCTGGGTTTTCATGACCCAATTCTCTCTTGGTTCTCTTCCTACCTATCTGACTGTTTCTTTTCAGTCTTCTTTTTTATATTTCCTTATCAATATCGTGCCCTTTACCTGGATGTGGATATTCTCCTAGGTCCTATCCCGGGGTCTCTTCTTTTCTCTCTCTTGGTAAACTTATTTACTCCCATGGGTTAGCTATCCACTCTACATATGACGTGCAGATCTATATTCAGACCCACTTTGTCCTCTGAGCTTCAGAATCACTTTACCAATTGCCTATTAAACATTTCACACTGTCCTGGAGACATCTTAAATTCAGCACCTCTAAAACTGAACTTAGTATCTCTCCCCCTAAATCCTCTCTCCTTTCAGACTTCCCTATTCCTCTCCAATGTACCACCACCCTTCCAGCATCTGAGGTCTATTATTATTATCTCAGCATTAGCCTGAAATCTCACTCTCCCTTCACTGTGCATATCCAATCAACTGTTGTTAAATCTTGCCCTTACAATATTTCTTCCATTGGATTCCTCTTGTCAGGTACTCATCACCTCTGACAGGTGACACCTGACCATGTGACTTCCCTTCCCAAACAACTCCAGTGGTTTGCCATTGCTTCTAGGATAAAATGTAAATTCCTCTGTTTAGCTTTCTTTTTTGCCTTTTTTTGGGAGGACAATTGGGGTTAACTGACTTGCCCAAGGTCATATAGCTAAGTTTTTGTGTTAAGTGTCTGAGGCTGCATTTGAACTCAGGTCCTCCTGACTCCAGGGCCAGTGCTCTATTTACTGTGCCACCTAGCCACTCTGTCTGTTTAGCTTTCAAAGGCCTACACAACTTGCCTCCAAGTTATCTCTCCATTTAGTGTGATCTGGTCAAACTGGCTTTTTTTTTCTACTCCTTACTCTGGACACTCCATCTCCCATCTCCCTGCTTTTGCACTGGTTGTCTGTCCCTCATGCCTGGAAGGCATCCCTTCTTCACAAAGAATACTTCTCTTCCTTCAAGATTCAGCTTAAGTATCACTCTCTAGATGAAACCTTTCCCTATCCCTCCAACTACTTTGTACCCTCCATCCTGAACTAACTTTTATTTAAATGCTTTGTATTTATTCTCTTTATTCAGAATATATTTATGCAGGGTGTCTCAAAAGCCTTAGGACAGTGCTAAATTATTAAAGCTTAAACACACTCTGGTTATGTGCCCAATATCTTTACCATTTGGATATAACCTTGTAAATGTAAGGATGGTTTCTTTCTTTGTACTTATATCCCGAGCACCTAGAAGGCCCTTAATAAATATTTGTTGATAAGCTGATTGACCCTTAACAACCAGTGTGGGGGCAAGGTTAGACGATACACCAAATCTCAGACCCTGAGAATTCACACACCTGAGCGATGCCACCGACAAACTTTGTCTTCACCACCACGTCATCATCATCGGCTTTACCAAAGGCCGCTTTCTGCGCTGCACGCACAAGATTGTCAGAGGCTCTTTTCACAGCATTTCCTGCAGCCTAGAGTGTGAGTGAAATACAAATCATGTCATTAAAGACGCGGCCATTTGCATTAGGCAAAATAGACCTTCAGATATGGTCAAACAGAGATGAAGAATCCAGACCAAGACCCAGACTGAAGTAAACAGAATAGATAATAACAACATTGTTAGTGGAGATAATTAAACAAAACGACCAACTGGTCTTAGAGAAAAGTTGAGAAAAAATGCCTCTCCCTTTGTTAAAGAGATGTAGATGTATGTGGGCATGGAATATTGCATATAATGTCAATGTGTTTCTTTTGCTGACTTACTATCCCACCCACCTCTCCTCTGATAGCCCTGCCCCTTTCTTTTTAAATATTTGTTTAAAGGGTTGGCTTGCTGGGTAGATGGGGAGAGGTATCTTTGGAAGGAACTGTGATTTGAAAAAAAAATCAGGAAATTAAATTTTAAAATATGAAGGCAAATTAATCAAACAACTAATCCTAAATAACAAGCATTTCTTTAGTGACCATAACGGACCAGGCACTGAGCATACAAAGACAAAATCAAAGACATATATCACAGGATCACAGACAGAAGGAACCTTAGAGGTCATCCAGCTCAAACTCCTCATTTTAAAGAAGTCAAGAGACTTGCACATGGTCATACAGATAGTAAGTGGCAAAGCTGGGATTTGTTTTTCAAAGCATTCTTTTTTCTTTTTAGAAAATAATTTAAATTCGTATTTTATTTTTATACATTTTCCTTGGTATCCCTTCCCCATACCCTCCTCAAAGAACCATCCCTTATGGCAAATAATTTTTTTTTAAAGAAAGGAGAAAAAGAATCAGCAAAACTGATTAATGCATTAGGAATAAGTCTGAAAATATATAAGACCTCCCACCTCTTCAAAGGAATGCTGTCTTTGAGGCCATGCTTGTTCTTTATAATTCTGCAATGTTCCTTTTCAATTGTTTAGTGGTTATCATTCTTTACATTTACATTTTTAAGAGTTATTGTCTGTATTTTTTTTTACTTGACTGTTTACTTTCCTCTGTATCAGTTCATGTAAGTCTTCCATGTTTCTCTGTAGTCATCATATCTGACCGATTTTTTACTGGACAGTAAAAGGTATATTCGTGTACCACAATTTTTTAGCCATTCCCCAATTCTTGGGCATCTATTTTACTTCTAGTTCTTTGCTTCCATGAAAAGCTAGCATTCTTTCTACTGCCCCTTGCTGCCTTCTTGGAGTTCCTGCCCTCCCAAAGTAGATATTCCATCAAAGTCAAGAGAGTCTGTTTCTCAAGATTATTCTAATCAATAAGCAGTGAAAAGGACCTTGAATAGCTTTGCCCAATCTACTTTCCTGGTTATAGCTAGGTTTGGTGTTAGCTGTTTTTCTCAAGACCAGAGTTAACTACTAAAAACTTACTCTTTCTTTGATATGAGATCACTGTTGTCTTTAGGGTTGTAATACTTTTAAATAGAAAATGTGGATCTTGGTCACATATCCCAGCCAAAACTGGTGAGCTTTTTCCTAATGAGTAAAATATTTAAAGTCTGCACCACTGGTAGGCCTGATATCCTGCATCATTTTTCTGGTTGTGATGATGAACTGTGACATGGCATCTCTCTCCTTGTCCCCACCATTTTCTTGTGTGGTCTCTTTTCTGACCAATGATATGTGATGTTTAAGATGGAACTTAAGAGTTTTTCTCTGTGAAAACCTAGCTGGCTTACCTGAGGAATTGAATCTCTGACCTTGGCATCAGTCTTTAACAAAATGAGGAGAGTGGCCCCAAATCTGAACCCACCACAGAGAATTTAAAAGATCGAGAGCAATCTTAGGCAGATCACAAAACAGGGCTTTATTTCTCCTTTAAAATCAATTGTATGATCTGACTATTAAAGTGTGCATCCCAGCCCTGAGAAGAATGAAGTGAGATCTTTGTTGATTCCTGTCTCAAAGGGAAGATGGCAGGTCTATGCTCCTCAGAGTGACTTGGGTCTAGGACTGACTCCCATACAAAGAGAGTTTGACATTTAAGCTGCTGCCTCCTATGGGCAACTGCTGAGTGGTGTCACAAAGAATTAGAAGGACTAAGGCCTGTGAATCTTTTTATCATTTTAATGATTAACAGATATTATCACTGGTGAGGGAACACTGTTTAGACACTGCTTCCACTTATAATTTTGTTAACTCACATATAAACATCTATATGTGTGTATGTGTAAATTATGTATATATCAACTTATCATTATACGTATGTTTTCTGATAGAGTTTGAACTCCTTGTGGGGAGGGACTATTTCATTAGGAAATAGAAAAAGTGCCAGGCCTGGAGTCAGGAAGATCTGAGTTTATATCTAGCCTTGGACCCTTATTAGCTGGGTGACAGTGGACAAGTCACTCTGCCTCTATCTTCCTTAGTTTCCTCATCTGTAAAATGGGGATAATAATAGCACCTATCTCCTAGGGTTGTTGTTGAGGATCAAATGGGATAATTATAAAGAGCTTAGAACAGTGTCTGGAACACAGTAGGTACTATATAAATGTTAACCATTGTTATCATCATCATCATCTTTGGTTGAATGATTGATTTATTGAATTTATATGATTTATATATTTATATATATAATATATATTATATATTATTATATGTAATATAATATATATGTAATTTATATGATTATATATTGATTTATATGAATTAATTGATTTTAAAAGTTTACATAAATCCTTGGAACCAAGTTTTATACAAACACACTGATTACCAAAGGAGTGTTCACCCACCCATTCCACCTCCACGAGGGGCACCCATTCCACCTCCACGAGGGGCTCCTACCTGTAGCCTCCGCATGGCCTCTGAGTCCTGGTCAGCCTTCACCTTACAAGCCACAAGCAGCTGGGCCGTGGAAGCTGCAACTTGCTTGGCGGATGAAATCAGCTTTTCCTCACTGGCATGGCCCTGAACAGAGGCATTGGCGGCTTCACACAGGCTACTGGTTGCTGCTGCCACCATCCTGGCCTGGAAATTGCCAACAGAAAAAAAATGACCAGAAGCGCTCTAACTTTCCTCCAAGAGTTCAGAAAGCAAATAAAGAGAAAGGAGGAGGCAATGACTCACAGCAGAAATTAGTCCCTGAGACCACTGTCCGTCATCAGCAGCATTTGCGGGGATTGCGCCAACCTAAAAGAGGACAATGTAGAGATATTAAGAGGGATAAGAGGCCATCATTCCTCTTTTCTACTGTTATATACCTTTTAAGCCTCTGCCTTCTTCTAAGTTAAAAAAAGAGACAAGCTAATTTATGATCACACACGGGACCACGACCCAGAAATAGCACGAGTGTGAGAACAGAAAGCCCCTTCTCAGACAGGACCCCAAACACTTCATGAAAAGCTATCCAAGCAGATCCTATCTGGTCTCCATGTGGGCCATGAGGAGGAGATAGGAGGAACAGTTCAGAGTGACCTTGTTTTAGTTGCCAGATACTAAGTTTCCCAAGAAAAGCTCAGGGAACAAGAGGTGGGGACAGTCTTTTATTTACTTCCTCTGACAACCTCTCTCCACTTGAAACGTGGGAGCTACAAAGTCCTTGTATTTCAAGGGATGAGGGAAATAGAAATCTCCCTAGTTACTAGAAAGTGGCAGATATCTCAGAAGAAAAGTGATTTGTCTCACTGTTCATAAATTCCTACGATTCCTTGTCTTCAAGAGATTCAGGCTGTTTGGTCAGAGGAAGAAAAGCCTGAATATAGCTTGTTTTTCGAACAAGAGACATAACAACAAAGAGACTGTAGCAAGGTTTTGGGAAAATATTTTCCTTCTGGGCAGGCACACTGAAGGTTAGTGGCAATGCAAAGAAGCAGATTTTGACTTTGGGCTCCTATCTAGAAATATGGAGGGGCTGGACCTCACTGTACTTTCAAAGGAGACCTTTAGGAGAAAGTGCAAATGGGATCATGGGGATCTTTAAGGTGACTTCAGATTAAAGACTTAAACACCAGGGGGCATTGCATGGAGTTGCTATTAAGAAAAAAGCGAAGCTGCATCCATACACACACATTTCATTTGACATTTTCATTTATTTGCTTTTTAGTTATGACATTATTCTGTACTGGCTTTGAAGGGTTGGTAGGATTTGGATAGGTGGAATTATCCATCAAAATTACACATTTTTAGACTACAAATTTTTTTTAGCAGGATAATTATTAAGTGATATTATTAAACTTTTCATATTTTTTTTGGATTGGACCCGTGGTTTCATTTTTATAGAAAATCCCCAAAGATGACTAGCAGTTACTCTGCACTCAACAGTCTCTGAGGGCTGCCTGTGGGGCACGGAGAAGGAAAACACTTTCCCAAGGTGACATGGCTAGTACTAGCTGTGGGACCCTGGGCAAGTCACTTAACCTTGTTTGCCTCAGTTTCCTCATCTGTAAAATGAATTGGAGAAGGAAATCGAAAACCACTCCAGTAGCTTTGCCAAGAAAACCCCAAATGGAGTCATGCATGAGGAGTCAGACATTACTGAAACAACAAGAACAGCAACAAACTCAGAAGAAAACTATCTGTGTAACGTTGGTCACTCATTCCATAGGGCTCAAATGCTACAGAACGAACAATACTGTTCGGAACTGAGAGTACGAAAAATGACATTTTTGACTTGTACTGGCTCCCTAGCTCTGGTGCATATATAGTTAGCCACTGAAAAAGGCAAAAAAAAAAAAAGAATGTTTATGACTCAAATAGTCCAATGGTACAAGGGGAATATGCATGTTTAGTCCAGGACCCATCTCTCTATTCTAAAGTGGAATGCCTTCCTTAATAAGGAGCAGCTGGAAGGCCTGGAATCCAAATACTGAATTATATTTATCAGGTTTATATAAACATAGTTTTAGGACAATCTAGACCAGGGTTGGCAATTCAATGAGTAAAGACATAATGTGTAGCTATTTCAAATCCTATTCTGGATCACTCAGGCCCTTTCTCTAGACGCTTTCTAATTATTCAGTTTTTTTTTACCATTTGTCCATGCTGGGCTCACTCACCTTCCCTTGGGCTACCAGCTCTCTCTGGGCGGCTGAAGCTGACTTGACGAGGGCACTCGTGGCTGCTGCAATGGATTTGGCTGCTTCTAAGATCTGTTCTTCAAAATCCAGAGTCTCATCTGCTTGCTATAATCAAAAGAGAACACTGTCATATGTAATTCATAACACATGAGGGGGCTGTTCCTGACAACCTGCACCATGATGGTCTTCCATTACTGGACTTTATTGTTTGTAAACCAATCATACCCGTAGAGCGTAAGTTCTCTGCCATCTGGATTGCGCAATCTGTACAAAAAAAGTAAGAGCTGACCACTGACAGGTACTGTAAAGATTTCAAAAGTGGGCAGATTGTAAAATGCATATTTCTAAAAGCCATATTTCCTTGTACCAAACTACAAAAAAAAACAAAACAGAGTCATACTGAATAATATAATATGAATGCATGCTTTTCCAATAAGATACAATATGAGTCCTGGGGTAAAATTTGAGGGTCACGTTCCTAATGATTCTACTCTCTATAGGGCCCAGAATAAGGGAAAAATGGTCATCTTCCATGTTGCTTTGTGAAAAATAAAAACAAAATATCTGTCTGACTTTCTAAGGGTGAGTGTTAAAGAAAACCACACACTGGCAACACAATTAGTGCCAGGGACACAATCCAAACAGTGTTGGAAAGCTTTCCAAATGTGCTTCAAAGCATAATCAAGTAGAAAGAAGCTGGGCCTGGGGATGTCACTTGAAACACAAGGCAAATGTCATTTTTGGCAATTTAACATTGTCCTCTGATCCTGGGCATAGCTTCACTGGATCACCCCACAAGACAGAGACAAGCCGTCCTAGTTCAAATGACAAAGCACCCAAGGATGCTGAAGGTGTGGCAGACACCTGACCAAGGGGGTGGCCAAGAATCATTGCCAAATGTCTAATGCGGCAAGTTGAGAGACTTCAATCGGGCAGTCCTTAAAATCAGACTTGTAAACAACTCAGATCAAAGCATAACCAGTGACATCAATATTAATATAACTGTTTTGTGCATTTGTGTCCTTAGCAATTGTACTCCGAACCCAGCGAAATGCCCAACTTGTGTTTTTACAACATAATTAAAGGGGTATTTCAAAGTAAAACAAATCCTTAAAGAAAGAGGTAGGGGCACCTCTAAGAATCAGGAGATGGATTGGTGTGAGGATATTTGTTATGTCCTTATCCCGGAACTCTGCTAGCTATGTCTGACTATGGTGTGGAATTCAGATTAAGATGGATACAGCTTGGACTCCCATCCAATAAGTGGGTGGAAGTAGGATCGTTCGGTTACTACTGGAATTTTCAAAGGATTTACTATAAAACAATCTCACCTAAAATACAGTCCTATGATGTAGGACTCTAAGGATTATATTATATTAAGGTTCTACTGTATAAAGAACAAGGTTAAGGAGTTTTCTTTTTTGGTGCTTTGGAAATTCATCTAAGGAGAGAATTGTGTGCATAAGAACATTTTGATTGTGGGAAGTCTATGGAATGTTGGAACTGGAAAGCACCTTAAGTGATCACTTAGCTCCCTTCACTCATCTGGAATAGGAGAAAAATGAGGTCCAGAAAGTGATGTGTTCAAGGTTAGACAGCAAGGTCAAGGCAGGGCCAGGACTAAAACCCAGGCTGCTAGTCTACTGTCTTTCTATCCTGGTATTCTGGCCTAACAGAAGGGCAACAGAGCATCTGCTCAGAAGAGTTCTCATTTTCCCAAACTACGAGTATTTTTTAACCAAATGATAGATCCATTCAATTTAACAAACATTCTTGAGGCATTCTTAAATGTTATTCCCAATACAAATGGGGCATAGTACTAGCTTCTAGTAGAAGACATAGAGTACAGAGAATTCCAAAGATGTGGAATTTTCCCAAGTCTGCGAATTTGGCAAATTAAGCAAACATCAAATCTTATTAAATAACAAGTCTAAGAGACCCTCCAACTTCTTTTGCTGCTCTGGTATTTTATGTCACTAAGTAATGCTTGAAATCTATGTTCTGCCTGGAGAATTAGAAGTCTTTTTGATATACCGAAATTTTGGTTGCCAATAACATTTTGCCATCATGCTGTTTGACCAGCACTTATTTTATTCCCAACAGAACACATTCTATATAGCTCAAGATTGTTTTGAAAAGCCCCTGATGCTATTGCTGCCCTCCTAAGAAGGGCTTCAAATGGACAGCTTGATGGTCAAATGGGGTAGGTAGGATAGAAGGTAATTAGACATTAACTGGGGTTTGTTTAGAGCTATGTAATGAAACCTTTACTATGTCTACTTCTCTGCATCTGCCTGGAAGCCAGTTTTATCAGTAAATCTAAACCTACTCTTCTGAAAGAACAGATCAATTAGAGGGCACTTAGGTCTCCTATGTGGTGTATGACTCCTTGCCTAAGAGCTGCAGGAGCTCTCCCAGAGCCAGCATGGACTTGGCAGTTCGGTATTTATAAATGTGAAGGCTTTTTAACAGAGATCCTGGTTACACTTAGAGTAATTATTATTCCCCACGAATGGCTGCCTTCTCATGATAATAGTCAATAGGATATACTAATTTGAAAGGAGAGGATAAAAAGAAGAAATGTTGAATTGGTTTATCCTACAAAGGTCTGCCTGAATAAGGGGCCACAAAAAAGATGAGTCTCAGTCTTTGTTAAAAGAACATTGTGGGCAAGACTTAGTGTCAGGGGGCTGGAGGTGAATGTTAAATATAATGGAAAGAACACCAGGATAGAATCAGGAGACCTGGGTTTGAGTCTGAGCCCTACAACTAGCCAACTTTAGGGGCAACTATGGGGTACAGTGAATGGAGCACCAGCCCTGGAGTCAGGAAGACCCGAGTTCAAATCCAGCCTCAGACATTTGACACACTTACTAGCTGTGTGACCTTGGGCAAGTCACCAAACCCTAATTTTCTTGCCTTCCCCCTTCCAAAAACCAAAAACAACTAGCGAAACTTAAGACCTTGAAAAAAGTCTTCAACTCTCAGGGCTTCAGCGTCCTCATTTTTTTTTCTTTAAATAAAGAGAGAGGTTGGGTCAAATTATTTCTAAGCTCCCTTCCAGATCTAATATTCTACTTTAGACTTTTCATTCTAATAATGACTCTTGGCTAGAGCTCTATTCTCAGATGCAAAAGGAAATAAAGATTAAAAAAAATAACACCAACAACCAACAAAATCCTGAGCTCTTGTTTCTAAGAAGCATTGGCTATAAAAAAAAGCCATGGGGTTTTTGTATGAATCTGCTTTAAATGAAAATCTCTTGTGACTGATCATATAAAAGTAAGCTAGCTAGCAGATCAAAGACTGCTTTTCAACTGTTTTTACCCACTGGGGTTGCATGTAGGACTTAAAAAAAATAAGAAGAAAAATCCTGCATTTAAATGGGATAACCCATTTAAAGGTGGCACTGTGGTAGTCTCAACATCAAGAAGGTCTGGGTTCTAGTCTCATCTTTATAACAACATATAGGCTCTATGATCTTGGACAAGTCACTTAATTTCTCAATATCCTGGGCAATGCCCCAAGAGTATGAGCACTGACAAGCGTATGAGCATTACTATGCCAACACATCCACTCCTTATTCTTATCTCTAACTGAATTTAAAAACCATTCATTCACCAGAGCCTACTTAACATGAGCCATGAGAAACAGTGAGTATGAGGAAGTCAGAGAAACATGGGAAGACTTGTATGAAGTGATGCAGAATGAAGAAAGAAGA
Source organism: Petaurus breviceps papuanus (assembly GCF_028583685.1). Classification (NCBI taxonomy): domain Eukaryota; kingdom Metazoa; phylum Chordata; class Mammalia; order Diprotodontia; family Petauridae; genus Petaurus; species Petaurus breviceps. The sequence goes on from NW_027186296.1 coordinate 41,947,868, forward strand.
ACTGGGAACAATATACACGGTAACAGATAACATTAAAAAGCAGTTGAGTTCAAACCAAGTGTGATGAAACATCTTTGGCTCATTGAATTGACAAAGAAGTGCACATCTGCCTTTTCCCTGGAGAGTTGGAGACTACAGATGTGGGATACAGTATATTAATTGTCAGACCAGGTGACCTGGCTATTGGTTAGTTTTGCTTAAAGGTTTTCTTTGTTACAAAGATGGGCTCAAAGGCAGTAGAGGAGGAGGAGGAGTTCAGGAAAAATGACCAGTATTAAAAAAAAAAAAGCTACAATAAAACAAATTAGGTAGATAGATGAATGAATGAATGATTAAAAAGTAAGCCATATAAGAAAAAAAAGCCTGAAAGGTACTGAATCTGTGTGATCTACGTCCCCCTCCCCCCAGATGCAAATTGTAGTTTCTAATTACAACACAATAAATTTAAAATAAATTATTAATTTCCAGGTTGTTGGGTTTTTTTTGGCAAATCCATAAACATTTCAGATGGTTTTTGGTCAATTGTAATGAAAGTATGGCAACGAACAGACTGTGAGACAAAGGAATTGGTGACACGCAGTGGTGAAAGTTAAAATTTGCTCCCTCCTTCCATCTCCAGTCAAAGATTACGGGGATTTCACTCCAAACTTCTGTCCCCTCCTTCCCCCCAGTGTCCTTTCCAGTCACTGTTTTTGGGCGAGGGGGAAGAGCATCTTCTGTGGGCTCTCCAAAGCACTGTTGGACCTGCTTGGGCACTAGCTGTACTTGCGGCAACAGTCTGAAAGTGGTAACCGTGATGGCTACGTCGACATGCACATGGTGCGGAAAAGAGGACTGGTCACATAGAGATCCTAATGACTATGTAGTGCACTCCATACACAAATGCTGAAGGTTTTGGGCATATATGTGTGTGTGACTGAGTCTAAAGCTCCCTTCTATGACACCTAAGACTTGTGATTTAAACATGCCTATATAAATGCAAACATGCTTCCATTTTCGAAAGGCTACAATTGAAGAAGAAATTCTTACTTAAATAGTGTTGGGGGGAAAAGAAGTACAAACACAAGCACAATTCAAGGATGTGGTCATTGTTTATTCCCTGTGTAATGCTAATGGCACATAAGATCTTCCCCATCCATTAATAGGCCTCATGTGGACCCCATTAAGGGAAGCTTTGCTTAGGGGAGGTTTGCTTGTAGGAAGACTTTCACACCTTTTGCTAATTTCTAATTAGGCACTGAGTCAAGAGGGTTGTGATACCTTCTGGCTCTGAGAAGTGCATATATACTCTGAGTTGGTATTTTGCTTTGGGGGCTCCCTTATGAGAAGGATCTTGTGATTCCTTGATCAAGATTCTGAGTGGCCCTATGTTCAGAGGTTCCCGACTACTCAGATGTAAAGGCTCTCTCAATCCAGGGATGTATGTAAAGTGTATAGCTGATTCAGGCAGTCAGAGCCCTTGTCTGTTGGTCTTTATTTCTCTGCTTGTATTTTCTCTTTACATTTTCTCTGAAGTTCAGGGTACTGACTTTTTTTTTTTTTTAATGCGATTAAAAAAAGACTGTTGACCCCTTAAACAGCTATCTTTCCTAGTGAAGCAGATCTAAGGACCTGTGCTAGCAGTCATCCTGAGTATGCCAGTGTGGTTGCCATCACATCCTGTTAGGAATCAGGCCTTTGGCTGGCACATATGTACGTGAACAACATCTTTTATGTCTCTACATTCTTTAAAAAAATTTTTTTTAACTTAATCTTGGCAAGTTTTTAACCAGAAAACTAACAAGAGAATTTCCTCACCTTCCCACAGAAAAACAAGATGAATATTGCTTTATTTCTGCCTTAATAATGACAAAATGCAAAAAAGATATGTCATCTATCCTTCCAAAGGACTATGGAATCAAGCAACTTTTACCTCTAACAGTTTCTCCTTGAAAAATAGAGGTTAATATCTATCTCTATCATGCCAAGTCGGCCAATATGGGTAAAGACTGCATTATTACTTTACTTTCTGATCCCTGTCCTCTTGGCATCAGTTTGGTTCCTGTCCATTCTCTTGGGGGTCAGTTCTCCACTTATTTAGCCAAGTATGGGACTGAAGAATAAGTAAAGCCTGATTCATGTACCGGAATTCTCTCCATTCCATGGATGGAAAGCATCAAGGTCTTCTCTTATGATGGGTTCCTTTGGTGCCTTCTCCTGCCTCTCTCTGCCTCTCATAAGCACTAAAAGCTCATTATTATATAGGTTTGCTTTAATTGTGGGGTTTTAAAGCTTGACTTGTAATTCAAGTCTGGGGCTCTGATACATGTTTTTTCCTTGGGCTGTTTTTTTTTTCCCCAATAATCTAATCGGAATCAAGATGCAAATTGTAGTTTCTAATTACAACCCAATAAAACTGGAAATGGAAAGAAATGCAAAATAAATGAGGCATCAAGTAATGTAAAATTCTGTACCTAGAGTAATGTCTGACAGCTGCTTGCTACTGTAAGGCTTAGTACAAAGAACACTGGCCTGGGCGTCAGGAGATGTGGGTCCCAGTACTGATTCTGCTACTATGTCTTCTCATGACCGTAAGTCTTTTCATTTCCATGAGTTTCAATTTTCTCATCCAGAAAATGAGACTACTGGGCTAGATAAGCTTTAAGATCTTTTCCCTTCCTGAAATTCTGGGATTTTCATACTAAACTTTCCTGGCTGAAAACAGCAACTAAAAGGTACTATTTTTTTTTCTGTTTGTTTCTACTTAAGTCAAGCCCCCAAAGTATTTCCTTTCTGTTTTGTTTTGTTTTTTTGGTGGGGGGAAGGCAGGGCAATTGAGGTTAAGGGTCTTGCCCAAGGTCATGCAGCTAGTAAGTGTCGAGTGTCTGAGGCAGGATTTGAACTCAGATCCTCCCGACTCCTGGGCTGGTGCTCTACTCCATGTGCCACCTAGCCACCCCAGTATTTCCTTTCTTAGATTCTCCATCTGTCTTCCTCAGAGGGTTAATAGACTTCTCCCTGTCCTTTCATCCAGCTACTGTAGATTACTCACAGATCGCTGTTGATGGTAGTAAAGAAAGACCCCCTGGGTCCTTTGTGACTCTTCCTCACTTTGCCCTTGCTGCTTTTATCCCATACATCTCTGCTCAATCAGGGATCTTCTGGGATGGGTAAAAAGGAAACAGGAAAGAATTTGCCTTTCTTCTTGCTCACAGCCAGAGGCCTCCCTAGGGGAGGACAAACAAAGGATGCTACCCAGGTCACTGTATTTTGGCCCACCCAATCTCCCTACCCACACGGGTTTGTACCTGTGCCCCGCCATAGCCTTGCTGCTGACTGAAGAGAAACAATAATCACTTTCCATATAGCTGGCTGATACAAAACTAGGCAAGAGAACAGCTCATTATACAACTTTTCAAGTTAGGAGTCCTTGTTTTATTTTGACAGCAAGACATAAAGGTTGAAATCTAATTATACGAAGTTATGTCAGTATGCTGAAATGTTCCTGTCTTATGGGTCAGGTGAATTTTAAGTATTATAAGCACAGTTAGCTGTAGTGAAGAATACTTGCTATTAAAAATAAGGCCAAATCCTTCACACCAATTCCTTAAAAAAAAATAAAAGGATTTGGTCTATTAAAAAAGTGTGAATATTTTGCATATATTTAAATGCACTAAAAAAACCCAAAGAGAACAGCATCTAGAATTCTCATATATAGGAAAATGAATCATATTTCCTACTGGTTGAAAGTCTATAGGGAAAAGGGAGGCCCACCTCTATCAAACCATTCTTCATTTTTCACTTTCAGAGTAGTTTATTATCTGCCATGGGGTAAAGCCCAGGGGACATGGGATCCATGAAATTAAACATTTTTTTTTTTGATAATGGCATTTTAATATAATTGGTTCTCTATAATCTTATGTAGACAGGTTGATTCCTGTTTTGGAAGGCTGATGGAGAATTGGTACGTTTGAAGGCACCACTCCCTCCTTCTAGCTCCTAGAAAATCTTAATCTTTCCTCCCTCTGGACTTGGAGGAGTTTGGAGCCCATCAAAGGGCTACAGAATAAAGAATCTCCTAAGGGTCTTCCTGCTTCCCTAGACTAACCTGGTTCTGCAGAGGACACTCAGAATGGAAGATTAAAGGTAAAATGTTTGTGTGACTGGTGTTGCAGAGATAGTGTTATATGAAGCACTCTATGCCCTTTAGATTTATATTTTTCAAAATCAATGGTAATTCTAATGTGAACTGGAGGTATAGAATTTCTGTGTGAAACATAATTCTTCAATGACTTGATTCTGCTTTCAAAAGAAAGCACAAACACATTCAAATAGGTGGGTTGGAATCATTAAAAGAAGGAAAAATCAAAATATTGATAAGCTCATGGAAGATGAATCCTGGACACATCTGGGGGAACAGTCATTGACGACAAAATTGTTTCAGTTGTTAGGTCATCAGATATATGAAAGTCATTTAATTGGGAGTCTCAAATTTTGGGATATGTGTTGTTGATTTGAGTTATTAAAACACCTTATTTTCCCCCTTCCAATATTACTCCTTGACCAAAACTAATGAGAACAAGGCAAAGGAAAAAAAAGTTTCGGGTGAGGTGATGGTTTATAACTTAACCACTCAGAAAGCTTTTTCCAAAACATGTCCCTCCTACTTGAACTATTTCCATTCACTTCAGAAGCATTAAGGATACAAAAGAAAGGTAATTTATTTCAAATAACGAATTTTCCTCAGGGTTCTCTCAACCCGATTTGTTAATTTTAAATAAAAACCAAAAACAAACAGCTCACCATATAATTCATGACTTGATTTTAGAGAACCACTTGCTCCAAGAATTTTATAGCAAGACAGTTACTTTGGCCAAATGACTGTAGCCAAGTGACAAAAACTCAAGGAAGCTGTTTACTGATGAAATGAAGACAGAATTAAGTTTTGGCAACATAGCACCTTAGACAAATTTAAAAATTTTCTTTTTAAAAAACAATTACAGAAACAAGGTATTTATTATTGTCTCAACAGGGCACAAGGCATTTGGAAAGGCTATACTCTATGTCAGAAAGCAAGAAGAGCCAAGAATACATAAAAGGCCTGGTAGAGATCACATTTTATAACACTGACACCAAATAATTTTGGATGTTGAAGAATGTCAAGAGAACATTTTGAACTTATGCTGAGACCCTAAATATATGCTATTGCTGATTTTGCCACTTCTACTATCCAAATACATATAATTCTTCAGTTTTCTTTTTAAAAATAATTTCTCTCCCTATTCTGTTTTGTTCTCAGCAAACTGGATCCCTTTATACATAATATAGCAGTAATGAATTCTGAAGCTAACTGAAGAACCAAGACTTTGCTTTCTTCTCTGAAAGGAAAGGGACCAAAGTTATTTCAAGGAGACTCACATACAAGGAAAAGAAAATTTCTAAAAAATCTGAATCCCAAACTTTCTATTACAACAGATTAGGCTGTTTGTCAGCTTCTGCTTAGTAAAAGGACTACTAATGGTAAGCTATACCAGCCCAGGAAATTCACTGTTTTTAACCATTATTAACATTGCACTATTTTTATTAAACTTATTAGAGTTTGACCCTTTTTTAGGATGTTCCACTATAGACTCTTCCAAATCTAAGCTTCTAAGATACTATAACGATTGCCATCAAACTGCCGTTGTAAAGCTACAACATAAATCATAGGGCAAATGGATGTTTTACATTTTGCTACCTGATGTTAAAAGCAATTAGATGAGATTGGCTAATATGACAAAACAGGAAAATTATAAATGCTGGAGAAGATGTGGGAAAATTGTAATACTAATGCATTGTTGGTGGACTTGTGAACTAATCCAACCATTCTGAAGAACAATTTGGAACTATGTTGAAAGGGCTATAAAAATGTGCATATCCTTTGACCCAGCAATACTACTTTTAGGTCTATATTCCAAAGAGATCATACAAATGGGAAAAGGACCCACGTGGGGAAAATATTTATAGCAGCTCTTTTTGTGGAGGAAAAGAATTGGAAATTGAGGGGATGCCCATCAATTGGGGAATGGCTGGACAAGCTGTGGTATATGAATGTAATGGAATAATATTGTGCTATAAGAAAATGATGAGCAGATGAACTTCAGAAAAATCTGGAAAGACTTATATGAACTGATGTTGAATGTGGGGAGCAGAACCAGGAGAACATTGTACATAGTAACAGCAACATTATGCAATGTCTAACTTTGATAGACTTGGCTCTTCTCAGCAATGGAAGGTTCTAAGTCAATTCTAAAAGACGATGGAAAATGCTATCCACATCCAGAGAAAGAATTATGAAGTCTGAATGCAGATTGAAGAATACTATTTACCCTCTCTCTTTTTTGTTTTGTTTCTTCTTTCTTGTAGTTCATTCCATTGGTTATAATTCTTCTTTGCAATATGATTAATGTGAAAATGTTTAATATGAATGTATATGTAGAGCCTATATCAGATTGTACACCTACTTGGGAAGGGGAGGAAAATTTAAAACTCAAAAGCTTATGGAATTGAATATTGTAAACTAAAAACTAATATATAATTTTAAAAAAGGCAATTAGATGTTTTTGATTGAATTTTTGTCCCCTTATATTCTGGTTGAAATTTTCAGACAGCAACACTCTGGGGATTAATCTGAGGACCGGAAAAGGGAGGAAGTGAAAGGGAAAAAAGAAAGAAAGAAATCACTTGTGTTTAGTGGCGATCTTTATCACTTGAAACAAGCAGGTGCTAGTTGGATTACTCTCACTATCTTTTTTTGTCACTGATTTTTTTGTCACAACCCTGAGGATTTGCTAATGTATAGATCTATGAAATACAGTCCCTTGAACACTAAATTCCTGAGGAAGCTCTAATAATTATGTGATTTGTAAAAAATCTTGCAACACTGATACAGTTCCCAAGTACAACCCAGATGAATGGAATATTCCATATTTCTACAACATGATATAAGAATGAGAGTCTGAAGTCTTCTAAATATCCTTGTGACCTTATAGTACTCTTCCCTGTTGCCTTATTTACTATATTATGAACCCCCGGAGACAGGGCAGGACACTGTAGGAATATGTTTGATATATAGTTGGATTAAATAACAACCTAATATATCAAACATATCACACAGAGGCCTGCAGAAAAGGCATCCAGGTTTGATTGAGCTTGAAAATGGACACAGAATTGAAGACTATGACAGCAGGGAATGGTCATCAGCTACTAGAGACGCAACTTCTTTACCTGTCTTTGGAGGCATAAGCCTATCTGTGAGTGTGGAAATAGCACTATTAGCAATATGGTACATGCATAAGCTCTCTAACATTTTTATTCCATCATCATACCACATTTCCAATCAAAAAGTTGGTGGAATTTTTTTTGTTCCTCTTCTGAAGATCCAATGCAAAAATAGATGCTTAAATTTTAAGAATCTGAGCTGGGAGTATACCAGGCAACATCTTCACAAGTCAAGGACCATTATACCCTAAAAATAGGCATTTTGAGCATATGGCAAGCAGAGTAATTTCACCAACAACATCACCTCCCCAAAGGTGGTTCATAAAACCAAAGGAAATGTCCAACTGTATGCATGACAATCACTAGTACCCATCAAATGTTCAGGGCCCATTATGGTAGACCAAACACACTTTCTCATAAAGAGTGACAATGAATATTAATTAATCTTACACTGTGTGTGAATATCTGTTTTCCTAAGGGCAGAAACATTACAATAACTGATTATTAAAATATTTCTGAAAAAAAATTAAACTAAAAAAAGGATAAGAGAGAGATGATGAGTAGAACTGATAGAGGGGAAACAAGGAGGTAGAAAAAGGAGTTCAAAAATGAAAACTTAAAAGTTTTTGGAAATTTAATTATTTTCTCCTACTTGGGAAATCTCTCTAGGCCAGGGCTTCATAGACTTTTTCCACTTGCAACCCCTTTAGTGCTTTTTAAACTGTGGGTTGTGACCCACACTTTAAGAAGCGCTGCCTAGTTTAAATGTATTTCATTGTATATAGACTTAAATGAAAAAGCAAAGAAAGCAGATGATTCTCTAAGATTAAAATACTATGGTTTGGGTAAGTAGTTTCCCCAAAAATGATTGGATAGATAACATAAGACATGTGAAAGGCTCTGAATCAAGTTTCCCACCATCTATTTGGAGAGCAGAGACTGGTTTTGGATCACTGAAAATACAGCTAGCCCTGAGTAACAAAATATTCTTCTTACTGGGGGATCTGACCTCAAATATGTAGCAAAAGGGTAAAGACTCACATAAACCACTTAAAGTATGACTTTCACTCTAGTTAAATCATTTCGTTGCTTTGGTATGGAAACCATTATATTAAATGTGTCAACTGTAGTAACATCTGTAAAGAAAATAAAGGGTAGAGGCCTGAACTACAATCTCGAGAAGCTTTCTTAATTTGGTGCCCAAAGGTACTAATTTTTCTAAACAATGATCACTTGGACTCCTTCACAGGTTAAATGAGCATTTCCCAGGAGACCTATAGGTAACTTATGCTTTTAACAGGTTTCTAGTGGATAGGAAGTAGGACCATCCCCTCCTACCATAAGTTAAGTGTTTTTAAAAACTCAGATCTTCTTGATCTTTCTCTTCTGTTTCTGAAATGAGTCTAAAACATTGTGACTCTAAGGAAATACAGCCTTTGGTCCATTGCTGCTACTAAATATAGCAAAAAAATCCAAAATCCAGTTGCACATATGAAGAGAGCAGCAGCATACAACTGTGTCTGTATTCATATTGGATTGCTGGGTTTTTTTTTTTCAGCCACTTATTAGTCAACTGGACTCCTCCAGAGGCCAAACAGGCATTTTTCTCTAGAATATTGCAGATTTATGTCAATCTTCTATATAGGATAAAGCAGGCAGAGGCAACAATCTCTAGAAACTTCCCTGGTGGCCTGGTATCATGAGCAATTGCCTGGCCTGTTTTGTGGAGGTTGTCCTGCCCCATCAAGATGAACTCCAATTGGCTAGAACTCTGTTCTCACTGCCACCATGGGGAGCTTATAATAGTCTCAAATGCCCTAGTATTCAAATCCATGGATCTCATCCTTCCCAAATCAAGTGAAATGACATGTCAGGTGAGTATCAGTTAGATGGAGAGAAACTGAAATTCAGAACCAGCAAAGAACTAAGGACAATCTTTTAAAAGAAAAAAAAAGGCAGAAAGAACAGAGCAGGTAGCTTTAGAAGAAACTGATCATTTTCAACAAACCAGAAAACAAAAAAGACTTTTTTCTTATACTTTGCTGTTTGAGTTTGAAAGAAAAATGCTAATTTTCCTCAGATATCTCACAGACTCTTTGGGATGGAGACCACTTGGGGGAGATATGATTTTGTGACAAACTGAAGAAACTAAAATCCTAAACTACTAAGTCATCTTAGAGTATTTATTGTTATTTTTTGAAGGTTCTTAGGCCAGGAAGACATTCCTTTGGTTTAGAAGAGAACTGTAAGAAATCTGAGTGCTCTGGGAAATGTCCCTGGATCTTAACAAATTCATTAACTAGTGATGGATGTTTATGTATTACATTGGTCAATAACCTTTCTTTGAGGAGTCAGATGTATTATTTTGTATTCATACCTTCCATGAAAGAGTGGAGAGACTGTGTAAGAGTGGAGGGCCTGTTCCTGAACTACTCAGGGTTGGCTTCCCAGCTTTTCGAAACCTTTAATAAGAAGCTACTTATTATTTTTTGGAAGCCTCACAGTCAAGGAAATTAAAAGGGGCTGAGACTGAGGACTGTAATGTGGAACATGGAGGGCAACCTTAATCAGTAATATGTTCTTTGCTGGACCTGTCCATGCTGGGTATGGAGATAGTGGTTATTACTTTATGATGGAATAAGTGAAGTCAATTAACCAGGTGGAGACCCCTAACCTATATTTATATATAACTTTTCAATTTTAGCTCTTCCTTTTCTCTATAGACCTTTTAGAACATAAGTAGTTAGTTCACTCTGTGAATGAGATTTTCTATCTCTTTTCCCTCTCCCCTATCCATTTCTCTCACACCCAGATATATGTGACCTTCAATTTCAATGTCTATCAGTGAACAAAAACAGAAGAAAAAAAACTTCAAACTCCAGTCTCTTAATCCTCCTTTGTGGAAGAAGACTTTTCCAAATGACTCATTTTGGGCAGGGGCTCTCTGGATTAAACTTGAAGGACAGACCCAGCACTGCTTGGCTTCCTTCTATAGTGATGTTATCAAGGTTCTACTTTCCTTCTGTGAAAAATCCATGAAAATCATGAAATTCATAATAAACCTGGTAGCTTCTGACCTTACAAACAGTCCCAAGAAAGCAATTTACAAATATTTCTATGTGTGGGATAGAAGGGATTCTATACTATGAAAAATTTATTAGGAAAAACAATGACATTAAAAAGTGGACAAGCAGCACTTCTACTGTGGCATACCTGCCCTCCTTGTCCCTCTCCCACCTCCCCATTTCTGGAGTCACGGAGTCACCCTGTTGATGTCATAGAAGAAACAGTGGATAAACACTCACTTTTGGTTTAGCTCTTGGCTTCAGCTGCTCTAACTTCTTAGCTGCAGCCTCAATTGATGCCGCAGCCCCCAGTAATTCAGTTTCGGCAATGACTGTTGGATCTTCCGGATCCACCCACTCCGTACCTGAAAGGAGTCCAAAACATCATCATTTTTGGTAGTCATGGTTCTTGGTCTACTGCTGAGACCCAACACAATCATCTGAAAAGTGTTCCCCCACTCTGATGGTCTTCTGGAATTGGATTTAGTTTCTTCTCATCTCATTTAATGCCTCTGGTTTCAAATAGAGCACATAATGACACAGACTTCTTGGGTAAACCTTTGTTTTGATGTCACTGCTTGTACAACTGTTTTCTAGGAGCAGTCATCGGTAAGAACTGTGGCAAACAAGCTCACTATCTTTTTGTGGGATCTTACTACTGCCTTCAACTGAAAGTTCTAGAAGTTTAGATAACTTAACACTGGCCTGAAATGATGGCAAGATGGATGATAAGCCCCAGGAATTCTTTACTTCCATCTTCCTAAATAGTACCTGGGATGAAACCTGAATCTCCAGCACATAAAGTCAGACTGAATGTTGTCAAGTGCAGAGAAGTTTGATGGAAAAGCAGCACTCAGAATCAATTAAATTGGATAGCATATTTTTTGTAATTCAGGTCTTTGGGGACAATGTGGCATAGCGAATGAAAAGCTGGCCTAGAAGCCAGGATGACCTGGATTCAAGTTGTGCCTCTGACACATAAAAGCTTTGGGGCCCTGGAGTCAAGATGACCAGGGTTCAAATCTGGATTCAGAATTTTTCTAGCTGTGTGACCTTGGGCAAGTCACTTAACCTCTGTTTGTCTCAGCTTCCTCAACTGTAAAATGGGCATAATGATCCCCATTATATTATCCAAATAGGAATTATAACACCTACCTCCCAGGGTTGTTATGAGGATCAGATGAGATAATAATTGTAAAGCACTTAACACAGTGCTTGGCATATAGCAGATGTTTAATAGATGTTTATTTCTGGGGTGGCTAGGTGGTGCAGTGAATAGAGCACTGGCCCCGGAGTCAGGAGGACCTGAGTTCAAATCCAGCCTCAGACACGTAACACTTACTAGCCGTGTGACCTTGGGCAAGTCATTTAACCCCAACTGCCTTAAAAAAAAAAAAGCATAAATGCTTATTTCCACCTTCCCTTCCTTTAGGCAACTCTCTATGATCACAAATTACAAAGTGGCCAACCTGCAATAGTAGAAGGAATGTCCTCATCTGGTAGTTTCTACACCAGTGAATTCACTGGTCTATTGCCTACTCTTGTGCTTAGACTTTGGATGAAAACATATAAATAAATGACAGAATCAGTCATAGGGAAAAGAGTTTTAAGTCAATTCTTCCTTATAAAAAGGTATATGCAGTACAGAGAGAGGGGAGAAGGCTTGTCCTAAAAAAATGGATATATCCCAACCTTGTTATTTCTTGACTGTCTCTAATAATTTCTATAACTGGAACCTACCTTTCATGGCTTCCGCTGCCTGGATGAGCTCCGTCACAGCACCTGCCACGCGCTTAGAGAAGGCGGCTAACTGATGCTTTAGCTCTGGCGTTGGTTTCTGAAGAATCTATGTATGAAAAGAAAACAGAGGCATGACTACATGTTAATGTTACAGAAAATACCAAAGCTCTCAAATGAGATAAAGGTCTAAACCTCAAAACAAGCCAAAGAGCCCATCCCAACTCCTCACACATCTCATCCAAATTCTAAGGAACACACACCCACACATCAGTGAAGGCACTAATAAGAACAAAAGCCAAAACAAGTATTTGACAACAAAGCAAATGTGTGACCTAAACCTAATGGCTGTTAGCACCTAGAAATCCAACAGGATGAGATAGGAAGCCCCAAGCATACAAGCATGATAAATCCTAGACTTTCAAGTACAAGTTTTTGAGGGGGGGGGGGGTTTGAGGCGAAACAGGAAGGGTCAGAAATCTGATGACTGAAAAAAGGGAAGGCCACTTTCATCCTTATATGTTTATTTAAGATTGGCTTTTTTTTTTTAAACTGATGATTTAAAGATAGATACTGGTTCTCTCTTTTTCCATTACAGATCAGATGACCTTTTTCAGATGAGTTCTTTTCCAGTCCATCAAAGAAAGTCATTATCGTCATTCAGTCATTTCGGCTGTGTCTGATTCTTCTTGACCCTATTTGGGGTTTTCTTGGTAAAAGTCATGGGATGATTTGCCATTTCTTTTTTTTTTTTTAATTTTTGCTTTTTTATTGGAGGGGGAAGGTAGGGCAACTGGGGTTAAGTGACTTGCCCAAGGTCACACGGCTAGGGTTTTTTTTTTTTTTGGGTTGTTGTTAAGTGTCTGAGACTGGATTTGAACTCAGGTCCTCCTGACTCCAGGGCCAGTACTCTATTCACTGCACCACCTAGCCACCCCCAGTTTGCCATTTCTTTCTCCAGTTCATTTTACAGATGAGGAAACTAAGGCAAATAGGGTTCAGTGACTTGCCCAAGGTCACCCAACTAGTAAGTATCTGAGGCCAGATTTGAACTCAAGAAGATGAGTCTTTCTGACTCCAGGCCCAGCACTCTATCCAACTAACTACTCCAAGGAAGTCACTAGAATTAAGATAATACAAACCCTGGTTTCAATCTTTTACCCAAGGATTTAAGTCCTAATTCTACTCTATTAATTCATGATTTTCAGAGTCTTTCCTAAACTCACTCATTCCTTAAGTCTCTCTGTATTCACAGTGGCAATCTTCAGATTTAGAGAATTTAAGAAATTAATAGATGATACTTAGACTTTTTTGTTTGCTGCATTGTTTGTGAACTCACTGTACTACCATTTTTCTGAGTTCTTCTGAACAAAAAAAAAAACACACAAGACAAAAAACCTTCCTTATGATGAAAATTAATGTCAATTTGGTGCAGGGTAATGAGAGAGAATCAAACTCACCTTTCATGGCATTCCTCCCAGTTCTTCCTAAAGTCCTTTGGACTTATGGTATTCTGAGTCCTTAGCCCTATCCTCCTTCCTCCCCCCTCCATACCCTAGGTCCCAAGGTTACCAATTACCTGTCTTATATTAGCACAACACAAACACATTCAAATCATACATCCAACTGCAAACCCCCAACTTGCAAAAACCAAAAAGGTTTTGGAAATGCCTAGTCACAATCTCTTGTTCCCTTTCCTTATTTCTATGCTTTACAGCCCATAATCCCTCCATTCTAGTTTAGCTGAAGATGCAGAAGAGTAAAATCTCCAACTTTTAGGTAAGGTAGAATCAAAAGGCCTTATAGCTTTAGCTAAATCAACTAGGCCACTAGCTCATGTCACAAATTGGGAATCAAGATTTTTTTTTTTTTTTTTGCTTTCTGGAGAGCAATTGGGGTTAAATGACTTGCCCAAGGTCACAGGCTAGTTTTTGTGTTAAGTGTCTGAGGTCGGATTTGAACTCAGGTCCTCCTGACTCCAGGGCTGGTGCTCTATTCACTACGCCACCTAGCCGCCCCAGGAATCAAGATTGATTGACTCTGGGCCAATTGACTATAATATACTACAATGTTCTAGAAATATTACAGATAGAAAGCTCTAACCATTCCCAGTTGTTTACACCTCTGTAAGGTGTAATTTCTTTATCTCATCCCGCATTCTTTGAGGTTATGTGTTACTGATTTGTCACAATTTAACACCACGCATATATCTTGTAATTTTTTATTCTCTGCTCTTGATTTGCAATCTTAATGAGAGGTGTGTAGTTATAAATAACCACTCAGAATTCTCTTCATAAGATAAACCCCTTCCTTTTCCATTTCCTTTTATTAGCTGAGAGTTTGTATAGGTATGAGGACTCCATTCCAGTCAAAGATCTCCCCTGCAATTGTTCTAACTGATTTGGGAGACTGATATTATTTCTTCAATAATTATTACTTTTTGCCCCACTTCCCCCATCTTCATCCTTAAAATCCAGCTCAGGGCTATGCAGAAAACAAGCAATCAGTAAGCTGAATGAGTCCTTTAGTCAAACTATATTAAGATTTCTGAGTCTAGTTTTGCAGAACGAGAACACTACAACACTGCGGCCTACTCCTCTAAACTGTAATGAGTTGGACCTCGTTTCCCTAATGCTATGAGCTCCTGCTCTATTCTACTGAACAGGTATCAGAAATCCTTGTGATTCTCCAATTTTTTCATGCTTGGCTCAACTCTTTGGGTTACTCCTTGTGTGGTACAGTGGAGAAACCACTGGGTTTTTAACCATACAGTCTAGGTTCAAATCCTTGCCATGCCACATATTATGGGACCTCGAGCAAGTTGCTTAAGTCTCTGGGCTCTCAGTTTCCTTATCTGTAAAATGAGGGGGTTAGCCGCAAGGATCTTTAATGTCCCTCCTAGCTCTGAATCTATAACCCTAGATTTTCTATAATTCTTTATTTTCAAAGATCAAATAGACAACAAATATTTATTGTCAACTATGTGCCTAGTGAACTCCATGTTAGGTAGGGAGGAGAAACAAAGAGAAATATAAGACACAGTCCTGAAGGACATTACAGTCTAGGTGGGGACATCAGATTTCTGTACATCGATGGGGCCTGCTGAGCAGCATTAGACGAGACAGCCAAGACATTCCTAAACGGAGATTCCTTACTGAGTATTTGCAAATCAGAATCTTGAGTTGTCACTCTGAGTCACAGAAATACAATTAATTGCTACTGCTTAGTCCTTCAGTCATGTTCTACTCTATGTAACCCCATGGACCATAGCACGCCAGTACTGTGCATGGAGTTTTCTTAGCAAAAAATAGTAGAGTGGTTTGCCATTTCCTTTTCCAGTGGATTAAGGCAAACAGAGGTTAGGTGAATTGCTCAGGGTCACATAGCTAGTTAGTTTCTTGATGTCAAATTTGAACTCAGGTGTTCCTGACTCCAGGCCCAGCACTCTATCCACTGAGCCATCTAACTGCTTAAGTATAATTAGAGGTAGAAGAAGGAAAAGATTAGAGTTGGCCTTGTCAAAAAGGGAAGAGGTCAGCATTTTTAAGCATTTATGTATCATGGACCCTTTTGCAGCCTGACAAGTCTATGCGCCGCTTCTCAGTACACTGATTTAAAATGTGTAAAATAAAATATATACACGATTACAAAGAACAAGTTATACTGAAATATAGCTATCAATATATTTTAAAAGACACAAATTTACAGACACCCCCTAAAATTTTTTATGTTCTCTGCAAGAACCTCTTAGAGAAGTCTGTTCAGCCATAAACTAAATGGGATATTCAATCCCCACTCCCTCTACACAAACTTGCTTTAATTTAAAACAATATAGCAACTCCAAATCCTTTTGTAGATAGTAATTTTTCTCTTGAAAACTAAAAGACAATGAAATAACTACAAACCCATACCAACTGTAATATTTACCATTTCTTTATAGGTTTGGCTTTGTAAGGTAAGCTTCCAAGAGGTCACTTGGAAAATCCTTGGGCGCCAGTTAGGATATCTTGCTACTAGAAGAATGTTCAGTTGTTTTTTAGTTGCATCCGACTCTTTGTGACCCTATTTGGGGTTTTCTTGGCAAAGAAGCTGGATCAGTTTGTCATTTCATTCTCCAGTTTATTGTGCAGATGAGGAAACTGAGGCACACAGGTTTAGACCACACACACACACGCGCGCCCAGGGTCACACAGGTCTGAGGCTGGCTTTAAATTCAGGTCTTCCTTACTCCAGGCTCAATTTTTCTATCCACTGCACCACCTGGATGCCCTGCTACCTGAAGAATAGTGGTACCTTAGTTGGTCAGAACAACCAGGCCTCCCAGAAGCATAGTTAATATAGAGAATTTTGGGGTGGCTAGGTGGCGCAGTGAATAGAGCACTGGCCCTGTAGTCAGGAGGACCTGAGTTCAAATCGATCTCAGATACTTAATGCTCAGTAGCTGTGTGACCTTGGGCAAGTCACTCGACCCCAAATACCCTGCCTTCCCCCTCCAAAAAAGCAAAAAAATAAAAGTTATAAAAACATATAGAGAATTTTTAAAAAAGATATTAGCTATTTGTGGCAGCACTATTTATACTGTTGAAAGGTAGGAAACCCTCTCCCCCCCGCCCCACTCAAACTGCTTCAGAGAGGAATGAGGGAACAAAGAATTATGCTTGAGAAAATAGCAATGAGGGAGAGAGATGTCACTTCTGTATATATTCTGAACTTGGAAGCAAGGGAGAAAATTTATAGTAAACAGATTTTGAGGGTGAAGAAGGATGAAACAGTTTCTATTTTTATGTTAACATTTTTTCATGGACCCAATCTGGGAGCAAGGTGATTTCTAATGGAAGGAAAAAGAATGAAATTAAAATTCTGCTGGTGGAAATGAGGGTAATTTTAGTGCCACTTAAATATATTATGGTTGTGCATAAATGCTGGACTCAGATTGCAGGAGACTATGATGGGTTCTTTCATTGAATGTTTATAAACGAGTTTGCAGGTTGCCCTGTAATCCAAATTCTCTACAAATTAAAGGCAAACAGCAAATGGGCCAGGTAAAATGCTACACAAGGAGGTACCTTTGAACCCCAGAGGGTAAGAACTATATTTGGAGTATGTTGGGGGATGTAAGGTATATGAAGACTGGAAAGGTGTATGAAGGATGTTGAATACTAAATAGAGGATTTTATGTTTGATCCTGGAGGTAACAGGTAATTACTGAGTAGAGTGAAGTGGGGTGACATTAGGAAGTTCACCTGGGCAGCTGAGAGGAGGATGGAGTAAAGCAGGGAGAAATGTGTGGTAGGGAAACCAAGTAGCCAATAGTTCAGGCTTGAGGTGATGAAGGCCTGTACCGAGTGTCTGAGGAGAGAAAGAGTCATATACAAGAGATGATGCAAAGGTAAAATCAACAGGACTTGGCAGCAGATTGGGTAAGAGGACGAGTCAAGGATGGCACCTAGGCTGTAAGCCTGGGTACTAGGAGATGGAGGCACCCTCCATAGTAACAGAAAAATTAGGAAGTGGGGAGGATGGAGGTGGGGATTTAAATTCAGTTTTGGACATGTTGAGTTTAAGATCATGGAAACATACAATAATCAGAGAGGGTAGGGATGGATAAGTAGATATGAGAACCACCAGCTTAGACATACTTGAATCCATGGGAGTTGATGGGATCACTATGTGAAACAGTATATAGAGAGAAGAGAATAAGGCAAGGACAGAGCTATGTGGAACACCCATAGTTAACAGGTATGACCTGGATGAAGAACCAGCTAAGGAGACAGAGGAGAGGTAAAGTAGGTAAGAGGAGAACCTGGAGAGAGCGGGCTCAAGGAAAACTAGAGAAAAGAGAGCAGCATGGAGAAGATAGAGGGTGATCAACAATGCCGAAAGCTACAGGGGGGTCCAAAAGGAAGAGGGACTGAGAAAAGGCCACTAGATTTGGGAATCAAGAGGTATTTAGTAACTTTGGGGAGAGCAGCTTTGGTTAATGATTTTCAAAGCCAGACTGTAGAGAGTTAATAAGAGAGTGAAAGGAAAGGAAGCGGTGGCATCTATTGTAGAGTCTTCTCCAGTAAAAAGATAGTAGTGATATGGGATGAGGGATCAAGTGGGAGTGGTAGGAAGATGGAGGAGATGTGGGCATGTTTGCAGGCACTAGGAAGCAGCCACTGGACAGGGAGAGGTTGAAGATAAATGAGGGGGGGGATGGCGGAGAAGACAATCTACAGGAGATGGGATGAAATGGGACCACTTGAACATGTAGAGGGATCTACCTTGGCAGGAGAAAGACTAGCTCATCACGTGAGATTGGGGTGAAGGAGATAGTGGCAGAAGGTATCTGATTAATGTGCAATGAGGAGGAAGGGAGAAAGAGGTCTTGATAATGGTCTCAATTTCTTCAGTAAAATGAGAGGCAAAGTCCTCAGATGAGAGGGTAAGGGAAGAGAGGGAAGCGTGGGAGGTTTGAGGAAGGATTGGAAAGTCTGGAAGAGCCACTGTGGTGAGTGGGATAGTGAATTAATCAGGAAGGCACAAGATGATTCTCTTGTATCAGGAAGGACCCAATTTGAGGTTATATACCATAAACAGGAGAAAGAGAGGGTTTGATTTCATTTAGAAAATTACATAGCACTTTCAACAACTTCAAGCTTCTCCCTGAAGCCAAAACCCATCTCTTTGTACCAGCAGGTCCATTCTTCCAGTAATGACACAGGGATGTCAGCCAAGCAATACTACCAGCTCCAAATCTTCCTCTACACTGGAGTGACCGGTAGAAACTAACGAAAACAAACTGACCAAACAGCAAATACAGAGTGTCCCAAGTCTTAGAGCAGTTTAGGGTTAAGCTTTAAGAGCTTCAATAAGTTCTTTAAGCTCTTAATGGCTTAAAACTACACTAAGACTTTTGGGATGCCCTGTATTTATTAAACACCTATCATGTGGTAGGCACTATGTGAGATGATGAGTACATAGAGACAAAAAAATCAAATAGTCCCAGCCCTCAAGGAGAAAGGGGGGCAGATGGACAGTATGAACATATATAGGGCTACAAAATATATTTAAATTAGATGAAAGATATATATATATATGTGTGTATGTGTATGTGTGTACATGTATGCACAAACACATATAAAAATATACAGCATAAATACAAATTTAATAAATACAAATAAACAAAAAGTAATTAAATATAAGGTGACTTGGGAAGGAGGTCATTAGAGCTTGGGGAATAAGGAAAGGATTTATTCAGAATATGGAGCTTGAGTTGGATGTTAAAAGAAGAGAGGGTCAGGGCAGCTAGGTGGTGCAGTGATTAGAGCACCAGACCTGGAGTCAGGAGGACCTGAGTTCAAATTTGGCCTCAGACACTTAACACTTACTAGCTGTGTGACCTTGGGCAAGTCACTTAACCCCAATTGTCCTGCCTTCCCCCCTCCAAAAAGCAAAAAAAAAAAAAATAAAGAAGAAGAAGGGGAGAGGGTCTCTGTGAGGCAGTAGTAAGGACAGAGTACATTCCAGACATGGGGCACACAGCCAGTAAGTATCTGAGGCTGGATCTGAACTGAGGAAGACAAGTTTTCCTGACTCCAAGCCCAGTTCTCCATCTACTGCGTCACATGTAGTTGCCCCAAGAACTCATTAATAACCTTCCCTCTAAATCAACATATAATTTAATACTCAGTGACTTCAAAGCAAAGGGAGAAACTGCTGAGGAAGATGAAAAATGTTAGAAAACATGGTTCAAGATAGGCCAAAGACTTGCAGAAATAAAGAAGCCTTACACACCATGAATACCGTAAAGAAAATAATCAGAAGGAGCTGGGCATGGCAGCACTAAATACAAGCATTGCACACGCATGTGTATGCACACACACACATACACAGAGAAATGCATTTTATTTTAATGGATAAGAAGTGATTCACCAATGTGGAAGTCATTCCTGAGTTGGCCAGACCACTGACTTATTAGATAAAACATCAAAGTTAGTACCAAGTTGAAAGAATAAAAATGAGTAAAGATGGGGCATGTGATTAAAAAGAACTCTAAACAGACCTCTATAAACAAGGAAATGAGGCTGAAAAGGGGGAAGTGTATGGAGAAGGCATCAATACCAATGACAACAATTTTCTACAGAAGTTGTTACTGGACTGTTGGAAGGAACACCTGCACCAATGAGATTGCAGAACCACTTAAGGAGAGTATACATATCATTTCAAATTTTTGTAGCATTCTCATTTATAATTCAAACTCTCAGTCATTCCGGTTTCTTCTTTTGTTACGGGAATCATAAGGAATATATGGAATAGTAGTCTCCTGAGCTTACTTGTTCTTTAGATCCTCACAATTCTTTTACTCTACTTTGTATTGTCTGCTTTAGGAAAGTAACGTCTCCAAAATTTCATTTAAATTAATTCAGTATTTTAGTTAATTTAACAAAAATTAATACAACAACAACAACAAAAAAGAAATGAATGGGCTCTGATAAGTTAGGAGCTCCCCAAATGCCTATGTGACTGGGAAAACAAACAGATAGGAAAAGGATCTAGGATTGATAAATAATCTTAAATTATTAATAGTACTTACATTTTAAATTTGATTCTTGTAAGCCACTGGAATTTACCTTTTTTTTGTTTTTTGCTTTTTGGAGGGGGAAGATAGGGCAATTGGGGTTAAGTGACTTGCCCAAGGTCACACGGCTAGTGTTGTGTTAAGTGTCTGAGGCTGGATTTGAACTCAGGTTCGCCTGATTCCAGGGCCGGTGATCTATTCACTATGCCACCTAGCCGCCCCTGGAATTTACCTTTTTAAAGAGCCCATTTGATAACTTCAATGATTTAAGCTAGGGGTTCTTAACCTTTTCAATGTCATGGACCCTTTAGGCCATTTGTTGGATGCTTTTTCAGAATAATGCTGTTAAATGAATAAAATGAAATACATAGGATTTCAAAGGAAGCCAACCATACTGAGATACAGTTATCAAAATGTGGAAGTTTTCATAAATTTATAGAGCCTGGATTTAAAGAAATAGAAAAAAAAATGCAAACATTCCTATTAAAGGTAATCTTGAAAATCAGTACACAGGTTTAAGGAAATTTGCAGACTTTTTAAAGACTCATTTTAACTTCCTTTCCTTTTTCTTCTGTTTAACAGTTTTCTTTTTAAAACTGGCTACCTCTATATTACAAGTCTACAAACTGCCACACAAACACGAAGAACATTTCCTCTGTAATTACATGTTACAATGACAATAATTGTGTTGAAAGATGAAAAAGAAACCCAGGTGGTAGGCTTTGAACAGACACATAACTGTTCAATTTTGCAGAATTTAAGGTTTGAAAGACTTGTTTCCATAGCAAATACAGGGAAAAACGAACTCATAATAGACAACAAATTAATGGAAATGTTAGCAACTACTTAAATAAAAATTCATGGTAGCAAGGTAGTACTTGATAAAAGATAACTGTCTTTTTAAAAAAAGTTCTCAGGTTAATAGAGTCCACAGTTCTTCCCTCTGATACTTGACTGGTTGGCTTTCCCAGAGCTGAAGGATACCAAACCATCTATGACATGGAGACACATGCTACAATCCAGAAAAAAAGGGCTAAATGGTGCAGCAGATGTTGTGCTGGCCTGGAGTCAGAAAGGCCTGAGTTCAAATCTGGCCTCAGACACAAACTGTGTGACCCTGGACAAGTCACTTAACCTCCGTTTGTATGTATCACTTGATGTTTATGATCGGTGTTATTGAATAGTGTTATTTCTGTTGTTACATTTTTCAAGGAATCTTTGTTAAAAAAAGAACCTTGGTGGGCATTTTGTCGCTTTTTCATAATTTAAAAACAATAAGCAAGATAGGATTTATAGTCTCAATATCTTTCAGTCAAGTGCAAAATGGCAAAGATGTGGTCTACTGTTGATTGATTATTAGTTGCAAAAGTCTGCTTCTTCCCTGCTAAGACCCTTGTCAAGGATAATCTTGATTTATGTATAGACAAGCTGGGGATGAAGATTTTGTATAAGTGGGAGAGTAGGCATGTTGGTCAATAATTAATGTTTTCTCAGTTGCCTTTTTTGAGGTTATATTGATAAAGGCCATGATTTTTTCCATGTCTTTGGTATATTACCCATCTTTGGAAACCTTGGCTATCATTCCATCATCACCTTCATAATCATGGTTCATCTAGCATGGATCTCACTTATGTTCATTTGGTCCAGTAGAGTTGTTTGACCCACCTCTGTTCTCTATTTATAATTCTATCTCCCTTATAAACACATGTAGAACTGTTGTATTATGGTTCAAGGGTAGTAGTTCCATTGCCCTTGGTGTATAAGACATTTGTTTTAATAATCTTTATAGATCTTTTCCATTTTTCGTCTATTTGACTCCTTCCTTCCATTCTTGTCCTTTAAAGGAATTTGGGTTTGTGATTACTTGCTTAGTTGGTATTTCTTGCCAAGCTTTAAAAAAACAAAAACCCTGGTATTACCTTCTAATGTTTTTATCTACTTTATGAGATGATATTTCTCCTAATCATCCATCATCCTTCATAAAATTTTACAAACGAGCTTATATTTTAAACCACTGTTGGCTTTGGCAGCCACCTCTCTACTTGGCAACTACAGTTAAGTCAAATGTTTGCTGGCTAAGGTGCTTTCTGGGGTTTTCTGGTATTCTTGTAGTAATATATTTACAATGTTGTTAAACTTTGGTAAAAAATAATTGTAATCAATATTGATGTCATTTCTGATGTCCCTTTCTGTTACGGGAATGGGAATCCAAGATTTTCCCTGCCCCTAGGCCCTTTGATAGGCTGATAACGTTCCAAGATTTGAAAATATACTTTGCCCCCTAATAGGCTGAATGTGGTCACATGGAGCCAGTGGCAGGAGGCTTGTTTTTTCAGGAAAGCCCACACCTTGATGCTGTGTGATTGGGCACTGGGTCAACAGGGTTGTGACATTCTCTGAGCCAGGAGAAGGCTATATATACCCTGATGTGATGTTTTGTTGTGGGGCTCACTTTGAGAAGAGTTGTGTGATTTGACCAGATGAGATTCTGGGCAGCCGTTGAGCCCCCGGGCTTTGAAAACCCAGATGTTGGTACTTCTCTCTCTGGTAACTGACTAGGTATGGGTGTAATGGTCAGACAGCGGGAAGCCTGTCTGCTGATCTGTTCCTTTGCCTGTATTTGTTGTCTGCTTGTAACCTGTTTGTATTCTCTGAAGTTCGGGGTGCTGACCTTTTTCCCCTGAACTAGGTAAATGACATGTGTTTGATTAAAGCAATATTGTTAACCCATTTTTGAGTTGCTTTCCTTTAGAAAAGCAGATCTAAGAACCTGTGTTGGCAGCCATCCTCGGGATGCTAGGGTGTTTGTTGCTAGTTTCTCATTATTGATTTCTTATAATGTCTTAATGGAGAAGATACCCTGCTTGTGGATAGCTTTCAAAGATATATTTAATTTAACTGAGTGAAATCCTTTTTCAAAAAAAATCACTCAGCAATAGATACCACAGGATATTATTTTCTCTATACCCCTACATTCAGTTCTGTGGCATTAAGGATGGAGTCCATGATAGGAAATCTTTTCATGTTTTCATAAAGAAACCCTCATTTCTCATTGGGGCTTTCTCAGCAACAATTTTTTGGGGGGAGGTAAAAAGGGAGGTAAAAAATCTGTGAGCTTTCTTATTCTTTCAAAATCTTTATTCTACTTGAGAAATTTTGACAATCAATTTCTAGGCACCTTAAAAATTGTGTCCACTCCAACATGACATATGTATAGATTTTCCATATGTATCTTATCATGTCTAAGAGCTCTTTTGGACAACGTTCTTAAATGTCACTGTCATTTCTGAACATAGGTGAAAGACATCAAATGTGGCAATTCTACTAGCACTGCTAAGAAATGTAGATCAATATAGAAACACTAGCAGATCTGTTCTATTTTGTGTTTTTTATCTTCATTCCAATTTCATTTTCAAATGCTATCTAGACGATTGGACACAGCCAGATCTCATGCAAAGTTGGCTGCAAGCTTATTTTCCCTTCAAAAACTTTTTACTATTTTATAAGAACATACAGCTCACTATTTTCTTTCCTAATGTATTCTACTCTGTTATCCTTGGTTACCATGTCTTTCCACTTAACAGAGAGATTAAGTGTTTTCTCTAACTCTTGTCTCATTTAATCTCTTTTTTATTGTTTACACTTTTTAGTGATAGAGTCAATATCTTTACACTTATCCATTTCTCAAATTTAAAAAAGTAATTGTCTAAATAAGTTAGGTCAAAGCTACTATAATCATATGTGGTCTCTACTCTTTAACCTTTATCCTTCTATTTGATTTGTTATTTAATAAAAATTTTTTTTACTCTAACCAAGTGATGGTCTGATTACACATAGATAGGATTTTGTCAGCTTCAAGCTATCTCTCAAGTGGAATCCAGATTACCACTTAGTCAATAAGCATTTCTTTTGTTCTAAGCTCTATACTAAGCAAAAAACAATCACTGCCTTCAAGAAACTTACAATCTAACGGGTGAGACAATATGCAAACAACTATGTAGAAATAAGATGCATACAGGATAAACTGGACATATCCAAGATGGGGAAGGCACAGGCATTATGGGGGATCAGGAAAGGATTTTTCTAGGGGAGATTTTAGCTAGTACTTGAAAGAAGCCAGGGAGGCCAGAAGATCCAGGTGAGGAGACAATTCCAGCCATGCCTGGTGGACAGCCGGTGAAAATGCCTGGAGCTGGCTGATGGTGTGTCTTATGTGAGGGAGAGCAGGGAGGCAGTGTCACTGAATTAATAGATAGCATGTTGAGGGGGTGAAGGGAAGGAGTTAAGGATGTAAGATGACTAGAAAGGTAAAAGGGGCCAGGTTAGGAAGAGTTTTTAATATTAAACAGGGCTTCCTCTTTGTTAGGAATATTTAAGAGAGGTGGCATGGGCATGAGTTGTGCTGGATAGCTTCTGAGATCTCTTACAAATCTGAGTCTCTTATTCTAATAATTTCTTTATTTGCCCATTCAAAGGAAACCTATGATGCATTCTTTTACTAAGCTAGAACTTTTTTATGTCTTCTGGTTTCGATTATGCTAATATGGAAATAATTCAGTTAACTTCTACACAGCTAGGTTCTGATTAGTGTGAAGTGGTCACATTATTTGAAATGTGCACTATTCCAAGTAAAATCATATGTAAAAAAAGTAAATTATAAGTAATATATGGCAATTTGGTCAAGCTCAATGGAAATATGCAGTGCAAATTCAAATAATGCAACCAGTTAACAGGGATTCATTATTTGCACTAATTGGGACATGTTAAGTCAACTTATTTTTATCTGAATAAAGATCACAAGAGAGGAGTTCCAACAGATAAATTAACTTGTATCATTCTGTAAGTAAAAGGCCCCCAGTCAGGATGGAGAGTCTTTTGAATTTTTGTCCATTTTATGGGTTTCTGTGGCAAAAAAAAAAAAATACCATGACAATGACTGATAAGGAACTTCTTTGAATCTAGTTAAGTTGGTCCTTGGGCCTTAACTCCTAAGAGAAACCAGAGTCCCTCCATACCAGGTGGAAGTACTAGAGTAGAACCTATGCTATGTGGTGGCATGTGGCACAGATATACTAAGGTTTCATAATATAAGTGATTTCCATGGGGCAAATTGTGTTTTTTTTTTTGCTTTTTGGAGGGGGGAAAGTAGGGCACTTGGGGTTGACTTGCCCAAGGTCACATGGCTAGTTTTTTGTGTTCTGTGTCTGAGGCTGGATTTGAACTCAGGTCTTCCTGACTCTACGACCGGTGCTCTATTCACTGCACCACCTAGCCGCCAATGGGGCAAATTCTAATACATTAATTTCAATATTCTTAAGTAGGCTTCTTTGCTGTATATGTATTTCAAAAGGCTTGGTTCTCTTGTTTTATTTTATCTATCTTCCAAAAGTTAATCAATTTAAGCAGACATTAAGGCCCCTGCCTGGCAACAAACATTTGCAGTTGTTTCCTTTCCATGGCACTTCAGCCCACAGGTTTCTGCCCAGGGGGATTAAGTACATCAGCAGCCTACAAGGACACAGACTATCAATCTCTTATTACTTCACAGGCTCAAAGCATTTTAGAGCTGGAATCTTAGAGCTCATACAATCTCTTTTCCACCTCCTCCCCGCCCCAACTGGGCCTAGAGTCAGACAGATCTGAATTCAAATCTAGCCTCAGACTAGATCTACTGTGCCTGCCAAGTCTGTCAACCGCTATTTGCTGCAAAATGGGAATGATAACAGCACCTAGCTCCCAGGGTTGTGAGAATCAAATGGGATAATATTAATACAGTGCTTAGAACATTGTCTGGCACACAGTAGGTGCTTAATAAGGAAGGAAACAAACATTTTTTAAGTGCACCAACCCTGAGAGGTATGTACTATTATTATTCCCATTTTACAGTTGAGGGAAGTGAGGCAGCCAGAGGTTAAAGTGACCTGCCCAGTGTGTCACGCAGCTATGAGCACCTGGGGTTGGATGCGAACTCAGATCTTGACTTCAGGTCTAGCACTCTTATCGACTGCACCCACCTAGCTGCCTTAATAAATGTTTTTTTTAGCCCCTCCTTCTTATTTAATAGATAAGGAAACCAAGGCACAGAAGTTAAGGAACTTGCTAAAAAAAATTAATTACTAATTAATTGAAAGCTACTTAAATTCAATACACTTATTAGGTGATGACTCTATGAATGGCACTGTTCTGGGTGCTAGATATGCAAAGACAAGCTCTTGCTGCTAAGAAGCTTGCATTTTACCGGAGGAAATCACTTCTATGGTGATGTAACATGGAGGAGTGACCAAACAAAAACATCTACAAAGACAAAAACATCTATAAAGTCGTTTGGGGGTGGGAGGAGGGCACTGACCAGAACGAGGATCTCTTCTCACTTGTGGCACCAATTTTCCCCCCTAATATTATTCCATGCTGTCTCTTCTGTCAAGGTCATCTGAACAATTTCCTCTACTTTCCCTAGAATATCTGTCATTTTGTGGAACACACTTACATTGGTGAGCAAAAGAAAAATCAGGTTAAATATCCTAATAGATTGGGAAGTCCAGAATAGAGACTTTTTAAAATGACATGCAAAGGAAGAGGGAAGAGAGTGCCAGGCTGCCTGTAAATCAGGTAAATCACTGATCCTTTCTATTTCTGTTTCCTTAATTGAAACATGGAACTACTATACCCTTCTCTTCCATCCTCAAGGGGTGATGAGGCAACAAAATGAGATGACAGATGCAAAAGCACTTTAAAAAGGTAGGAAAGTAAAATTCTATTGCTTTTCACTATTTGAGAAGGTGGTCCATTATCTGTCTCCAGAAGGAAAACATACAAAGTCACTCATTTTAATTCCAAGGGCAGACAAGTTCTGAAAATATTTTACTGTAAACTGGCCTGAGAAAGAGAAAGAGAAAAAGGGAAAAGAAGATAGACAGAAAGCAGAAACAGAAAGGAAGAGAAAGGGAAAGAGAAAAAGAGAGAGAAGAAAAAAAGAGAAAATGAAAAAGGGAGAGATAGAGTGAGAGAGATGAGAGTTGGGAGGGGGGTGTGAGAGAGAGAGAGAGAGAGATATGAGGGGGAAGGAGATTTCCAGTGTACTTTTCTTACCACAAGGACATGTTCCAGTAGGTCCAGGTATCCCAAGGTACATTCTGTTCCATATCGCAGAGCTCGAGCTTTCACATCTTCAGCAACATCAGCATGATATGAAGCTTGCTAAGGAGAGAAAGGAACAGAGACCTTAAAACAAGAAGAACCAATCCTACACCAATCAAAGCAGAGAAAGGAAGCTTCCCCCCAAATTCACAGGATCATAGAGGTAGAGCAGGTAGGGAGAGAGATCTCAAAGATAATCTAGGTCAACCCTCTCATTTTACAGATAAGGATGCCAAGGTCCGGGGAAGATGAAATATACCTTGCCCGTGGTTCCATAGGTAAATATGTGTCAAAGGCAGGATCAAAACCCAGGATCCTGACTCCAGGGCCAGTGTTCTTTCCAAAGGATCACAGTGAATTTAAAAATCTAATTTCTCAAAGATATTACCATGGGGAGAGGGTGGGGGGGAGATAGAGGGAGATCTACAAGCCTTACTTTGAATTATTAAGGAAATGGTTCTCAAAAGTGAGGAAAATAAAGGGTCACACTGTGAATTATTTTTTATGGCCATTCAATATAGCTGATCATGCTATCCAAAGTTTTAAATCAAAAGTCAGAAATAATTTAGCAAAACTCAACTGGCCTGTGTGTTATGAACAGAAAGAAATTAATCATTTAACATAGAATTTATTTTTTATTTGTTCAGAACATCAATAAATATAGATAGAAATTTAGCAATTACTCTGGGTAAGGGAAGCCTAGACAAACAGTAGATAGACTCTGAGGTTGTTCAGATATTCCTTATCTGAAATCTGACAGTTTGATTCCCTTATTTAGTTCCTATTACAGAGGTGAATAAAATATCAGCTTTCGGGAGAGAAACGGAAGCATGAGTAAAACAGATACTTTCTCCCAGAGTTGTAATAGTAGGCACAAGGGCTCATGCCATTACAACATGATTTAGTTCTCCCTTTCTTTTCAAACTGAAATTGAAAGGTTACTTATGACTCCAGGCACCTGTTGCTATGCCACTCACCTTAGCCTACTGCCAACAGTCTGAGCCCTGGGAGCAGGTTAATTAATGCTTGCTTCCCTCTTTCACTTATAGTACTGTGAAATCTCTATACCTTGCACTTTAAGTGGGAGTGAATTTCTGTACTCCCTCAGTGAAGCAGGAAAAAAAAAAGGCAAGGCAATGGAAGCAGGGGTGGGCCCAGGAATAAGCTGGTAAATGTTTAACAAATGTCTCTTCAGAAAAAAAGTATACCCATGATACATTTTAAAATCTGCATTATTTAAATTTTCTCCATCACTCCCTTAAAATCAACAAAACAATGAATCAGTCCTAGATTTGTAGCATTTGCTGATTTCTAAGGCACAAATACATTGAAAATTGAACAAATGGGTTTCCTGGTGAGTGGCTTACACCTGGGTGGGCCTCAAGTTGAGTGGGACAATAGTACCACAGAATGTTAGAGCTGGAAATGTTCTTAAAGATCATCTAATCCAATCCTCTCCTTTTAAAGGAGAAAATAAAAGCCAGAGATGGTTGGAATATAAGTGCAAACCACACAATGAGTTCTGCAAAACACATCAGGCTAAAGATTCTCATAGAGGCAAGGTGGCTTAGAATATACATTGTGGGACTGGGAGTCAGTGAATGCTTGTGTTCAAATCCCAACTCTGGTAAATGAGGCCCTGTAATGACTCAGGGGCCTAAGACTATATGTTAATGACTGCTTTAGTAGAGGGAGTTTCTTCACTGGAATTTCTTTATACCTATTAAATCACAGTTTTGGAACAGACGTAGTGTTAGATTTTGAAGGGATAGAGGCTAACTCATCCATGTGTCATTTAACAGATTAAGTAGCTAGGTCGACCATTGGATTCAGTGCTAACTAGACTTGGAGTATGGAAGACCTAAGTTTAAATCATGTGTCTTATACAAACAAGTCACTTAATTTTTTTCAGTCTCAGTTTACTCATCTTTGAAATGAGCATAATAACAGCACCTGTCTCATAGGATCACTGAAAGGATCAAATGAAAAAAGTATATGTAAAATGTTTTGCAAACCTTAATGAATGCTATAATTATCGTTACAATAAAATAGGTCCAAGGTAATTAAAGACTTTTCCAAGTTTACACCAATCGTAAGTGATAGAGCTGGGATACTCTTAATTCCAAATCTAGTGATTTTTTTCAGTGTCATGGAGCCTGCTAAACGTTTCCAAATGGATGAGTTCCAAGTATAAAGGCTTCCTTGGGACTCTGCCCAAAGCAGCCCTTTGGTCTTTTTCAGGACGACATTCCCTCCGGAGTTTTACCAGATAATTCAAGAAGGATGAATGATTTCTCAAAATGTAACACAAAATATAATCACAGAAAAGCAAACAATATGGAACAAA
Source organism: Petaurus breviceps papuanus (assembly GCF_028583685.1). Lineage (NCBI taxonomy): Eukaryota > Metazoa > Chordata > Mammalia > Diprotodontia > Petauridae > Petaurus > Petaurus breviceps. The sequence goes on from NW_027186296.1 coordinate 41,977,956, forward strand.
ATACCAGCTTTAAGAACAGTTGGTTCTTGTTTGCTATAGATGTGCTTCTGGGTCATATATAAACTGAATTTTTGTAAACTGAATCATATTAGAAACACACCAGACAACTGCGCTATTTGAAAAAAGAAGCCTGTGAAACAAATCTTGCCACAAAATAGATACTCTCTCTGCGACACAAATAATTGTTCTTTAATTTATCCATTTTCTAAATAGGTTGGCTTAAAGCAGGATGTGCCTATAAAAAACATGATAGTGTCAAAATTCTGTTTTCTGTGCAGGTTGAGATGGGTTCTGGTTAATTATTGCACTTAATTTTATTCTGTAGTTTTTTTTGTGTTCTACAAACATCGTGAGACTTTTCTAGACTTAACCTTCTAGCTTAAACTTTCTCATGACACTGCCTTTGCTTAATAGGAACATTAGTTTGGTATAATAGAAAGACCATTGGCCTGGAACACAGGAGAGTAAGACTGCTAACTTGTCACAGCTGGTATAGATAGATGGCTTAGTGGATATGGTGCTAGACCTGGAGTTGGGAAGACGTGGGTTTGAATTAAGCTTCAGACCGATGGCAAGTCATTTCACATGTCTGCCTCAGTTCCCTCAACTGTAAAATGGGGGTAAGAGTAGCTTCTATCTCCTAGGGGAGTTGTGAGGATCAGATGGGATAATATTAGGAAAACAGTTAGCACAGTGCCTAGAATATAGTAGGAGAACTGAGTAACTGTTTCTTCCTTTCTTGGGCATGTCAGTTGACTTTTCAGTCCTAGTCCCTTGAATATAAAATAGGGGAATCTTAATCAATAATCTCTAACATCCCTTTAAAATATGAGGCAGGGGAGAATGATGGAGTAAACTAATAGGGAATTTGTTATGGATAAGACACATCTAAATTATGTGTATGATTACTGGAAAAAAGCCGATCATGTTATATTCAATTAGAAATAAAAAAATAATTTAGAGAAATTCAGTTAGATTTTTGTTAGTAACTTAACTTAGATGATGAAATTAATCATTTATTTAAATAATTATATTTTAGAGGAGATCTAGATCTTACTCTGGGTAAGGGAATCCTAGGTAAATAGGTTAGGCTATCTTATGAGTCACTGATAAGTCCGATGGTATATTATGCTCCTAATTCTACACTCTAGAGGTGAATCACAAAGCAGGTTGCCTTCTTTGTTCTCTACCTCCAATGATACTCAATGCCTTCATTCTGCCTGCAGGTAGCAAAGGTGCCCCTTCCCCCATGGTGTTCTATCTTGGGATAATTAGTTTAATTCATTATCCTTTACCAGGAACATATCTGCATTTTAACTAGGGCCATCTGGATAAAGAACATAAATAGAAATACCCTGCTCGCTCAAGAGAGGGGGCTAGGGGTAAGGAAGGGAGAAGGACCTTTCAGTGCCTCTTAAATCACACATCTAGGGTGTTACCTACAAAGAGAGCCCGCATTGTCATTGAGAGATCTCACACCTAAAAGTCAATGGAGAGGCCTATGCCAGTCAAGAGTATGCAGACACATTACAAACTAAATGTTTAGCAATCTAAATTTCCATATATCTACAGCCATCTCTCCATCTAATATACATCCACATTCTAATTGTATATTTATATTACATATATATATACACACTAGAAAAAAATGGAGATTTTTTTTTTCTCTCTCTACACACATATACACACACTCCCTTCTGACCAGAGAAGATCACACTGCCTCATCATCCTTCTCACCCTGGAAGATCACTCTACCCCTATGGTCCCTTCCTCTGATTAGTCAGTCACTTCCCAAACCTCCATTTTAAGGACAGTTCCCTGGCCAGCCACGTGCCCTCCTTTATTCCTCTTTAGGAATTCCATTCCTCACTCTCTGGGCTTTTACCACCCACCTCCCCACTCCACCTCCTTCCCCCTAGCTTTTCATTTTTTTCTTTATGTGTGGTCTTCCCCTATTAGAATGTAAGGTCCTTGAGGGCAAGATTATCTTTCTTTTGCTTGTATCTGTATTCATGTTGATTAGCAGAGTGCCTGGCATAGAGCAAACACTTAATAAGAGCCTGCTGACTAGAAAAGGTTAGCCTGGTCATGTGGCAAGGGTAAGCAGCATATAAACTCCTTTGGTATCCAACTAATATCAAGGGTGCTATAAGTAAGCCCCTGGCATGTTGGATGAACCACTTTTGGATGATTTAGAAGAAAATGTAAACAGACTCCTGTGGGTTGTAATCAATCACTTTCAGGAACAACAATCAATCAACAAGCATTTATCAATTGCATAGTACATGCCAGAGACTGCTGACATTCTACTGACCTAAAAGGATGAGATTCGTATGGTATATATTGAAAAAACCCTTTCCCCTTTATCTTCTATACTCTTATCAGTCACACAATTCCTATGAATTCCTTACAACTAGCAGCTGCTTTTGGGATATAGATACATCCTGAGCAAAGCCTTCTATGATCAAAACCTTAGTGTTACCTTTGATTCTTCTTTCTTTCATCTCAGAGCCAAGTAATTACCAAGGCCTACTGATTCTGTTTGTAAAATATTTCTCATATCCAGCCCCTCTTCTTTATACCCAATGCCACCACCCTACAACAGGCCCTCATCATTACCTTTCGCTTCACGTAGATAAGTCTTCTAACAGAAAGACTTTCTTTCCAAAGCCAGACTTATAGAGATCTAATCCCATCATCCTTCTGTCCAAAAAATCCTTAGTGGCTCCATATGGTCAACAAATAAAGGTCTAAGTCTTGCCTGGTATTTAAGGCTTTCCATAATCAGTCTTGTCTCATATCACCATGCACTGTGCTCCAGCCTACTTAGACAACTGTTTTCCCTGAACACACCTTGTGTCTTTCCCTCATTACCTGATGAATTCCTGTTTGCCATGTAAGGGCTAGCTTATCTGTCACCTCCTCCAAGAAGTCTTCACTGATTCCTTTGTCACCCCTAACCTCAGCCACTCTCCCTCTCACAATGTGCCTTGGCTTTTTCATACATTGCATTGTTTTCTACTTCTTCTGACCACTGTGTATTGTAGAGGGGTAGGTGTGTGTGTGTGTGTGTGTGCATGTATGTTTGCGTGTGTGAAAGCTCAATCTCTTAATTACATCCCTGCTCTCGTTCTATCTAAACATTGTTACCTACCCACTTAATACCTAGAACAATATGCCAAGCACTTATAAGTTTTATGGATCCCACTTGGAATTTTACCTTCTTCAACAAACAAATTTCTACTGCACTGCCGACATTCAGGAAGAATTTTTATTCTAGCTGGGTGGATCATTATTAAAGCTCTGGCACACAGGACTGTTATTTTTCATTATTTATTTATGCTTTACTAGCTAGTGCCAGTCAGCTTGTTGTGATGTTCAATTTTGAGCACCATGAAGATTTTCCCAGAAAGTTCAACCAGATTTCTTTCCCGGACCACTTTGGCAAGACCTCGTTGCCAGGTTCCAGGATCAATGATTTTGATTACCAATTATTTATATGCCTATGTACACGCCATATATAAAAACGAAATATATTATATTTTGTTATATATGAGAAGCAGGAAGGTGTAGTGGATAGAGAGCCGGGTTCAAAAGCTGCATTTGAGACATACTGGTCCTGGGTAAGTCATGTGGGTAAGCACTCTAGGGCGTTCTTTAAGACTGTCTCCAAGAAAAGGGCTAATCAGCATTGGAAGTTGCTTATTGGGAAATAGCTATATCAATGGAACCCCAGGTCCTATCCAAAGACAGCAAATATGTATGCAGCATGTATACCTAAGGATGCCTGGGCCTTGTCATCCACCTCACCACTGGGCCTACAGGATTTCCTGATCAGCTAAGTTCCTTTTTATATGTTATCCCCTCCAATTAGAGAGCAAATTCTGACTCAGCTTTTCTATGGGTATCCCCAGTGTTTTTAGCACAGGCTTAATAAACAACAACAACAACAATTATTATTATTTAGTAATAATAAAAAAACTTGACTTAGTAACTGCTTGATAATTGTTCTTCCATTTATTCACACACACACAGACACATACCCAAATATTTATATACACATGTAAACACCTTTGAATTTCTCCTATTTTCTTAGCAAGATAAAGCAAGGAAGGCTCCCAGGATATTGGGTGTAGTTTTTGTGATGGGACGGACAAGAATCATAGTAGATGGGCAGGCATGGATGGACTGAGATTTGTATTGTCAAACAGGATACCTGCATTAATGATGTCACAGATCCATTTGAGTTTTTGAGTATATTTATATTTATACTTTATGTGTATATAATAATAATTAACATTTACAAAGTGCTTACTATGTGTCAGGCACTTTACAGATATTATCTCATTTGATCTTCACAATAACCTTGGGAGTTAGGTGCTATTATTATCCTCATTTTACAGAAGAGGAAACTGAGGCAAACAGGTGAAATGACTTGCCCAGGATCACACAGCTTGCAAGTGTCTGAGGCTGGATCTGAGTGCAGATCTTCCTGAAAGGCCCAGTACTCTATCTACTGTGCTACTTAGTCACCCCTTATATTTATATCATAGATACATATCTTCTAACATATGGACATATGCACATACAAATACAGCATTCTACATATACAGAGAAGTTTAGCCAGGATTTATGAAAGGGTACGCGGGTAGGAGATTCATTCATTGTTCTAGAGTACACTAGGCTTCTGTTTGGCTGAGGCCTGTTCTAAGGAACCACACTAATTGTCACTGCTTCCAAATCTCATTTTGACAATAGGTCCTGTGGTTTTAGAGCTCATGCTGGCCGAGAAGCAGGAAGGAGGTCCCCAGTGGTCCCCACTGAGGTCATTCACAGCTCATGCTACATGTCCCTTGGGAAATTTATGAGGACAAATCTCAGTAGTGGCCCTAAAGCATCAATAAATAAAATACTGATGTATCAATGTACATCCAGGTAAACAAGCTGTTTCCACAGTTATTACAGTATCTGGAATATAATATTCTCTGATCCCTTGGTCAGGAGGAAATTTGGACCTCCCCGATGTGATCATTTACATTTGCCCCTTGCTTGACAAGGTAACAATATAATTTGTTGAATTCAATTAGTGAGTATCCCTCCCCCCAAATGTTACAAATATGAAATGCTATATAAGTTCAATTTCTAATATTTTATTCAAATTGTTTTACTGTAATACAAAGAGAATCCAATACTCAAAAACTATTTTTATGTATTATAAATATTATCCAAATCTCAGTCTAACAACAGGAAAAGTCAGTGACCCTTAGAAATGAGTCTTATGGATCTTAGAACCTCAGAGTTTCAGTAAAGTGCCTAAAGGTCAATTGGCCAAAGTCCTGGACCATAGCAGCTTGTGAATATAACACCATTTGGGCTGGTGAGGCCCTCAAAATCACATTCATTATTTAATTCTAGGCCACAGTGAAGGCATCAGGGTGTCGAAGAGCAATCAGATTTTGGTCCTGATTCAGGAATATAGCAATCATGTTACTTTGGACAAATCATGTTCTTACTCTGGGCTGCAGCTGCCTCATCAGAGACATAAGATCTGATTGTGAAGGTTGCGTCTAGTTCTAATGTTCTATTATGCTTTGCTAATAACTTATCCACAAGAATACATAACCTACAAGCAAGCATATCAAGCTACATCAACATGGCATTCTGCTTTGTCTACATGGATTTCAAAGGAAAATATAGGTCCTTAAAAGTATTCTTGGAAGCATCAGACTCTCAGCAGTCTCTAGATTCTTAGATAGTGCTATTTTTCCATCAACTTTGTTAGGCAACCCAAATATGTGAATTTTCAGACCGTTCTGTAAAGCCTGAATTTTCAACTATATCCTGCAAAGCCAGGATAACCTTTTCATCCAACAAGTCAATCAATGATTCTACAATCATTTAGTAAGTATGTTAGGCAAAGATGAAAAGTGAAATAACACTTGCCCTCAAGAAACACATTCCCATGGGGGAGACTACAGGCATACATATAAATATATACTGAATATACAAAAATGAATACAAAGTGGTTATGGGAGGGCAGGCACTAGTGTCAAGGGGGATCAGGAGAGCCTTCATCTAGAGAACACACTGGAACCGAGTCTGGAAGGAAACTAGAGATTTTAAGAGCTAGAGATGAATAAAAAGGGCATTCCAGGCACAGAGGATAGTGCAAAGGTAAGGAGGCAGGAGATGGGGTACTATGTGTGAGGAATGGGCAAATATGCCAATACCAGAGAACACGTAAGAGAGAAATGTGAAAGAATGGAAAGGGAGGAAGGGGTCAGATTATAAGGATATTTAAATGCTAGACAGAGTAGTTTATATTTGATCAGGAGTCACCATACTTTATTGAACACGAGGGTGACATGGTCAGACCCACGCTTTAGGAAAATTACTTTGGAGGCTGTGTGGAGGATAAATAGAACAGGGAGAGTTAATAGGGGGCTGTTACAATAACCTAGGTGAGAGGGGATGAAGGTGGCTTGAACTAGGGTAGATATGGTGGATAAAGAAACTACAAAATGAGATAAGTGAGGGAAGAGTTGAGGATGTAAAGGGCTCATGAACCTAAGTGACTGGAAGGATGGTGTTCTTGATGGGATGAAGGATGGATTTGGGAAGAAAGGGCTGAGTTTGAGATGCCTCAGAACATCCAGCTTAAAACATCTATTTGACACTTGGTACCATGAGAAGTTAGATGGTGCAGTGTAGAGTGCTGGGTCTGAAGTCATGTAGACTCATCATGTTCAATCTGACCTTAGACATTTACTAGCTGTGTGACCCTGGGCAAGTCACTTACCCCTGTTTGCCTCAGTTTCCTCATCAGCAAAATGAGGAGGAGAAAGTGGCAAACCACTCCAGGATCAAGTCAAACACAACTAAAATGACTAAACAACAATTATGAGACAGGAGCTCAGGAGAGAACAGATCTGGACATACAGATCTGGGAGACATCTGCACAGAGATGGTAATTAAACCCTTGGGAGCTGATATCACCAAATGAGAAAATGTAGCGAGAAAACAGAAGGTCTAGCACATAGTCTTGGAATACACTCAGAGTTAGGGGGTAGGATGTGAATGATGAACTAGCAAAGAAGTTGGAGAAGGACCAGTCAGAGAGGGAGGAAGAGAAAAACGAAGGGAAACCCAGAGAGAGGAGGGAAAGTCCAAGGAGACAGAGTGCTTAAGGGTGTCAAATGCTGCAGAGAGATCAAGGAAGATGCAGGCAGAGAAGGTTCCCTTACGGCGATTTACAAATCACTGGTGACTTTGGAGAAGGCAGTTTCAATGGAGTCATAAAGCAGGAAACCAGATTGGAGGGGGCTAAGAAGATGATGTGAGGAGAAGAGGATCCCCAGGATGTATACACACACACACACACGTATATGGCCTTTTCAAGGGGTAAGGCTGGGAAAGGTAGGAATATAAGACAAATAGTTTGCAAAGATGGTGGGATCTAGTAAGAGTTTCTGAAGGATGGGAGAGACTTGGGCATTTTGAAGGAAGGTATCAGGGAAAGAACCAGTTGAGAAGAAGACATTGATGACTAGAAAGAGAAGGGGATGATGGTGAGGATAGTCTACTAGAAAAGATGAGATCAAAGATACATGCTGAGGGGGTTGACCTTTGCCAAGGAGGAAGGCCACTGCTGTATCAGAAGCTAGAGGAGAGAAAGTTAAATAGGGATAGAACTGGTGAAGAATTACTTATATTTTTTCTTTTACTCTGTCTCTCCATTTCTGCAATAAGGAGGAAGAAATCTGACATAATAAATAGAGAAACAGATGGAAAAAGCTAGATTCCTTTCCATTTCAATCACTGAATCTATTTTTTCTGTTTTCGGTGCCCTATCTGGAACTCAGAGAGGAGATTCATTCACTATCCAGTTTGGAAGTGTCTTGAGGATTTGTCAGACAAATAGGCTATCCTCTGGGTGTGAGTAATAGTAATAAGGATAATAACACTGACTTCCACTTATGGAGTAGAGCTTATAAAGTGCTTTGTCAGTCTGATAACATTGTGAGACAGGTACTGTAAGTATCAGTCACTTCATTTTACAGACGAGGAAACTGAAGCTCACAGTGGCTTTCTTCAGGTCAGATAGCTACAAAGCGTCAGAATCAGAACCCAGGTCATTCTGACTCTCCCCACTATTCCACTGCTACCTCTTCTTAAGGTTAGGCTGATACAGTTTGGCATAATGGAATGATAATTCATTTGATTGCTCTGGGGGAAAAAAAAATCACCATAAAAAAAACCCAACAAAACTTAATGAATGTTTGAAAACATAGGATCTGGTCAACTTTCTACAAAGACACCCAATTGTTAGGAAGATCTGGGTTCATATTTGGCCTGAGATACTTCCTGACTGCGTCATCCTGGGCAAGTCACTTAACTTGCCTGCTCAGTTTCCTCAACTACAAATGGAGATAATAATAGCATCTCCCACTCAGGGATGCTGTGAGGATCAAGTAAGATAATATTTATAAAGTATTTTATGCTACTATATATATGCTGCTGTTGGTTACTGTTATTGTTATTATTCTTGGGCAAAATATCCTTACCACTGTTGATGCTACCTAGACCTAACTGCTAGAAACACAGTTTGAGTTCTCTTTTTACTCTACCCGAAGGTTACTGCAGTGTAGACTGTATTGGATATGATCCAATATTGAAATAAAACTATTTTCATGGACTGGCTTGTAGGTCATAATACCCTAAATAGTCATCATGATGCCAAGCAGGCAACAAAGAAAATTCCCATCAACAAATTATCCTTCGTGTTCCTGAGTATCATGACAGGCCCAAGTATAGGAGGGCCTGAGATAACCTGTGTTCTAGGCAGAGCACATTTTAGTTCCAAAGCAAATCCTAAATCATCATTAGGCACCACAGAGGGTGTGCAATCCTTAATGCTCCTGTTTTTGTCTTTGGCATTTGGGGAGGCATCGTGCTGTAATTCCATAGAATGCAAGTTGTTTGAGGACAGGAAGCATTCCTTTTAAACTCTGTATCCCCAGTAGCATATTGCCTTGTGCATAATAGATGTCTGATAAATGTTCACTGAAATTAATGGAAAGAACTCATGGCTGGGGGTGGGGAGGGGAGTCAGAAGACTTGGGGAACTAGTCTGGCCTGTACCAGTCACTTAGCCTCGAAGGACAGTATTCATCCAATAAATATTTATTCAATTCATAGTAGATGTGCCAGGCATTGTGCTAAATGCTGGGAATACAAAGAAGCAAAAGTCCCTGCCCTCAAAAAGCTTACAACCTAATGAGGGAGATAACATGTAAATAAATATGTACAAAGCAAGCTATATTCATATAGGATAAATAGGAAATAAGCAAAAGAGAGAAAGCACTGGAATTAAAGGGGTTAGTTAAGGAAGGCCTCCAGTAGAAGGCGGGATTTTAGTTGGGAATTAAAGGAATCCAGGGAGGTCAGTAGTTGGGAACAGAGGAGCTAGAGTATTCTAGACCCGAAGACAGCCAGAGAGAATGCCCAGAGCCATGAGATGGACGTGGGGGACAGCCAGAGAGAATGCCCAGAGCCACGAGATGGACGTGGGGGACAGCCAGAGAGAATGCCCAGAGCCACAAGATGGAGTGCCTTATTCGTGGAACAGACAAATCAGCATCACTGGCATAAAGAGTACATGTTAGGGAGCAAGGTGTAAGAAGACTGCCAAATGGGGGTTAATGCCTTCTTGTCCTCCTTCATAGGTAGATCAAATATAATGGAAGTTATAGTGCTTTGAAATAATAAAAATGTTATGCAGCTGTCATACTTCATTTGCATATTGGCAAAGTAATGAGTGGGAGAGAATAAAAATTCATGCTTGGCTCATGAGAGATACTCTGGATCCTCACTCCTGCGTCACCACAGACACCAACTTCTCCACCATTGGGCCTCCCTCCCACCCCCACTTCCTCTCTATTCCACTGTCATCCACACTTTCTTCTGTATCTTCCCTGTCTCTCTCCAGGGATACGTACCCATGGCAAAGGCATCAACCCCTGTACAATGCTGGGAATTTTTTTTTCATTAAGTCAGCATTATCACTGAGCAGCAGCATAGCAACAAACCCAATTGTCTCTCTGATCTGCGGTTCATGCTTCCTGTAACATCATTTCATATGAGGTATTGAGCAATCTTAATAATAACTAGGATCCAAAGAACCTCCCAGAAATATTGCCTACCACCCCATCCACAAAAAGCCCCAATGGCCGAGGCAAGCGTACCTTGTGTGAGCCTGCCTCTGAAGTACAGCTTTGCTATCTGAAGCTTTTTGTTTTTTAAGTGAAGAAAAAATGAACAACAGGGAGAAGAAGATAGTCCATCATAATTTCCAAATGTGCAAACTTTCATGGTCACCGAACATAACATACGTGCTTTCAAGTGAGGCCAAGGGAAGGTAGCTGGAGACACTGGAGAGATGTTTTGGTGAGAGAAGCCCCCTGTCAGCATGCTGTTTTCTCTGTGGCTGGCTCATCCCAATGGATGTTACCTGGCTGCTCTCACACAAAGCCAAGTGGCCAGGTAATGATCTTTACTGATGAAGCCCTGGTAATCTAACTGAACTTGATCACAAAGTATGGGAAACAGGATGAACAGTGAACTTCAGAGAAAAAGAGTGAGGTTTAAGAAGAATCAGTGGACTTGGGTAAGTATTCCCCATAGCCAGGAACACAAGTCATGTTTCACAGCTTTCACTGAAAACCTATTTGTCTTTTTTTAAAAGAAGCTTTTAAAAATTAACATTTTATTTTCCTCCAAATTACATGTAAAAGCAATTTTTAATATTTATTAAAAAAAATTTTGAGTTCCAAATTCTCTTCCTCCCTCTCTTTCCTCCCCACCTCATGGAGAAAGTAAGCAATTTGAAAGAGAGAACCTATTTATCTTAAAAATTAATGATCAATGCTGCCAAATCACATTTCCTCATGTTATCACTCTCCACTAATTCTACTTTCTCTCCTGGGTGTTCTAGGGAAAAGAGATGATGTTCTACAGCTGAAATATGTAGATTTTTTCAATGCCTTTAAATTTCTCATCTTCCCTTTCCCGATCCATACATTTCCATTCACTTAAAAAAATGTTTTAAAAATTGAGGAAAAATTTTTTTAAACAAAAAAATACCTTTTTTTCATCCTAATGTAATGTTGCTTCACATTTTACTATTCTGGTGCTACTTAGAAATCTTCAAGAAGAAACTGTGAAACACTGAGTGTTCAAGGGTTTGGGGTTTGGGTACTCTTTCTTCCCCACCTCTTAACAAATGACCATAAAACTTATTTGGGTAGTCTTCTAGCTGCCAAAGAACCTACTTCCCCTTGAGTCGGCAGCAGTTCTGACCAAGTCCACCTGTGTTGAAGTAGCTTCTAGTCGTCTGTCCCCCTCCCCCCAATTTAATTTTCCTTGTACCTCTCCCTCACCCTGTGAAAGAACCATGGCCTTGAAATGGTTCTCACCCTGGGGAGCAAGGAGCTAATTTTTGCAAATGAGCTGTTGTGACTAGTAGTTTATCTGGCATAGCTTTTACATAGTCTGTCCAAGTTATGTTTTGCTCATTCAAACGACTCCCTCAGAGAATCATCACGAGAGTTGTGCTTCAGGAAAGGACTTCTCTACCACTACGGGAAGGACAATTACCAAGTCATTTTTAAGTTGGGAAACCTGGTCCTGAGAGCACTTAAAGCTCACTGACTATAATTCTCAGGGTCTCTTTCAGCCTGGCTCTTTTGTAAGAAGAGGTTTCTTTTGGAGTTAGGAAAGAATGGAAAATAAGGAGAATGGGAGGATTAAGTTGGCAGGTCAGCCCTTCAAAACTACCTCAAGGTAACCAGGAGAATTTTACTGTATACTTTAAGTTAAAGGTTTAAGGACTTCTACCACCCCCCTCCGATTCTACACCCTGAAACCTAAATGAAACAGTTCAGTCACAGGTGAAAATTGCCTATTAATAAAAATCCCTGCCAAGGTAAAAGCAAGGTGAAGCAAATCTTTACCTTACAAGCTGTTAACATGTCAGACACTGCTTTTCGGCTCAGATTGGCAGTGGCAATCACATCCTCCTGTCTGCACGAGTTCCCAGCGGCCACGGCTTTGGCAGTTGCCATAGTGATGCCTTTTGTCATCCTTATCGATTCTTCAGGTGATGATGTCTTTTCTGGTACTTCCTTTGACTGAAATACCTGGAAGGTAAGAGGAGAAAGGGGGAAAAAAAACAATCCACAACTTATTTATCTCTTTGCCAGGCCACCACCCGGTGCTTCAAAACAGATGCAGCAATTGGAAGCAACCTTCAAATGGCAGGAAATTAGAAATTTAATTTGAGTACAGTAATATCATTCTTGCTTGTCAAGACTCTAGCCCTGATAAGCCTCTAACACCTACACAGGGAACAGGCTGGGGAAGGCATGCGGAAAATGTTAACCCGTTCGGCTGTAGGAACTGACACCCAATATTTGTCATTTAAACTGTGCTGGGAAGCTAATTGTTTCAGTTCCCCATCCTCATCTTTAACCCATATGGGTGCCCCAGCAGCCCTCAAGACCATGCAGTCCCTTAGGTTTGTTTGTCGACTGCAAGGCAGGGCTGACCTGGATGCATCTCCGAGGACTCATATATCTCTCTTTAAAGGGGTGTGGGGTTGGGGGAAATGAGGCTTTGAGCTCACTCTATTCTTAGCCTCTCTTACAAATATAACTGCATAATTGTGCAGAGGAGCTCAAGTCGAGTGAGCTATGGTGACACTGTGAATTATTTAGCAACACATACATCTTTAGAGATGCTGAAATAAATTAACCATGGTAAATGTATATCCTACTTTAAAGCTGCACCGATCAATCATATCAAAGACTGTTGGGTGGGTGGCTCTTTTGGGTTTGTATTCTTATGTCTTTTTTCCTAAGGTTGATTATGGACAGCACTCACTTTGTATTGGACATTAGTTACCTAAGAAAAGGATGAACATCCAGATAATACTTGACTGATACCAGATTTCTTGCTTTGTGGTCTTCCTGACCCCCTGTGGGATTTTTTTGGCAAAGATCACAGAGTGGTTTGCATTTCCTTCTCCAGATGAGGAAACTAAGGCAAACAGGGTTAAATGACTTGCCCAGGGTCACACAGCTAGTAAGAGTCTGAGGTTGGATTTGAACTCAGGTCCTTCTGACTCCAGGGCTGGCACTCTATCCAGTTGGAGCACTTGGCTGCCCTAATCCCAGATTAGTGAGAATTTATCTCAGGATCTCAAGGAAGCAGTTTTCTAGAGGGTTTCCCTTAGGCAGGCAGAGGAAGAGACCAGGAATTACACAGCAGCAAGGCTAACTCAAATAAGCATCATTCCAGTGATGGAGAGGTTAAAAAAAAGGATGGGTCCAGGAAAACAGCATAGGACTGTAGTGGGGGTCTAGGCATATGCAGGAGACAACTTCGATATGAAGAGAGCCCTCCTTTCTCGGATGCTTAGGTAGGCACAAAGGCTCCAAAGCCCTGGCATGACTCTCAGCAGTAGTTCCTAAGCTTGGTCAGGCTGCAGTAAATGCTGTATTTTCACTTTATTCTTTCAAGTACAAACTAAATACTAAATCAACTAAGGTCTGAGCAATTAACATAAGATTAAGTCAATTGGGTGAAAGTTAGTGCCTCCTAGGCAAATACTAATGGGATTTCTCCTTTTCTAACACTAGGTGTGAGCTGATTTTATCCCAGGTGAATGATCTTCACAGAAGAGGGAGAGGAGAGTCGTATGACTGCAGCTGAATTTATGTCCAAATTTCTCTTTTTAAAAAAGGCTCCTGAGGCAGCTAGGGGTCGCAGTGAATAGAGCACTAGCCAGAGTCTGGAAGACCCGAGTTCAAATCAAGTCTCAGACACTTAAGACTGTGTGACTTTGGGCAAGTCACTTAACCCCAATTGTCCTGCCTTCCCCCCTCCAAAAAGACAAACAAAAAAAAATGCTCCAATAATCCATTTTCAGCCAACTCTTCCTTAGTACAATTAGGAGGAGCTAATGAATGACAGGGCAGAATGAAATAATGAAAAGAGGAGGAACAGTAGGTACATTTGTAAGATAGTAATGAACCAAAATCCTCTTCCCTGCAGAGCAAGGAGTCAGAGAGAAAACATCTGAGGTTTCATGTCTGAAAGTCATGGGGATGATGACGTTAGGTACACTGTATGGCAGCACCATCTACAAACAGATGGAAATTAGTTTTGTTTTTTTGCTTTTTGGAAAGCAGTTGGGGTTAAGTGACTTCCCCAAGGTCACACCCCTAGTTTTTGTGTGAAGTGTCTGAGATCAAATTTGAACTCAGGTCCTCCTGACTCCAGGGCTGGTACTCTATTCACTGCGCCACCTAGCTGCCCCTGGCAATGAGTTTTAAGGGTACAGTTTCTAGGGGACAATTATTTGGTTCTTTACCGTGAGCTCTTGCTTTATGTACTCTATGGTGGCTTCCAGAGCCCTGGTGCCTCTGGTGGCTTCATCCTCCACGGCTTTCACTGTCTTCAGGAGAGATGTGACATTTGTCACCATCACCTAAAAAGAGAGTAAGATAAAGAGAGAAGAAAGAGGATGTGGGTTGAGGACTTTTCCCTACAGGAGTGACAGCCATAGACTTGCTGATAACACAAATATTTGAAATATTGTTGTTCTAGCAAAAAAAAAAAAAACTTCCACTAAGGTTTTACTTTGATTTGTCAACATAATCTTAAGTGCCTACTATGTGCCATGTGCAAAACACTAGGTATATAAAGACAAAAGGAACACAGTCCCAGCCCTCAAGGAGCTTACGTTTGGGGGGTGGGGAGGAGGCCCTCAGAGTTAAGTGACTTTCCCAGGATCACATAGCTAGTAAGTGTCTGAGGTCATATTTGAATTCGGGTCCCTCTGACTTCAGAGCTGGTGCTCTATTTCACTATGCCACCTAGCTGCCCCAAGGAGTTTATAGTCTAATGAGTGAGAGAATATAAATATATATAAAAATATATACAAGGTAGTGTGAGGAGAGGGGAGGAGATCAGGAAAGACTTTCTGCATGAAGTTGCAACTGGACTGAATCTTTAAAGAAACCAGGGATTACCAGATGCAGAGGACAGCAGGGAGAACCAGTACAAACACACAAGAGATGGGGGCATCATGTGTGAGGTACAGCAGGTAGTGTTCCTGTATAGCTAGGTGGCAGAGTATATGGAGGGGAATAAATGTGAGAAGGCTAAAAAGAGAGGAAGGGGTCAGTCTGTCAAGAGATTTAAATGGGAGAAAAGTGTTTGTATCAGATCCTAGAGATATCTGGGGCAACTCGAGTTTGCTGAGTGGGGAAAGGGAGATGTGACCAGATTTGAGTTTCAGGACAATTATTTTGGTGACAGTATGGAGAAGAAATCAAGCTGCGAAGCTTGAGGCAAAGACTTCATTTAAATGGCAATAAGCTGGGTGAGAGGTGAGGCCCCAGGGACTGAATTAGGGTGGTCTTTGTGTGAAAGGAGAGGACAAGGAGGAATTCAGGATGATGCTGAGTTTCTGAACCTGAATAAATGAAGGACCTTGGTACTCTCAGCTGTGATAAGGATGAGGGTGCGGCTCTGGGGAAGAAAGATAACTTTTGGACAGGATGTAGTTTGAAATACCTTCGCAATATCTAGTTTGAATAACTCAAAAGGTAGTTGTCCATGCAGGTGTGGAGTACAGGAGAAAAACTAGGCCTGAATCCTTAGGGGAGGAGGATAGGAGATGGAGGGTGGTAAGATCCCAGAATAGGACAACGCCCAGAGAAAGAGAGGCTTAGGGAACATTGTAAGCAAATCAAAAATAACAAAAGAAAATACCTTAAACTCACTGCTCTCACATTTTAAAAAAATGGACATGTCTCTTATTCATTCCCATCTTCCTCATCTTTCCATCCTATTATAAGAAATGTGATTTTTTTTCTTCTTTTGCTTAATTCAGTCAGTCAACAAACATTAATTGTATACTTATTATATGTCAGGCATTATTCAGGGTGCTGCGGATATAAATATAAGAGGCAGTCCCTACCTTCAAGGAGACTGCATTCTAGTAAGGGGATACAACTTGTTCCAAGATAAATAAGCAGGATATATGCAAAGGAAACACATTGTAAAATGAAATAGGAATAGGGGTATTAACAACTGGGAAGACCAGGAAAGGTCTCTGGTAGGAGGTCGCACTTGTCCTGAGCCTTGAAGGGAGGTGGGGGTTTTAAGAGGTGGAGGTGAGGTGGGAGAGCAGGGTAGATGAAAAAGTCATAGAGGCCAAAGAGAGAATATCAGAAGTAGGAGTTAGGTAAAGCCTTACAAGATTACTCTGGCAAATATCATATTGAGAAGTCACCAAGTGAAAGATGGACTAGTTACAAGTAGGTGTATCAGTTTAGCTTAATAAAGGCATACAATAACTACACATGTACAGCCTATATTGAATTGCTTGTCTTCTCAGTGGGGGTGGGTGAGCAGGGAAGAAGGGAAAGAACCTGGAAATCAGTTTTAAAAACAAATGTCAAAAAAAAATGTTTTTTACATGCAACTGGGAAATAAGATATACAGGCACTGGGGTATAGAAATCCATCTTACCCTACTAGAAAGTTGGGAGGAAATGGTGGAGAATATAAGAGAGAGCAGATTGGGGGAAGGGGTATTGAGTAGGCTTGCTATCTTGGGGTGGGGGTAGAAGAAAGACAGGGAGAAAATTTGCAACCCAAAATCCTGTGGAAATGAATGTGGAAAACTAAAAATAAATAAATAAAAGATTAATTAAAAAATAAAAGGGCATACAATACATGCATAAAAGTCAGCTAACCTCTGGAAGTCAATACCACTTTTACCCCTGGCATCATTCAAAGAAACTAAGTGGTTGTCAAGTTTTCCAGGACAATGGGTGACCAAACATGCTTCCTTTCTGATTTTCTTCCATCCCAGTCTTTAGTTTTGGTCTTTCCAACTATGTGTATGCCTGAGTCATAAATGTTAATGAATCTCTAACATAGTGACCAGGTAAGAAGAATTAACTGGGTGATGAAAAATTACCCTTTTTTTGGGTATATGATAGAAGGAATTTGAGTTGAAGACGAGTGAAGGCAATATGTTGGTCTTTTTTGGGCTACTGTGAAATTTTCATGTAGCAAGTTGATAAAAAGGAAAATGGCAAGTATTGGAGGGGCTATGGGAAACAGTAACGTTAATGCAGTGTTGATGGAGCCATGAACTGGTACTGCCATCCTGGAAAGCAATTTAAAACTATACCCCCAAAGTTAGGAAACTGGCCATAGACTCTGACCTAGTAATATCACTATGAGGTTCATACCCCAAGGAAATCAAAGAAAAAGATCACATGCGTACAGCTATTTTGTTGTGGCAAATGAAGGAAAACTAAGGGATTGCTAATTAGTTAGGGAATGGTGAACAAATCAGGTAAATGGAATACTATTGTGCTGTAAGAAATGGCAAAGTGGACCATCTTGTTGGGCCCTAGTGAAGGTCTTAAGAAGACTTCTATGAACTGTTGCAGAATGAAGTGAGAAGAATCAGGGGACTAATTTATACTACAACAATACTGTAAAATGGATTAACTATGAAAGACTTTAGAACTCTTAATGATCAAGCATTACTCCAGAACCAGTGATCATCCATGACTTCAGAGGTCCAATAATAAAGAATGCTTCCCACCTCATGGCAGAGTAGTGCTGGTATAAGTATGCAGAATGAGATATTTTTGGACATGGTTAATATGGGATTGTTTGATTATGCATAAGTTTGCTGCAAGCTTTTAAAAAAAATTTATTGGGTGAAGGGGGGGGAGTAGAGGAGTTGGGAGAGAGAAAGTAAATATTTTGTTAATTAAAAAAAAACAACTTTTCATGCAACCTCCTGATGAAAATTATAATACTGTTTTATGCTCTCATTTTCACCTGGCATGAAACCAAGGATTCTCAGCCTTAACCTACAGGCTTGGCATGCTCATCACTCACCCTGAAAGAGCAGGGAAGATGTTACTGATGTCTCTTCCCTGGGCTTCTACCTGCACAACAAAATGCTCGGATAGCAAACCGAGGCTTGCGGCAGAGCTCCTGCTGTGCTACACTTGATATAAGTCAGGCTGCGATGTTGACAGAGATCACACAAAGTGCTAAATAAATCACTTTAATGGGTTATTTTTGTCACCACAAAAGCTGTGTTGCTAAAGATAATTTCAAACGCAGAGAGAACAAAACTGGAAAGCTTTAACCAGGTAATAATAGAATGCTACAAATAACCAGGTCATGGAGGGAAAAAAATGACCCCTTATACAGTGAATTGCCACTTGAAAGACAAGTCAAGGGAAAAAGGAAGCCCCTCGTCTACCTTGGCTGCACCCTTGAGTTGGTACATGGACGGATCGTCGGCTGGCTTGCTGGCAGCTCCTTTAGTAGCACCAATAAGATCAGAAAGGGCCTTGGCCACATCTTTTATGGCATTGATCAGTACCACCTGAAAGAAAGGAGCCACAAAAAGAGGAGGAAACACTGACATCACAACCCCATCTGTCTTCATCCAATCAAATATGAAGGATAGGCAGATGCCACGAGGGATTGGGTAGAGAGTCTTTTTAAAATAAAAATGTTTTATTGGGACCTCTGATTTCAATGATCCTAGGAACTTTCTAGCCTTCAGAGAGATGCCTGGGGTGCCAAGAGTTAAAAGTGCCTTGTCCACCAGTGCACAGGAAGCATGTATCAAAGGTGGGGCTTTCCCAACTCTAAGACTAACCTTTCCTTCACTTACTTTTCTGCTTTTCAATTAAAAAAAACAAAACAAAACACAGCTAAATGGTTTTTAGCCAGTGATTTTGCTGACCTAGCCTCATTTCCTACAAAGGGATTGAGATAGATAAAGCGATCATTGTGACTCAATACCACTCTTCCCTCATGAAACCAAATAATTCGATATATACACTAGTGTGCCCTTTCACAAAATGCATTATGTTAATTTGTCTTACTCCACGGTAACTGTAACTACCTGATACAACAGGCCACATTTTCACAACATTTCTTCCCTTACCTTAAACAGTTTTCCATCTTCGTTTCATAAAAGGGGTGCCCAATTTCTGGGCATGGAGAAAGGATGGATGTTTTGTTTCTACTGGCTATGTGCTACCCTTACTGCCATGGGGAACTGGATGGTGGTGTTACCGTGTGGTTGGAGATGTAAGAAGTGGGCAAAATGTGGTCACCAGTTTCCTACTTTTTCTTAACTACTGAGTATTTCCCAATCAACTGGTGATTAGTGACATTGGGGAGAATTCTACACTGGACATTTTCCACAAGAAATCAGCACAATATCTCCTGGGTGTTTTCAAAAGCTTGGGAGTCTATAGAAAGGCAACAAAGTACCCTAAGTAGCACTTGGAAACTCTGTCATCATCTAAGCTAAACTGAACTCTCACATTTCAACTTTGAAGGTAGGTTGGCCCTACATTTTTCAGAGCTGAAACACACCAAAACAAACAGTCACCAATATGCTCATTTAATGCTAGTTATCAAGTTATAGTCTTTCAGTCCTCCATGGGGTAGAAGCAATACTACAGGAAGAGATTGTGTGAATACTTAAAATTCCACAGGGCAGCCAATTTGGATTCTGATATTATCAAAAAGAAATGCAGCAGGGAAAAAAATCTGCAATTTAAGGAATGTTTCCCCTCAGAGCTATGCTCCATTAGAGGATGTCAGAGAAGGAAAGAGGTACAGCCGTTTGGGGAAAAGTTGCTAGTGTTTTATTAACTAACTGCAATCATTTATTAACAACGCAAACAACACCATTTGCTCTCTGCCATATAAATAAAAAGCTCTTGTCTGTTATGAGCTATCCAAACTGAAGGGATGGACTTGTGGAGAAAGACTTAAGAAGCTAAGTCTGGAGAATTTACCACCTGATGGGTTGGAACTAATCGAATAAACAAGAATGAGTAGTAACTTTTCTTGGAAGCTTCTAAATGGTTAGCCACTCTCTGAACCTGCTTGCATTTAAGAGAAAAAAAAGTCAAAATTCTAGGGCTACAGGAGAACCTGCAAGGTCACTGAGTTCACTTCCCTCTCCCAAAGTCAAACATGCATGAAATCATATATTAACTTAATGTCCTGTTTTACTTTCAGAGATCTGAAGACTAGGGTCACTTATTTTGTATAACTAAAAAGGCTGTGCCCACAAACACAGGAATAGGATTACAAACCAAGAACTGGAAGGCCATTTTACAGCCAAGGAAACTTAAGCCAAGGGAAGTTAAATAATGATATCCCCTAGTAATTCTCATACCTGGGTCTCAGGATCATCAGAACCTAGACTGGCCGCTCCTAGTTTCACCACCTCGGCAAGTTGCGTGATGGTGGCTGCTGATGACTGGGCTGCTTGCGCCAATTTATCTTGAGTTGAGGCAGCCCCTGACACGAGTAATTTTGTATCTTCCACCAAGGCCTTTGCCGTCTTTAAAATGTTCTCCCTGGGAACAAAAATAAGGCAGAAGAGAATAAAGAGGGCAGTGGACAACATGTTGACTGTGTGGGGCTCAGGATAAAAGTATGGTCAAAGGCTGAGATGCCCATCCGCCAAACCATGGTATCTATAAAGAGCTAAGGCTTTAAGAAGCAACACTTGGAAAAAGTTATTGTCAAAGGAGGACTCTGTATAAAAGGAGAGAGACAGAGAGAGAGAAAGACAGAGATGGAGAGAGACCAAGAGGGAGGGGGAGAGGAAGACAAGGGGAGAGAGAATGAGAATGAACCACCCTCTAGAAGGGACAGAGAAGCTGTCAACTAACAAACAGCAAAACATGGAAAATCTTGGATTTTAGATCCATAAAGGCCCTTAGAGGGGATCTAGTCCAGCACTCTCATTTCACAGAGGGGAAACTGTGGCCCAGAGAGGTTAAGCAATTTGCCCAAGGTCATACACGAAAGTGGTAGAGCATATATTTGAATCCAACTGCTGACACCAGATCCATTATTTTTTTCTATTCTGCCATGCTCCAGATGCATAAATTCAGATAGCCAAACAAGCTTAGGAACAGTATCAAAGCCAACTGGTTTAATATTCTCTCTCTCTCTGGCAATCAGGGCTGAGTGACTTGCTCAGGGTCACAGAGCTAGTAAATGTGTGAGGTAAGATTTGAACACAGGTCCTCCTGATTTTGGGGCTGGTGCTCTATCCACTGCACTAGTTACCTGCCCCTAGTTCTTGCTTTATAGCCCAATATAACCACCAATTGGGGGGATTTGTGTGTGTATGTGTGTGTGTGTGTGTGTGTGTGATAGTGTGACATCCTTTCTCACAAGCTAAGAAATGAAGCAATGAAGCAAAAACTTAGCTCAATGTATGAAATCAGACAAGTGGGGCTAGAAGGGGACCCAGGGGAGCCATATGGACAGGGCTGAAGTTTTCCACTATATTCTATGCTGAGATTTCTAAACCAATGGCAGGAGGTGAGCCTAGGAGGAAGAAAGGGTAGGAATCTCTTCATCCTTTCGTGCCCTAGGAAGCAGGATCAGAGACAGAGGGGGGGACATAGTAGCTGTGTTGCAAGGATGTGGCCTCCAGCAGCACACACAGAATTCTGACATTTCTAATTTGGGAGGTACTGCAGGAATGGGTATTCCTTAGCTGCTGTTTAAGGTCCCAAACTCCTGACGCAGGCAAGGAAAAGAAAGCTTAGGTGTTGAGCATCACTTCCCTAAACAAGTTAAAACCCAAAACTTTCTGGCCAATTCATTTCTCTATTAGTGCTATGTACAATTGCCATGTGGTTAAATAAGAGAATGAGTTACAGGAATGATTTCCTGTTTTCCTGAGTGAGAATGTCATTCTTCACTGGAGCAGGCTTTATTTGGGTTGTGAAATGGAAGGCTCAAGAAATGATTCTACTTTTAACTCTAGTAAATAGGATTTATTTTGACAATTTGGCTTGCCCTACTTATCTAACTGCTTTCCTTTCTCCCTAACCTTTCTAGTCCTCTTCAGAAACATAATAAAGCTTTTTGCCTCCTGGGCTGCCCCTCTGGAGAGAATTTCAGAATTCTCCCAAGGCAGGTAAAATTCAATCATGACCATCACCTTTGGCTACGTCTGGGATGGCTGTTGCTTTGTCTTCAACTCTCTGTACCAGCCCTCCCTCCTTTATTTTGACCAAGCCCTGACTGACCTGTGGTCTGCAAAGGTTTCATTGTTCTCGGCGTTGAGGGTCCCAGCTGTTGCAAACATGATGGTCGTATCCAGATCAGCAATGATGCCTGACACAGCACTGGCTGCTGTGATGCAAGCCTGAGTCCCTTTATTCCCTGCTTGGAGGGCAGAGAGAACCAAAGAAACCTGGTAATCAGAGACAAAGGAAACAAAAAGAGAGACAAAATTACCGAAAGATGAGCAAAGACGATGCCCATCATCTCTAAATTCTCTTCCAGTTTATGAAATCATATAATGGAAAGAGCATTGGTTCTGGAGTCATAGGACCTTGTGATCAAGTCCCACTTTCTGATACTTACAACCTGTGGGGACCTTAGGCAAATCATCTGTATTCCCTGGTCCTATGTATTTTAAAGATAAGTTTTCTTATCTTTAAAACAAAAGGATTGGCCTCTAGATAGTCTCCAAGGTCCCTTCCAGTTCTAGATGTATGTTCCAATGATAAATCTATGGATTTATGGCTCTAGATCACATTTAAAATTATGTAAAAAGGGGTGTCTAGGTGGCGCAGTGAACAGAGCACCGGCCCTGGAGTCAGGAGGACCTGAGTTCAAATCCAGCCTCAGATGCTTAACACAAAAACTAGCTGTGTGACCTTGGGCAAGTCACTTAACTCCAATTGCCCTCCAAAAAGCAAAAAATAAAAAAATGAAAAAAATAAAATAAAATTAGGTAAGAATATTCACAGTTGGGATACCCTAATAGTTTGGTCCAGGGGTGGGGAACCTGCGGCCTCGAGGCCACATGTGGTCCTCTAGATCCTCAAGTATGGTCCTTTGACTGAATCTAAACTTCACAGAACAAATCCACATGTGGCCTTGAGGCTGCAGGTTCCCCACCCCTGGTCTGGTCATTTCACACTGGGTGGACAGAATTAACTTCTCCTCTGATCTTGTTCTTTACATCTCTATGCATTACCCAGTGCCAGAAAGTTTTCTACAGGCTGGCATTTGTGTTTTATGTCTGAGGATGCCTCTCTATCAGAAATGAACCA
>NW_027186296.1:42001192-42010089 GCF_028583685.1 Petaurus breviceps papuanus
TGATCGAATAATAAGAATTTCAATTATCTGGCCATATGCAGAGTGCTCAACAATGCTGGAACCAGCAGCATTCATTTCCATATCACCATGACTTTTAGGTATTCTATGCTGGTGCACAGTAACATGGCATTCATCTTCTCTTCAGTCATTTGTCACACACAGAAACTCTTTTTAAACAATTTCAGGTTCAAATCCTCTCCCTCCCTACTCCAAACTCCTTCCTGGACAACTGAGAAAATGAAAAAAACAAAAACCCTGCATGGTCAAGCAAAGCAAATTCCTGCTGTGGCCATGTTAAAAAAAAGTCTCAATCTGCATTCTGAACCCCTCACTTCTCTACCAGGAAGTGAGCAGCATCTGGAATTGTGGTTGGTCAGTGAGAAACAGAATCTTTTTAAAAAAAAATCCTCGGGATGGCTAGGTGGCACAGTGAATAGAGCACCATCCCTGGAGTCAGGAGGACCTGAGTTCAAATCTGCCCCTCAGATACTTTACACAAAACTAGCCGTGTGACCTTGGGCAAGTCACTTAACCCCCAATTACTCTGCCTTCCCCCCTCCAAAAAGCAAAAGCAAAAAAAAAAAAATCCTCTCTATTCTTCCTCCCCCAGACACTCCCACCACAACAAGGGAATTAATGTTTGTTTCTAATCATAGGTTATGGCAGGGAGACACAATGAAGAGAGAGAATGATATCCACTTACAAAAAAAGAACTGAAAACATTCCACCACACACTAACTTATGCACGACATAAATTCTTTGATAATGACGGACAATTTCCAAGTAAAAAACAAATGACAAGGGGAGGTAGTAAGGGCATTGAGGGAGCGCAGGAAGGTATATGGAAAGAGAAGTGGGCTTGAAGTCTGAAAAACTGGACTCCAATCACACCTCTGAGACTTGCAAGTTATTAACCTTCAAGTTTAACTTTTCTCTGCCATGAAATGGGAGTAAGAATCTTTCTACTGCCTACTTCACAAAATTATGAGGATCAAATGAGATAACATTCATAAAATGTCTTGTAAATTGTAATAGACATGATAGCTATTATTAACGAGAAGCAGTAAGAACACAAACGAGTTTGAGGACTATATTCAAAACATAATGTCACTCTCTAGTTCAGGGATTCTTTTTTCTTCATTCATTTATACATCTATTTTTAACATTTTAAATTTTCATTTATATTTATTTTTAACATTCATTTAAAAAACGTTTTGAGTTCCAAATTCTCTCCCTTCCTCCAGCCCCTTGTCCACCTACTGAGAAGGCAAACAATATGATATTAATTATATTTGCAAAGTCAACAGTGCAGGGATCCTTAACCTGGGGTCTGTGAACTTGAAATTTTTTTGTTAAAAAAAATAATTTCAATATAATTTGTTTCATTTTTAATCTTATGTATTTCTTATCTTAGGTATTTAAAAACATTAATCTAAGAGGGGTCTATAGGCTTCACCGCCAAAAGGATCCATGATCAAAATAAAAAAAACAGAAACAAAAAAATAAACATTACGGTTTACAAGAATAAAAACAAGAAAGCACAAGAACTTGATACCACGCAGCTGACAATGGTCACAGCATGCTTGAGAAGTGATGGCTCACTAGTCACCATAGCAATGGCCAATCCATTGATGAGAACATTGATTAAGCATTCTCTGTGTGCAAAGCCTTGAAACATGCTGCATCCAGGTAGAGAACTGTTGCTTTTTCTCATGTTTCTGACCCACATCTCCCCAGTTCCCAAGTACCCTTACAGTCATATTAAGAAAAGAAAAGCCAGATTTGAAGCAAATGGACATGATGTGTGAGTGTTAAAAGCACAGAAGAAAGATTCGTAGGCAGGGGGTAGTTTAGGAAGAGCAAAGATATAGGCAAGTGATGACTGAGAATGCAATAGAAAATTTTAAAAGGGCAAACTATTTCAGAAACAATGAGAGAATATCCAAGAAAATTGACAAAGCTGTAAATTCCCTTTGATCCAGTGGAACAGAAGCTATCTGAGGACAGGGATTAAATGTTTTGTTTCATTTTTGTATCACTAGTGCCCAGGGTGATGCCTTGCATCTAACAGCTACTTAGTAAACCTATCAGACTGGCTGGGGCTTAGAGAAAGAAAAGACCTATGTGCACAAAAATATTCGTTAACAGCACTAGTTTACTATTAAAAAGCTGGGAACAAACTCAGTGCCCAAAGATTAAGGAAAGCTGAACAAAGTGGGGGTATTATCACCAGTCTCAGTAGCATTACCAGTATGTGGTATTACTTCCCAGGGCTGTTGTGAGCATCAAACGAAATATTCATTGTAAAGCACTTACAGTGCCTGGAAGAGAGTAAATACTATAGAAATGCTAGCTATTATCATTATTATTACTATTAAAAATAATAACGATAGTTAACATTTATATAGCATTTTAATGTTTACAAAATGCTTTACAAATATTTTCTCATTTTATCCCCCCAACAACCCTGAGAAGTAGGTGCTATAATTATTAACCATTTTACAGGTGAAGAAACTGAGGCAGAGTGATTAAATGGCTTGTTCAAGGTCACATAGCAAGTAAATGTCTGAATCTGGAGTTGATGTATGAGTGAAATGGAATACTATTGAGCTGTCAGCAAGAGAGCATATGAAGAATTCGGAGAAGCATGGGAAGACAGGTATGAACTGATGTAAGGTGGGAAATTAGCAAAAGCAAAATATCAACAGACACAATGACTATAGACAATGTAAACAAAAGCAACAAAATTCATATCGAGCACCAAGGACAATTCTGCTTCCAAATGATTACAGTTAACGTGCACATTCACATTCTTATTTTCTGTTCATGGTAAACCTCAAAAAGGGAAAGTGGCATGAATTATCAGTTGCAATCACTCTATTAGGTGTTGTCATAACTCTTTTTGTTTTTTAAAATGGGAAGAGCCTTTTGGGGGGGAGGTGGGCTTTGTTAGAACATTAATGTGGAAGTTAAGGACAGCATTTTGATCTGGCAGACAAATGAGTAGAAGGCGAGAAGGTTCAGGAATGTTTGGATCTCTGTTTCTGGATGTCCTTTCCAATCTAGTTGCTGATCATCTTAGTTAAAAAGAGAACTCATAGAGGCGGTCAGGTGGCACAGTGAGTAAGAGCGCCGGCTCCAGAGTCGGGAGACCTGGGATTGGTTCCGGCCTCAGATACTCGGCACCCACACAAAAATAACTGGCCGTGTAACCTTGAGCAAGTTACTTAACCCTGATTGCTTTAAAAAAAAAAAAAGGAGAGAACTCATGATGTTGGATGTCTAATTGTTGCCCCTTTTCACGTGGAACGGGGCAGTCAGGAGCCATGGAGTGTGAATGGAGAGGGTAACGGTTTCCTTCCTAGAAAAGAAAGTGAAATGGGCAGCTAGGGGGGATGGTAGATAACGTGCTGGGTCTGGTGGCAGGAAGACTCATCTTCCTAAGTTCAAATCTGGCCTCAGACACTTGATAGTATGTGACTCTGGGCAAGTCACTTAACATTTTTT
Source organism: Petaurus breviceps papuanus (assembly GCF_028583685.1). Taxonomy (NCBI): domain Eukaryota; kingdom Metazoa; phylum Chordata; class Mammalia; order Diprotodontia; family Petauridae; genus Petaurus; species Petaurus breviceps. The sequence continues at coordinate 42,004,700 of NW_027186296.1, forward strand.
TTTGCCTCAGTTTCCTCATCTGTAAAATGAGCTGGAGAAGGAAATGACAAAACCACTCCCGATCTCTGCTAAGAAAATCCCAAATGGGGTCACAGAGTCAGACACGACTGAAAAATGACTGAAGCGAGACAAAATGCATTAATAAAATGTATTTTTTAGAATAAATAAATAGAAATAAAAGAAGTCAGGCAGATAAAGGCAAAATTTCTCAGACTATTACTAAAGTATACAGCTGTGACTTCTCTCCTCTAAAAGGGCTGTTTTGCTATATGGGGCCCTAGGGCTTAAGTTCTCTTCCACCATATTTCAATTTCAAGTGACCTCCTAGGAAGAAACTTGGCAGCTGCAGCTATAATAATATAGGGCAACAGGAAAGTCCTCAAGGATATGGATTAATTTCCTGGTTCTAGCATGTCTCCAGCATCCTGGGCAGTTATTTCAAGCTATAGGAACAGATCTCTGGCTAGTGGTGGTATAGCACAAGTTATAGATGGGAAACACCCTCTGCATGGGTGATTCCCAATGGAAAGGCATATTTTTCTTATATTAAGTGGCAAGATTGAGAAAATTTCCCAAGCAATATTAATTTTTAATTTACTTTAATTAAAAAAACCCATTAGATACATGACAGTACTGCTAAGATTAAATGGAAGGGAGAGGCTGTCATATTTACCAAGGTTTAGAATCACTACTCTAATTAACCTGGTACATGCCAATCAGTACCTTTACTGCACAACTATGTGCAAACATAATCCCTAACAGTGATTCATGGGATTTCTGGTTTAAAGCTGGGAGGGACCTTAGAAGTCATCAAATTCACCCCCTCACTTTACAGATGAGGAACCAGAAGCACAGAGACATTAAATGACTTGCCTAAGGTCACTCAGTCAGGTTTTCCTGACTCCAAGTCCAGGGCTCTATCCACTAGACCGCACTGCCCCTCAAAACAACAGGGGCTCCACTGGGATTAGTTCCCTAATCTTTTGAGTAGGAAGACTTTCAAATGTCAAAGATTTCATAGACCTTCTCAAAATTATAGTATTGGAGAAAAGAGAGGATGAAATTACAATGCTTAGTGTGCAGACGTCCTCATGTAGTTACCCAATAACACCCCAAGGATTGGTGACTCATGAAAAATCTACAGGTCTATTACAGACTGAAGGAGGAATAAAAGAGCAGGTAGAAAAAAAAATAGAAGTTGGCTTCAACTAGACTGCATCATAATTGGGACATATAATTCACATACACAAAAAATGATTCTGATCAGTTCTGTAAGAAGCATGGGGGAAAAATGACAATTTACTGTGAATTATGAGTTGCTGGGAATAAAAGCATTATCTGAATAGAATATGGCTGATCAGGAAAGACTTCCTAGAGGAGATAAATTTCTTTTTCCTAAATCAGAATTTATTTTTAATTTTTAACATTCATTTCCAAGGAGAAAAATTTCAAAGGAAGGTACATGGGTTATAAGGAAAGTGAAAGACTTCAAGTGGATGGAAAAGTAGATGCAAAAAGATGGGAAGGGGGGATGAGAAAATTGGGTGTGTGCGTGCGTTCGTTTGTGTGTGTGAGACCGATAAATTTGTTGGAAATGAAAGTTTAAATTATGCAACAGAATGTGTGTGTGTGTGGGTGTGTGTGTATGCATGACAGAATCAGGTTAAGTACAAGCAACATCGGACAAGAAGTCACTGTATTTAGGAGGAAGATGTCAGGGTCCTCCAATCTCCAAACCAGGCACAATAGAAAAAAAAGGAGTTAAGAAAGAGTGGTCACAAAGTCACCATTGCCCACCCTTTGGTGCTTTCAGTGCCCAAGTCATTAGACAGTTTGCCATGTAGCTTGATGTGTAAGAATACTCCAGAGACACAGCCCAGATGAACACAGAGGCACCCAGAAAAAGCCACCCAGCGACTAGACCCCAGAAACTACTCTGTCTTTCCATAAAGCCTTCATGAGGCTCTCGCTCTCTTCCTTTCCCCCCTTCCAGTGTGCATTATTCTATGGCTACAATATAACGGGCCCTCCGAAAGTCCATCATACCCTCTGCTTCCAGGTTTGTCTCAAGCAGCAGCTCTTGCTTTCCTGCCCTACTTACTGATCACCAACTCTGCCTAAGTAATCACAGTAAAAGATAAAGGATTCTTAGGTTGGCAAATGGCCCTTGATGCTGGAAGGACTGGAGTCACTGTGCTAGAATACCTACCCCTTACCATAGGACTTCCTGCTGATGCTGTCTCTGACCATCTGGGGGGTTTCCAGAAGCATCTTTCAGGAAGGGAGGGATGCAGTGGCCGTATGCAGACCACTGCTGATAGCCACGCTCACCCTACCTAGGGAGCAAAGCTTCACGGGGGCTTCATTTTTACCTATAGCTGACTCTCAATTATTCAGCGGAAAAGAGGATTCAGTCTCTTTGCTGGATTATCACTCAGTTATTCAGGAGGAGCTTGTAACTTTGCTCTTTGTTCACTCCCCATTAGCAACTTTGTCAGATGATAAGGAACTACAGGGACAACAAAACATTAATCAATTGGTCTGTCTACTTCTTAGTTCTGTGGGGAGACAGATGAAACCAATGGATTAACTGACCTTTTTTTTTTTTTTTTAAAGCATTTCACTTACCTAAATGTCATCCCTGTTGCTAAATTTTCCTCCAACTAGGAGCTGGTTCTGTTTACTCATCATGTGATCTGAGGGTTAAATTTCTTACCTTTTCAGTGACTGAGCGGGCACACTCGATAAGCTCCCTCTTGGTGTAACTGTCAGTGGGGCAGACCTGCAGAGCTCCTGCCTTCTGGACGAGGAAGATACAGCCATGGCCGAGATCCTGAACACGGGTCCGGATCTGGAATCCAATCTAAGGAGGAAAAACCAGGGTGGGGAGGAAGAGAGACATTGTAGGTCTTTTCACTTATACCTTTCTCATAGCATGGAAAATTTCTCTTACGTTATAGGGGAACAAAGCTAGGAAAATTCCACTTCTATTAAGATTCCATATCTTGTGAAGTGTGGGAGGGGATACCAGCGAAATTACATTTTACAGATTCCAAAGGTCACCCAGATCCCATAAAGTATGTCTACATTTTATGGTATTACTTTTCATCTATTTCTATTGTGTTGCATATAAGAGGCAGCCAAGGCTGACCCTCAGCAAAGCTGTTAAGCAGTTGGGGCCCCTAGATTTTTTCTTGCTGATCTTGACCCCGTCCTTCCCCTGTGTCACACTACCTTTATGAGACTCACCCTTTCTTATCTGGAAGATTTTTAAGGAAAGACTCAGATATTAATCATTTACATCTTAGTGGGAATATAAGTCCCATGTTTAGCACAGTGCCTTGCACATAGCTTACTAAATGCTGTTTACTGGTTTACATTTTCTTTCCTGAGTCTTTGCATTTTAATCCTGATTTGGGATTATGGAAAGATGACTTGGTTCTCTGTTGAAGAAATTTCCAGCATAAGCAATCGGTTGGGGGAGTACCTTCTAGGGTACTTTATTAACCTGTACTACATAAGAAAAAATGAATGTCCATAATCATAACCCCAAGGTCCTCAAAGATCCTGGAATGCTTTCTGAAACATCAAAAGCCCTATGTTCAGCAGTTTGTGTAGAGCACATTTTATTGTATTCTATTTCTTTGAAAACCAGTATTCCCTTCTAGGTATATTTAACTGGATTATTCAAGTTCCCAAGTAAATTGAGAAGTTTGCTATCCTAAAAATGTAAGCTTTAAAAAAAATGGGCTATTTTAAAAAAGTATTTGTTAATTAGTATTTCTCTTTTAGGGTTGAGTTGGTATAAATTCTTTTAAATAAACTTGTTCTTTGGATAAGCAATCCTAAAAGTATCTAGGCTGTGCTCTCCATGTCTGCAGCCAGATCAGTTTTGCTATGGAGAGCTGCCAGTCATCTGATTTGAGTTATAACAAATAATGCCTCCTGCCCTAATTTGCATCCCCCTGGGCCAGCACAAATCTGTTTCACATCAATTTTTATTTTGGTTTAATCAATAAACCTGTCATAAATAATTGGCTGTCCAGTGCAGCTAGACAATTTAAAAAAATTTTCAAAGTATAAAGTCAATATGTATTATTTTCAAGAATCCATACCAACTAAGACCTGTGGCCTACACTTGAGGAATTCAGCCACCTCACTTCTGAAAACTTCTTCGGAGGCATGTAATTACACAGGAGCTTGTGTGACCACTTGGATGGAAGCCATCTTCCCAGATAATCTCATTTACTCGATTATAGGGAAATCTCTTTGATGTCAGCCTGACTTTGGAACAACCATGGTGGAAAAGGAGCTGCTCATTTTACCTTGTCAACAGAACACATATTAAAGTCAGCAGGAAAAAAAAGCAAATCTTTTAATTTATGTTTCAGCATGTCTATTTGTTGGGATAAGATGGAGGTGGTTTTAAAAATAAGACACTCAAGACAGAAGGCTGTGTCATTTTAGATCCAAACCTAACTTGGTGAGTAATTTCAGATTCACAGTAAAGGTAGCCTAGAGCTTTACTGTCTCCAGCAGCCTATGGGGAAGAGTTCTGCAGAGGCCAATTCACTGAATCTGAAAATTTTAGGGCAGTGTTGAAAAGGAAAGAGGGAAGAAAGGAGGTGAGGTGGTAATAGAATCTAGGCTTTTTAAATTGGAAGGATCTTGGGGATAATTTAGCCCAAGCACTTTTTTTTTTTTAATAAGGAAACTGATTCAGAGGCTAAATGACTTCCCCTAGGTCAAAGCTAGCAAGCAAGAGAGCTGGGATCATATGTCCCAGGTTATAATGTTACTTGTACTGCTGAGGCCCTTCAATTCTGAACTGACCAGTATTCTGCCCAACTACAAATCTCTGGCATGAGGTGTCATAGGCCCATCATGGCAAGAGCTGCCCAACCCCTCACTGTCACTAGAAACAAACCCCCTTCAAAGCAGAAAAGCCTTTTACCTCCCAAGGAATTCAATGCCCTGCAGCTATGGAGAAAAATAATTACAGCAAAAAAAAATTTTGTAATTCTAATGCTGTAACTGTGATTTCAACTAAGTTCACAGGTCTGTACCATCCTTCCTCCTCTAAAAAAATTTAGAACTGGCCATATTCAGCAGACAAAGGAAAATTCTAGTTAGGCAGGTCCCAAGCAAAGAAAATGGCAAGGCTAAAATAATAGATATGAAATCCCTTTAAGACGAAGTATAGGATCAAGGTATTAATGTTTGGGTGAGATCAACAATTCATTTTTAGACCCCAAAATTCCTGAGACCTGCTGTTGATGAAAATCTATTTACTTTATTGTGGTACTCTATTAGGATGATATTTATAATTTCAATACTAATGATAATTCAGTATTATTATTATTGAAGTTTCCTCACCTGGAGTTTACTAT
>NW_027186296.1:42010099-42022037 GCF_028583685.1 Petaurus breviceps papuanus
AATTCAGTATTATTATTATTGAAGTTTCCTCACCTGGAGTTTACTATGCCAGAGAAATCACAGTGATGAATGATAATAGTGATGATGATGATGATGATTTGCATTCTGTAGCACTTTAAGATTGGTAGCATAAATATTACCACACCCATTTTACAGATAAGGAAACCAAGGCTATGAAGGGTTAAGTGACTTTTCATTGGTTCAAAGCTAAAGTGTCACAACTGAGGTAGGATTAAATCCATTCACTAATTAATCAATTAAGGTCATTAAGGATTGAGTCCAGATTTCAAGTCTAATAGTCTTTCCACTACATCAAGCTCAGACTGTCTCAAGAATCAGTTTCAGAATGAGAGCGGTTTCACCCTGGATACTTTTCATGTTTGTTAAGCATAGCGATATGTAACCAGTGCAAAGGCCCTTCCCGCCTCACCCCTGATGTTTATTTAGATCTAACAGACTTGAGCAATGCCACAACATGTACTGATTCAGAAAAAGTCCTACAGCTATTATGAGAAGAAAATATTATGTTTAAAGTACTTTACAAACCTAAAAGTACTTTAATTATTACTGGAGGGGGGTGGATTAGGCTAATAGTTCTCAAACTGGTTCACGGACCCATGAGCATGGACTTTCAGAGCATCGATGAGGTCAAAGCTACATTCATAATAATATTAAGATACTATTGTCCTAATAAAAATGCATATTCCTTTTCCAGCTGTATATCTGTGTGAGGTCATATTTTCATCATATACTTCTACCAAAACAACATATGACAACAGATTGAATCCAGAAATATACAGGACAATTCAGCTGTCTTCAATTAAGCCAGACATTAAGAGATTTGCAAAAATATGTAAAACAATGCCATTCTTCTTGCTATTTTTTGTTTTGGAAAATAGGTTTTTTTTTCATTAAAATGTTAATTATGTTATCATGTAATGGACTTAAAATTCATTTTAAAATTAATTATAGGAAAACATTTTAATTTAATTCATAATATGGTAAATATTGATAGACATAACCAGTATTGTGCTGGAACCAGCTCAAACTGGCTTGTGAGTGTAGACTGTTAAACTTTCAGTTTGAGCATTTACACCTTGTAAATCAGCAAATGCTACAAATAAGGGCTTGATTGTTTTGTTGATTGGCTAGACTTATGAAAGTGACAGAGAAAATGTTAATAATGAAGATTAAACTTAAAAGTGTATCATGCACACAAGTCCCGTTCCCCTTCCCCCCCAAGCTGGTTATTAAACATTTACTATCATACCACTGAATGCAACCCATATAAGCAAAGCCTTTTGGGGTTAAGGGGGCCTAATAATAGAAAGTCTGAGAGCTGCTGGATTAGAAAATGTTCAAGATAACATTCAGCTCTAAATTCTGTGAGGCTATGATGTGAACAAGAAGGTAGCTGTTTTTGCTTGCAGCATGCATCAGTAGAATACCAAGTCAGTATTCTAGAGTTAGGGCAGCTAGGTGGTGAGGGGTATAGCGTGCTGGGTCTGGAGTCAGGAAGACTCATCATCTCAAGTTCAAATCTGGCCTCAGACACTTACTGTCTATGTGAATCTGGGCAAGTCACTTAACCCTGTCAGCCTCAGTTTCCTCATCTGTAAAATGAGCTGGAGAAGAAAATGGCAAATCACTCCAATATCTTTGCCAAGAAAACCCCAAATGGGGTCACAAAGAGTCAGACACAAATGAACAATAATTCTAGTATTAGAAGTCCTAGGTTGAGTGCTGGCTCATCCACTTAGTAGTTTATGGCCTTGGGCAAACAATTTTCTGTCAAAACCTGTTCCTATCCTAGCCTTAGTTAGCTCATTTATAAAATGAAAGGGTTGGGGATAGAGCATTAGCCCTGGAGTCAGGAGGACCTAAGTTCAAATCCAGCCTCAGATACTAGCTGTGTGAGCCTGGGCAAGTCACTTAACCCCGATCACCTTAAAAAAAAACAAAGCGGGCTGGTGTGGATGACCTCTAAGGTCCCTTTTAGCTATTCTTAATATAGAATCTTAAGATTCTTTGATCTATACAATGACTTGTTAAAAAAAAAAAATCAGTAGTTTTAGTAATATAATTGCTTGTAGAAATTAAGGGGAAAAAAACCCCTTCGCTTTTCTTGAACAAAAAGGGAAAAAAAGAATTCTGTATCCCAATTAAGTTGCTTCTTGGGCTTAGGCCTCTGTTAATGAAATGAAAAGTTTAGTCTTTTTGGGATTCTAATTCAAATTCTATTTGTTGTGTTAAAGAAATACATGGGGGTGGCTGTGAATAGAGCACCAGCCCTGGAGTCAGAAGGACCTGAGTTCAAATGCAGCCTCAGACACTTAACACAAAAACTAGCCATGTGACCTTGGGCAAGTCACTTAACCCCAATTGCCCTCCAAAAAGCAAAAAAAGAAAAAAAAAAGAAATACATGATCATTTACCTTACTGAATACAACCAAACAAATCAACTTTTTTCTTTGCATGTTATTCTTTTTAAGATAGCAAATTTATATTTGGAATAAGATTAAATAAAAATTTTACTCCCACAAGGACAGTTCTCGAAAGATTCTAAGTTAGCAAGAATGAGGGTGATGATAGTGGAAGCTATTTTTCCAAATGTCAAATTGAGTGTTCTTTGTAGGAGTGTGTGGTATAAAAAACACTTAAAAAAGAAGTCAGGGGACTTGAGTTGGAATCCTGATTCTTATAATGACTGGTGTGACCTTAGTCAAGCCACTTGACTTCTGTAGGCCTCAGTTTCCTCATTTGTAAGATGAAGGGATTGCACAGATGACCTCTGAAGTCTTACACAGTTCTAAATTTATGAACCTACAGCCATGGTCTGTCATTTAACCTTTCTGAGACTCATCTGTAAAATGGGAATAATATCAAGGGCTGAGAATTACCTCTCTTGTAGGGTTCCTGTTGGGCAAATACCTTGTAAACTTTAAAGTGCGGCAGATCTGACTCTTAGAGAAGAATCTTAGGCTCTCTGAGTATGGGGATTCTTTCATTCTTTGTTGTGCGATCCCCAGCATCTTTTGAGATGCTTACCTGGCACACAGTAGGCACTTAATAAATGCTTGCTGATCTTAATAAAAAATGCTGGTTGTCATTACTGGCTGTGTGACCCTGTCCAAATAACTTGTCTCTTTTGAGGTAGTTTCATTAGTTGCAAAATAAGGATGATAATTGTACTACGTACGTCATAGGGTTTAAGTAAGGTTTTGATAAAATGATTTATGTAGGATATTGTTACTCTAACTTCTTTTAAGGCTCCATAGCAGGGGTTCCTAACCTGAGGTCTGTGAACTTTTTAAAGAAATAGTTTGGTAACTATATTTCATTGCAATTGGTTTTCTTTGTAATCCTATGTATCTTTTATCGTATGCATTTAAAACATTATTCTAAGAAGGGGTTCAATGGCTTCTCCAAACTGTCAGAGGGATCATATAAAAAGTTAAGAATCCTTTCTTTAAAGATATAGAAATTGATGGAGGTGGGAAAGTATGTGTGAAGGACAGGAATAATTAATTGCTTTCACAATTGCTAATGAAGTATCTTAGAGCAAGAAACTTGTAGAGAATTCTACTGCTGATATCCTGCTCCTTTGGGGGAAGAGGGACTACAGCAAACCTAAGTGCCTACTTTTATTACACTGAACACTAGAAAATTGCTTGTTATCTTGAGGTGGCAAAGAGGTCCTCACTGTGATATTTTGAAATAAACAAGAATATTCCACTGAAAGCCAGGAGGGTATTTGGTTTTATACAGTCATGGAATAGGGCGGAATGTAAACTCTGCAAAGCATATCTTGAGACTCTGAAGAATGGGGTCCTGGGGCTGTTTATTTGGATTGGATTTAAATGTTTTCACATGCCATAATGGAGGGTCCTTTTAGGCATATGAATGTTTCCCAGTTCTTGGGAAAAGAAAGCAATGTGGTTTCAGGGATCTCCCAGCCCCCTCCCTTTAATATGTGTCTGGCAAACACACAAAAGGAATTTCCCTTAGCAAACCACAGGTAGTATTATATTCCTAGCCCCAATTTCTTTTCACTCCAGGTTACATTGTTCTTTTGTCTGGAATGCAAAATGCAACTCAAGATGTGATGGTGAAAAAACAACAAAATGAAAAGTTAATGAAGACGCTGGCCACTATAAACCGAAGAATATTTGAGAGATCAGTATCTACAGGAATTTGCAGCTATGTTTTTAGCAGATAATTTCCTTTCTTGACTTTTTTCATTTCCATATATTTTGCTTTTGCCTCTATTACAATAAAAATTCTGTTCATTTTCTACAGAGGGTGGGTGGTTTGTTGACTCTTAGGACAGTAAAAGACCCCATAGATCATATGGTCTACAACCCAATGCCTTAGAAAGATCTACACTTAGAGAGATGGTGGCTGATAGGTACTTTTAAAGGTTTTTGGGAATGTTTCAAATCTCTTCAAACAATAACATAATGGCTCAGACTCATATTGTGTTTTAAAGTTTACAAAATGGAGTTCTGTATCCCAGGTAGTATTAGTCCCAGTTAAGCTTCATAGGGATTAAGTGATTTATCCACAGTCTCACAGCTAGGACAAGCAGGAGGCAGGTCTCCAGGCCAGATCTTCTGACTCCAAGTTCAATGCTCTTTCTGGTCTACCATACTTACCACTTTCAATATTAAATTCCTCTTCAAGTATGGGAGTTCTTTCTTTTGCTTAGTCAAGTTCTCTCTTACTGCAATGTAAAAATCCTTTTCGCTTTATGAAAGTCAAACATAATATATTCTGAAGACCATTCTTCTTAAAATAATTAGCCATCATAGCAGAAGTATCAACACAAGTCTGGATTTGGAATCAGTTTAGTTTTGGTACTGACTTGAATCACTGATTCATACCAGCAGAGTTCTTTGTGGTGGGAGTTGGTGGGGGTAAGGGGTTTATATTAATGTTATTCTATTATTAATCCTGCTATAGTTTAACATATAAAAACTCATGTTCAAATATCAAAATTCAGGATTGTAGCTATTTCTAGAACCTTGGGTTCAGTTCATTTTTTTATATTATACAAATTATATGTAAGACATATATAAATTTTTTAAAAATGGAGTATGCTGGACATGATTACAATGGAATAAAGAACTTCCAAAGAAGAAAATGTCTAGCAATTCCACTTGGCACATTCTGTATATTTTTAAAAAACAATGAATAAGAGAGTTTGCTGTGTCACTAGTTAAGTGACTTGTACTGGGTTACAGTTAGGAGGTGTTCAGCGGTGGAATTTGAACTCAGGTCTTCCTGACCCCAAAGCTGGCTTCCTATCTACTATGCCCTTAGTTCTCAAAGTAAGGTCTAGGGACCTTCCTTTTCAGAGGGTCCATAAGGTCAAAATTATTTTTGTAATAACAAGATTACTTCTGTATTAACATGGTAATGTGAATGGTAATATGGTAAATATCACATAATAAGTATCACATAAAGTCCACATAAACAAAAGCTCTTTGGAGGGGGTCCTCAGTTTTAAGAGAGTTAAAGTGGTCCTGAGACCAAAAAGTTGGAAAACTGTTGGACTATGACATGCTGCTTCTCCATGCTTACACAAATATAATTACATGCCATTCTCATGCCATACATTAGACAGCAACTTTTACTTCTATGTTTATTTCTAAAGCATCTTTAGGTATCTGAGTTAACATATTTAAAAAAAAAAAAACAGGGGCACCTAGGTGGCACAGTGAATAGAGCACCAGCCCTGGAGTTAGGAGGACCTGAGTTCAAATCTGGCCTCAGACACTTGACACACAAGCCATGTGACCTTGGGCAAGTCACTTAACCCCAATTGCCCTGCCTTCCCCCCTCCAAAAAAAAAAAAATGGGAAGAAATGCCAGTATTTAGTAATTCAAGGGATACTAACCTTAATCATAAAGGCAAAAAAAAAAAAGATAATTCAGTCTTCTGCCTCAGGAATGTAGTTAGTTACTTTCATCTTCCCAATGACAGCTGTAATCTACACCATTTTGTTATATTACAGGTTTAGAATATTTTCCCTGAAATATGTTTAACATGATTGTACATGCATAACTCATATCAGATTGCTTGTTGACTTGGGGAGGGAGGAAAAAAAAATTTGGGACTCAAAATTTTACAAAAATGAATGTTGAAAACTATCTTTATGTGTAACTGGGGGAAAAATACTATTGAGGAAAAAAAAGAACAATATTTTCTCTGCTGAGAGCACTGATTGTTATGGCCAAACTATTGCCAGGCTTTACCTCCCACAATTCTGTGGATCTTTTCCCTTTAAGGTCTGGTCCATCTGCATTTTCCTCAAGGATCCTACCACCTAAGGCAATCACTGAATCATCCAATTAGATTCTACATGTTTGGAGTGAGAAGTACACGGATTTCATCATTAGGCCAGATGTTTCCCTACTCATCTTACGAATCATCTGTTGAGGTTCTTGTGACCACAACCACCATGGGGGGTGATTTCAGAGATGATGAGGGAAGACGTTTGACCCAATGTCCAGAAATCCAAGTTGTAGTAAGGATCAGTCTGGAGAGATGCAGATGTCTGCCTTGAATCAGGGGAGAAGATTTGGCCGAGGACAAAGAACAAATCAGAAGGAAACCAAAAATATACTAGTTAAGAGACAAAGGGGGAGCCCCCACAAAGCACAGAATGTGGGTCTGATCTGGATTTTAAAAACAGCACAGTCAGTGACTTTGGTGGTAACTTGTTCAGAGAAGGTAGGCTGCACATAGCTGGGAGTGGCTAAACTCCATCACTCAGGGCTGTTTCACAGGTTTGTTTAGCTGTCCTACTAAAGAGGGGTCTGCCACGTTTTGTTAGCTCCAACTGTCAGAATCAGGAATCATAGAAAGAAGCTGCAAAGGGTCAAATTTGGGCTTGATGTCAGGGAAAAGTTCCTAATGATTAGAGCTATCCCAAAGTGGAATTGGCCGCCATGGGCTGGGTATGTTGTAGAAAGGATAATTTTTCAGGTATGGGTTGAACTAGATGGCCATGAATGACCCACCCAATTATGATATCCTATAATTCTTCCATATTTTGAAAAAACACAAAGGTATAAGTGAGCTAAGTTAACTGGCTCCAGGGAGGAGCAGATTAAGGATCACATAGAGAGATCACCCTGGTGTCTATGTCCAGACAGCACAGGCTTTCCCTACCCCCTATTCTTTTATCAGGTAACCCCTAGCTCACAGATGTCATGTACTGTGAGAGCCAACAAACCTAGATAGTGGGTGACCTAGAAGGGCACAGAAAACAGACCTCTTCTAGCTGGGAGTTTATATGCTATACTCACTTTACCATGGTCTTGGAAGGTCCAAGAGTGGGGCAAGCTCCAGCCAGGTGGCTAGAAAGGAAATCAGGCTCAGGGAAATCCTGCAGCTGTTTTATCCAAGACCCAGGAGGAAAGAATAAGGGAAAATAAACCAGGCTTTGACTATCTGGCCCTGTCTCATATAGTGAAAATGAGCTGGGGAGAGTAATATGGGTATGAACATCAGTGTGCATTCACTAGTTAAAATAGAGGTCTTAAGATGGCAGACCTCTTCTGGTTCAGCTGTAGCTGCTGCCATTTGGCCCTGGAGAGCCAAATGCCCATAGTCACTGGTCATTTGTGAAGCAAGTCCTCCCAACTCCTCCGGGTTAGTAACCGACTTAGTCATCTGGAAAAAGAAAACAAGCAGGACACACAAACACACATATAAAAAATGCATGAGAATAATGGGTTAATACCACTTGGAAGCCAAATGATCTTCTTTTTTAACCCTGCAACAGGTGCATTAGGGTTATGGTTTCTGAAGATAACTGTGCAAAGCCAAACCCAGACAGACATGCTTTGTTTACTTTCCCTCTACCCCACTGCTGTTCTCCCCTTTGTGCTGGCAGGCACAGGGCTGGGGGAGGTTGCACAGGTAGCATGCTCAGCATTGAGAATGTGCACAGAGAACAGGCTAGGCTTTCCGTTTCTTCAGCACAACCTGCTTGGCCTAGTTCATGGACGATGCAACTATGAGTAGTAGCAGCAGCCAGCTAGCTTCTCTTGCCAGGCCAGTAACACAAGGTGGAAATCCACGCTTGGAGGAATGTGCAAGGGAATGCATGGGCACGTGCCAAACACTCATTTCCTTCTCTTCCCCTTAATTCCTCTCCCCCAGTCACCAGCAAGTGGCTGGTCCACTATTGGCTCAATTCTAGAAGTGTCCAAACTTTTCAGTGTCAGGCTGATTGCTTTTCCATAGGAATAATGGGAGAATAGCATAGAGCTAGGCTAGCTATGGACCTAGCAAACTTTCATGAGCCCACTGGGGTTAAGACTTCTTCTTTTGGTCATGTTGGGCATGAGAAAAGGAGGGGTGAGAAAGTAAATTGCTGGAAAACACAAGATAAAATAAGTGTTCTAGGGGGAAAAACCCTAAACCTAAAACAGTTCTAGACCTGAAGAACTGGGGGGAAATAAAATTTCTGACATGAATTAAGGAGAGAGCTTAAAGTAGCAAATCAAAATGGTCAAATTCCACTGTTTTGCATGAAGAAGAATAAGAGTTCTCTTCCAAGTTACTTTTGTTACAGAAAAACTTCATTACAATTTGCTCAGCTTAAGTGAGTTTCTAGTTACTCCCCTCCCAAATTCCTTTTATTTCCCTCCAAATATTGTTTTAGTAATACCTCCCAGAAATGACCTTTCATTCCCCTTTCCAGAAAGAAAAGTTGCTTTTCCCTACATTCTTTTTTCCCTCTTAGTTTTAGAGATGACAGCCATCTTTCTGTGGTATAAATAATAAAACCCTTAAGCAAGAGAGGCTGTACAGGATTCTCCATTTGGAGCTTACCATATGTTTATACAAAAATGATTGCTAGGTTTCAGACCTACCATGTGGGTCACCAGGAAATGAACATTAGGCCCAAAATGGAACAAGGAGAGCCAAAGTATTGCTTCATTTCTGTTTGCATCAAAATGAAGCACAATGACTTGGGGGTTAACCCCAAGGCATATGGCTATAATTTTCTGAAAACTCAAAGTATTTGCACCAGCTGTCTCATAAGCGGGGATTAAGTATAAAGCTAGGGCTTCATCAACATCATAGACATTAAGAGTTAAGTCAAGTCAGCATGGCACTTGGGCCAGGGAGATACTGTAGGGACACTTGGGGGACAGACAAACACTGTAACTAGTTAGCGAAACAAATCCCCTTAGTTTATTGTGCTTCTCTCCAAAAGTCAAGCTTGAGAACTGACTCAGCTTATATTCTGTCAAACACAGCCCTCCCATGAGAATCACCACCTCTGGCCTTGATTCCCAAATGTTTTCCATTACGTTAGGATGAACGCTGCCACTCCTTCCTACTCTAAGAAAAAAAGAACACCACCATGCTACAGACCAGGCAGGGCTGTGAACTGAGCAGCCAGAGGGAGGGGAAAGACTTTGCTGGTCTTAGGTCAGCCTCTAGTGGACAGAAGTTCACATGACAAAGTCTTTTCGGATATGGGACCTTGGACTGTAGGGAAGGAAGACCAGGGCTAAGTTAAGAGAATGATTTGGGTCTGGCTACAAAAGATGCTGGATGCCCAAGTGTGGCCTTATGTATCAAGCAAATAAAAGGGTATCTGACGGATATTACTGACTGCATGTAACTTAAACCCAACATCTAGACTGTTGTATCTTCATCGGTTGAATGTCACTCTTTTCCTCCATACAGTCTTACTTATTCTGTTTAAACAGAAGTCACTTCTTTTTACTTTTGTAAAACCAAGGTCTACTTTTATGAAACCATTTTCTCTTAGGTTACTCAGCTGTCCTTTATCTATGGACCTAAATGATTACTTTCATATTGAGCTAAGTTCCAGGCAAAGTTTCATCTCAACAAATGTGTTTTGTCTTGTCAAAGTTTTACTTTATTGCCTTAGTTGAGTAAAATTTATTCCACAAGTGTATTAATCTGCTTAATTCAACTACTAGAAAAATCTATTTTTTCTGTTTCTGTCATTTCCCTATCTTCTCTCTCATTCCTGGCACACAGTATGACTAATAAATAATAAATGCTTGCTGACTGACTTCCTTCATTTTCCTTCCCTTGTTCACCTCACTCTCTCCTTTCCATGCCCATACAATAGCTTTCACTAGTCCTGGTTTGGGGAATTTGTTTCCATACAGGATCAACTCCAGCATAATGGGTGGGACTTGGTTCTCTACAGCAAAGGTGTTAAACTCATTGGCCTGGGCTGGCTCACAAAATTCCTGAGTGGGAGTGCATGTGGCCTGAAATATTAAGATGCAATTGGGAAATGTTAAGCAAAATAAATAAAAATTTAGCATAGATAATATTAAATTGTGGTTTTCTAAGTCAATATGTGGCCCCACAGGAATCTGTTTCTATTTGAGTTTGATACCAATGTTCTAGAGGATCAAGTAGCTAGATATCTGCCATGAATTGTGTCTATGCTGGTTTAGCCAAAAAAGAAAAAGAAAAGAAAAAAAAAACAACCTGGAGAAACATATTTCCTCTGCCTTCCCAATATGGAAGCAGGCTTTGGTGACTGGGTGGTGTGAAGAGTAGGGAATTAAAAATAAACAAATCCAACAGTGCTTGGGGATGTACCTTCCCCACTTACCATTTCTTGTGCTGTTATAGCAATGGCTTTGGAATATTTCACCACTGTTGTCTGGTAGTCAACAAAAGTTCCCTTTGGTTCTGGAGGAGTGCCTTCATCCAGCTAGATTGAGTAGAAAATAATTTAATTTAATGATTATCATCATGATGAGAAAATTTTATTTCTGTTAGGACACAGAGTTACAGAATCATAGCACAATGCCCTAAATGGAATCATAAGTGACCCCAATAGTTTTATTAGTAACTGTCCTTGAGGGCATTTTAGACAAATAACATATTAGAATGAGGCTCAGTTTGCACAAGGATACATGGAGTTTGAGAAGGGAGATGTTGAAGATAATGAGATACATGGTCTCCTTAGTATTAAATGTTCACCTTCAGGGACAGGAGAAAAAGAAAGACAGTGAAAAAGAGAGGTTAAAGAGATAGGGGAAGGGTTACATATAAGAATATAATAGGCCCCAAGAGAAAGTCACTGTAAGTGAGGAAAAAGGGTATGGTCAAATTACGGATGGCCTTGGAAAACTAGGCAAAAGAACACAGATTTGACATGATAGGCAGTGGGCGGGGGGTGGGGGTGGTGGGGAGGGAATCATAGGGTCTTAGGGAGGGGAGTAACAAGATGTGAGTAATGTTTTCAGATGGTTAATTTGGCATCTGTGTGCAGGATGGGTTTGATGTAGGAAGAAAGAGGAAGCAAAAAAGCATTTAGGATCTCATTAGATAAAAGGCATTAATTAGTGCTGTTATTTAATGAGGAATAAAAAATGGCAGTAAAGAACACTGCAAACATGTGGTATAATATGGAGTATATAATCATCGTCACTACTTGGAATGTAATCATTACTAATGTCATCAACATCAACTCCAGCTGGACCATCCATTTCCCTATCAAAAAAATGGAGACATAGCCAAATGGCCCTATGGTTGACTCATTGCAAAGTGTGAAGAATAAGAGATGAGATGAGGCTAATGCAGTTTAATCACTCAAAGTGGGGATAACAACATAGCAATGAAATTGCTTATATTATCAAAGGTTGAAATATTCAGTTAAGAAAAATTTTATGAATTACTCTCACATTCCAGTGATATTCACTTAATAAGAAAGTTGCAGCATCAGGTTCTATCCTTTCTTCCTTCCTTACAAAAAATAATAGAAATTTACATGATATTTTGGAATTATGTCACTAGATTTTCATAAATAAAATGATTCAAATGAAACATATGTATCAAAATATACATATGTCTGTCCATCTGTCTATCTATCTATCTATCTATCTATCTATCTATCTATCTATCTATCTATCTATC